>NC_141246.1:18517089-19074589 GCF_054856555.1 Leptonotus elevatus
CTGTGTTCTTTTAATATTTGCTTTGGCCTGTGAAGTCCAGACTTAAAATAAAAATTTGTATTTCACTTATCTTTGATTACTGGCGGTGATGTTAGGAATGCGTTAAGAAAATCACTGAGTAGGAAATAGCCTCACTGAGAAAACTCAAAACAAACAGCTACTGTATTGTAACAAGCCTTTTCATAAATAGATACAGTCGGTTTGTATGCAGTTATGTAACTACACTCACCAAGCTCAACATTAAGTACGCTGTCCACATTAGCTGGGATCAAACACAAACGCTGTATTCAATTTTTAATGAACGCTAATATTGAAAAATGAACAGCCGATGATTTCATTAAACGGTGTAGTCACTGATTATATGTTATCTCTTCAAATCAATGAACTGTCTGCTTTACACAACTACACCAATAATATGCATGTCTGCAAAATTGCTGAATTAATTTACACTTGCAGTATCATTTCCTGTCAATGTGCATACCTATTACCACAAATTAGTGGATGTGACTGCTGATAATGATTATAGGTAAATGTCGTCTTCAAATAATGAGGAAAAGAAAATGTGGCTATAGTAACAGGCTAAAGCAGGGTTGTCCAAACTACAGCCCGGAGACCATTTGTGTCCCGCCATCTATTTTTAAGCGGCCCGCAGCTTACACTAAAAATGACATCTGCTACGAATACATTTATTTAACATACTTTTGAGCTTTTCTAAATATGAAAATTAACTACTGTATTTAACATAAAACAAGTGAGAACATTTCTTTTCCTAAGACTTTGGTGAATAAAGATAATTAATTTTTACAAGAAAAAAATATTTCCTCCACTTTCTACTCTGTGTCCAAACTATGCAAATATCACATGAAAGCTTTCCAAGTAAAGGATTAAACAAGGGACAAACCAATAATCGACCCGGTGCCGATATTTGGCATTTTGACGAATATCGGTATCAGCCTTTTTTAAAAATCTGACAGTCGATAACAAATTATATTAAAACTGTGTTAACCTCAGGGACCTATTTATTGAAATATTCAGTTAACTTTATGAGATATGCTGATGACCTTGGAACTCTCTGCACCTTTTGTTTTTGTATGAAATCACAACAAAGATATGTGAAAGTTTCCGTTTTTTGAAATGTTGTAAAAATAAATATTTACTGTAGAAAACTATAAGGCGCTATGGTATTCACTTGTTTAAGTTTTTATTTAACTTTTTAAGAAAATACTAATGACCATGGGAGCCACCTGAACTTTTTTGGGAATTGTAAAACAAATAAGTCTGTTTTCTAAGCTTAAACGATAAATTATTTATAATTTTTTTAAATCAACATTTTGCAAATCGAAATAAACATTTCAACAAAGTTAGGAATTTAGATTTCTTTGTATTGTGTTTCTTTCTACTGAAAATGATGATCAGCTCCAAATATCGATTATCGACCTCCATGACTATTAATAATCGTATTGGCGCTGAAAAAAAAAATCTAGGTCTATCTCTAGATTTAACTCTGTCATTCTAGTAAATTACATAGAGTATTCTTTTTTTTTAAATTGATAAGTAGCATGAGTCCAACCTGTCCTCACATGTTTAAAAGGAGCAGCAGACCGATTCCAATTAAGCAACGTGTTGATGAACACTAGCTTAAGTGCGCGGATAGAAAGGTGTTGATTAGTGCTGTTTCAGATCGCAATCCGATCAGAAGTGCAATCCACACACCTTTGACCAACACTCGGAAACCTCTCTCAAAAACTCCTCTGCCCCCGTCCTAAGTAAGGAGACACTGTCTTCCGCAGAGCTTCCGTCTTCCCTTGGGCGACTTTTGGAGGGTGGCTGAACCATGGATAAATGAGAACTTTTTGGACAGCAGTGAAGTGACCCGCATGTTCTTTGGTCATCTTTGCATCTCTCCTCTTGTCCTCTCTTGTTTTGCTCCATTTCCCCCTCGGGCATCATCGCTCTGCCTCACTCTCATCCCTTTTGCCGCTGCACTAATGACAACAGCCTGCACCATTAGTGTTGCCATGATGACAGCAGACAGATGTTTGGTGCCACTTTTGCAAAGAAGAAAAACAGGACAGGAAGTCAAGCCCGCTCATGCAAATGCATCTACTAATACAACACATCATGCTGTGTGAATCTCCTTCTGATATGCAAAGCACCTCTCGCATAATACCGTATATATCACAAGCGCAGACACACACGCCTATAGTATCGTTTCCGGTAAACATATCAGAGGAGATCCGCTTTGTAGTCGTACCTGGTGTCAAAGGATCATCCACGCCACAGATGACAAACAGGCATAATCAGCTCTCCAGAGACCCCATCCTCCTGCGTCCACATTTTTTTTTTTACAGCCGGACGAATACACACATCAAACAATCAGGGGCCACTGGCCTCTACACACACACACACACACACACACACACACACACACACACACTGAGTTTTACTCACGTAATTGCACGCACTGCCAACACTCATTGTCATCACATCAACACATACTGTATCTCATATCAAAGGAATTGTCTCTTTGACCCTCTGTGGCACATAGACCCTAATAATTCAATAACTATAGAGTGATGCGCATATCCAAATGACTGGCTGTCATTCCATCAGAGTGGATTTGCATGTGTGTGATGTCGTTAATACAACTTCCCATGTCTGGTCCACCACGCTGCACCATAATAACACAGCATGCATATGAAGCTGTGGCAGACCTGCAGCTGATTTATCATCTTACTGGCTGGAGGCTCCGTCTGGCCTGTTTGAAGTGACACCAGAGTGTCAGTGTGACCAAATAGATGCACAGAGATACAGATATAGGTGTTTATGCATGTGTCTGCGGGGGTGGGTGGGTGATTGCAGGCCTGTGGGTGCGTGTGTGTGTGTGCGTGTGTCTGGGGTCTCACCCGAATGATGCATGTCGTCTAGACAACATTTGTGCCCTGCGTCCGAAAGGGGTGATTGTCTTATGCAAATGAGGCCATGCTAGCTGTGACATTCTGTCCAGCATGTGGGTCATGTGATGAGAGGGAACAACGCGAAGTGGTGACGGTTTGTTTTTCATCTGTGGGGCCATTATTCATCACAACCTCTATGGGCAGTGAAAGGTGCAAGAAGAAGAAAAGACTGCATACAATTCATGCACAACATCCATATTTTAGTGCTATCTATCTATCTATCTATCTATCTATCTATCTATCTATCTATCTATCTATCTATCTATCTATCTATCTATCTATCTATCTATCTATCTATCTATCTATCTATCTATCTATCTATCTATCTATCTATCTATCTATCTATCTATCTAAAAAAAAGAAACAGTGAAAACTAATTTGTTAATGTTTTAAATAACACATACAGGAAAACATCAACACAATTTAAATCAAGGATGCACAACTTAAATGCTGGAGGAGGCCCAATTTTTCCGTGAATGCTACACTGGGACCATATACTTTCTAACCAGATGCATGCCAAAAATGCTCTTTTAGATCTAGACAAACTATGTGCATGTGTGCAAAAATCTGCACTCTTAATATATTTATTTTCTATTTATGGCACAAAACTGCTGAACAGGAAAACAATAAGTGCAAGAACTGTTTTTTTTATTTCACAAAAATCAACTCACTCAAAATGTTTATATTATTGAGGCACTGTACTATGTTTGTCCTGCATACCATTTCAAATCTGAAAAAAGTAATAAATAAATATTATATATATATCTATATATAAGATCCGGTTAAAAATCAACTAATTGCAACTTAGAACTTCAGTTGATACATATTTACCGTTCAGCATATATTGTCATATTCGCAGATTTTTTATTTATTTTTCTTTTTTGTTTTTTTAAATATCTTGTTGTTGTTTTTATGGAGAACATATATTAATTTGTTTATCAAAAAATTCTGTTGGGTTTGTAAAATAAATAAATAAATCACAACTTTTAAATTTTTTACAAAGAAGAATTTAAATGACCAATTACAAGAAAATATGTGCAGCAAATGAATTACTCTAATAGACTATATTAGCGATATTATAGTTTCGAATTGCCCTACTATATAAATAGATAAGAGCTTTGCACATACTCAATTCAATAATTTCAAGAAGTTCACAGTTCATTGTGGTTGCTAGGTGCATAAAAAGGTTGTGCGCAGACAAGTGACAAGTGAATGAAAAATCTGAGGAGGCAACCTTTCTGGTGATCTGACATTGTGGCTATTAACTCGGTACTACAGCAAGGATGTTAAATATGTCATCTTCTTTGACAGCATGCCTTTATAAATGTACACACAGGTAAGACGACGGCTTGTAGATGACCAGCCGACCTTTTCATATAACTCACAGAAGTGCTTGGAGCTGTCTTGTGCAATAAATTGAGGGGCGATCAATTGCATCCAATGGTCTAAGAGTAATGGTGGCTGCACTACGGCATTCAGAATATGGCTGATACATTCACATCATTCTGAAATGTAGAGTATACATCACATTTTCAAAATTACAAATATGTGATATCTTCAAACTTTCAAAAACGGTTTTAGTATCACAGTATTGTGCTTCATTTCAACATTTCAACCAATAATGCATTTACTTATTGTGAAAAAAGTACAAAAAAATTGTAGGGAATAACCAGGGGCATGGTGGCCATTGGGAATGCTGGGAGTTTCCCGAAACGGCCGGTCCAATTCCAGTTTATGAGGGCTTGCATGCACTTTGCAGTTAGCCCTCAACAAGTAGTCATTCAGGTAACCAATACTATACTCTGCTCAGGCCCAGCAATAGAGAATGTGGGGTAAGCAGTGATCCATTAGCATCAGACAGGACCCCCCTCTAAGAAAAGGCTAACTGCAGCAAGGGTCAAAACTTGGACAGCTTTTATTATTTAACACCATCTAGTGGTGAATTAATCATTCATTCAAAAAAAAAAATGCAAAAAAATATATATGTTCTATCACATCGATATATATATATATTTTTGTATAGTTTTAGGTCTAGTAATCACTAATTATATTACATAGGTGGTGCAACGCCTTACCGGAAGCTGACATGCTTCACTGCCATCTTTCTGCTACGGATACCCTTAGGAGAAGAACTTCGCCACCGTAGTTAGCCTCTGGTGGTACTTTGCAGCTATTATCTGACCCAAAGAGTTAACCCCTGCTTACCTTCCACAGCTGGGGCCTGCAGGTGGTTGTTGGCTCGTCACTGAGTACCGTGATTTGGGCTCTCGCAGCTTGTCTCTGCCTGCTACGCTCTCATTAGATTTGCTATCTTCTTCTGCTAGCCACTCTTGCTAGCCGCCCCAGCTTGTTCTTGCTAGCCGGTCTTGTTAGCCGCTCCAGCTTGTTCTTGCTAGCCACTCATGCTTGGTGCTCCTGCTAGCTCATGCTCGCTCGCTCACTCAATCCAAATAATAATTGATAGCAATTGGTAGTAGGTTTGCAAAGTGTGATTTTTCTGAGGCCCAAAAGTGTGCGTGCTTCAAATTAGTTGCAATCTATTAGTTCACCACTAGATGGCACTAAGTTCTACACAGGTATCTTCAAAGTTGGCTATAATCTCGACTTGGGCTAGCAAAAGCATGTCACGGAAATTATAATGACACCTAGAAATGGTTTTAATATGTGAAAAATGCACAATAAGACGTGCTGTGTCAATCTAGTCCTTAAAGATCACAAAGAAATCTAAGAAATGTTTGTAGAAAATCATTTGAACTGTTTTGGGAAGGCTATTTTTTGTTGTACAACACAGTAAGTACCGTTGCACCCTTAAATGTGTTTGTTGTGAATGTAGCATGTGAACTTGTAGAGCCCTGACCCCAACCTCTCCAAATACATTTGACATGAAGCAGCTGAGCAAGGCCCTCTTGTCCAACATCATTGACCCCTGACCTCAAATTATTAAATTGACAACAATTCCCCCTAACACAACATACTGTGGAAAATCTTCTCAGTAAAGTGGAAGCCTTTGTATTCGCCTCTATGTCCACTTTATATCCGGATCCCCGCAACCTTGACCAGGATAAGCATTGTAGAAAATGAATGGATGGAAAGATGCATATTTTGACACATGTCCGCTCAAAGTTGATTTCCATACATGTCTCTCCTGTCCATGACAAGGTGTGAGCAGCATTCTCGAAGATAATGACAAGGTCACATTCCGCACTGTGGGATCCAACTCCTCTGCATCCCATCACACCGCCCTAACCTTTTCAATGAAATGTGCCAGCCATTTTCTTTTAGCTCCCAGTCAAATGCCTTCTTTAATTATGGAAAGCCACAAAGGTTTGCGGTGGAGAAAGAAAACACTGTAAGGGTGAGAGTATGGAGGAGGCAAGGGGGTGCGGTTATGATGTGGGGTGGTATGGAGTTGACAACCCAGGGCTGAATAGTGTAAATGGATTTCAAAACAGATGACCTGCATGCTGATCTCATGATCTGTGCCTTCCAGTCCTTCCTAAATGCAACCTTTTTATTTCTCATCTCTCTCTCATCATTCGGCTTCTTTCTTGAATTGAACCCGTCTTCAAACACACACACATACGCACACATGCACACATATTATAGCCAGGGGTATTATCATAGAATATGTCCAGAGGTCCACATTGGCCTTTCACCCTTGTCTCTGGGATAGAAGGGGGCCCTGCTCAGTGCCTGAACATAAAAAGTGGCGGGGCCTGCAGCAGTATTGTTGGCGGAGGCTGCTGACTGACAGGTCATTTTTCACCCATTGTTTTTTATTTTAAACGGCAATTTTAGCTTGCAAAGTAATGCCTCGGCAACCATGAAAAGAGTAGCTTCAATGCGCTTGTTATTGTTAAGTGATGATCCAAGTACAAAAGATTGTTCTCCAGGGTCTTTCGTATTGGATTCTTCTTCTTTTTTTCTTTCTTCTTATTTTTTTAACATGAGCAGCACTTAATTTATTACAATCTTGTCCTCTAATGGGAATGATTATCAATGTACAAATTGTGGTTCTAAACATATTAAAACAGATGTGAGCCCAAAGAGAAAACAACCTACAGCATTTTATTTCAGGTTTATTTACAAGGTATTTGTGTTTACAACCAGCGAGACTCTAACATGGTCCAGTCACTCAGTAGCTGTGGATTGCCGTTTGCTGTTTGTATCTGGCTCTGTATCAAAGAAGAGGAACGAGAACCGCTCCAAGTTTTAAATTGAATTTCATGCTGGATTAGTGGCAGTCCTCAGAAATGCATGTGAGCCTCCCCCAATGACGCGCTCATCTTCACACTCCAGAGGCGTTATGTGGATGTGTCTCTCCTTCAATTAGTACACACCTAGTAGCTCACAATGTTGCTGTCTAAGTGAATGTAATTGGCTTGTTAGTTTGTATTCGCGGAAGCCAGGGATCGACCCTTTTACTTTCATCCGAAGGAATGTTTATCACAGTGCCCTTCACTCAACTCAATAACAATAATAAATTAATTTGAAAGAAATTACCTCAGTCAGATATAAAAGCTACAAAGAAAGAATACACATCAACACACATACAGCAAACAATCTGTTTTGTTCTGTTCGGTCTTTGAGGCCTTTTATCCTTCCCACAGTTCCTGGCCAGGTCTGATGGGGTCCAGGCAGCCTTGGGTCTATCTGTCCTTCGCCATGTCTCCTCTTTAGCACTGACCCATGCTAGAGGAACAGCGACCGGGGCCTGGGGGATGAGGTAGAAGTACGTGTGTCGGTTTGTGTATGTGTGTACGCATGAGGAAGAGGAGGAGGGTGGCCCATGCTAGCGGCAATGGGGTGAGCAGAGGGCAAGAGCGTGGGGGTTGAATGAAAGCCATGCAAGCCTCTCCTTTCCTCCCCTCACTCGTGATCCTGGCCTGAATGACATGGACGAATAAAAGAGATGTGCTGTTGTACAGAACTCCCTCATGCTGACCCTGCCGATTCTGGCCAGTCCACTATGCAGTCTGGACATCATTGTTGGTAGTCTGCTCTAGAAGTAAATCTATTGTGGACAATTGACTTAAATAATTGGAGTTCCTCCAACCTACCAAGTGAGAAATTAAACAGCTAACTGAGCCAAGTATCTATTAGTAATGTAGTTGCTCAGTAATTATGAGATATTTTGAACTTCTAGTTCACACACACACCCCCCCCCCCCCCACACACACACACACACATTCTAGGTTCCGCGTCCACGAGAAGAAACAAGCAGTTGCAAAGACCTGCCACTGAGACAGCCAAACACCAACAGGAATATGTCGGCAAGGTTCTGTCAATCTGTGAGGGGGCAATGAGGGCTGGTGAAATGTATGAGACATATCCACGCCAAAAATGAGCCAATTTCACATGGCATATGCTGCAAAAAGATGTCTGTAATTCTTGAATACTTTCGGTTTTGTGATGAAAACATCCCACATACATCCTTTTAAGACATGGAAACTGTTTTAATTTGTGAAAAAAATGTATGTTCCCTTTATTAAAAACAACAACAACAACCTCTTACTTGTCACTGAAATAAGTAACTGACGAAAGCAATAATAAATACAATTTACAGAAAACCAGACAATGCCTATTTTTGTGGTCCAACAGAATCATAAAAAAAAATTGAACTATAACAATATCAGTTTGGACAAAAAATGATAGCACTCTTAACATTGTATAGCAGAACCATTTAAGGCAGTCAGTAAAAAAAATAACAAACCATTTCTCGAAATGAATCTTGTGCTACTGTAAACAGGTATTGTGGTTATTATGGACAAGAATCTGTCTCAGAATCTGTCTCAGGTATGAGGGTGCCTTCCTTAAGAGAGTTAAAATATTTGTAGATTTTTTTTTTTATGATTATTACTACGGAAAATTATATTTTTTTGTTTGTTTGTTTTTTTGTTCATTCGTTTTAGTTTGAATGTTTTTTTTTTTTTTTAGAGCAGGGGTCCATTTCACAAAGCATGTTCAACAAACACAGAGACTAAACCTGAACAGCGAGTTGACATACACCGAGAGAGGAAATTCTGCGTTTTCGGTTCCAGGACAGCTGAGGTAGTTATATCAACGTGGAGTAGTTTCACCTGGCGTTGCCACCACACTAAAAAGACCACCAATGGAGCCCCGATTTGTCGAGTCACCATGGCAACAGGGAAGCGCCGCCCTCTGCTTCCGTTTTTTTTTTGTTTATCCCTCTTAACTGAAAATCTTAATGCGATCATATGGCGAATTTGAACATGTCTTTAGAAAAAGAAAAGTGCAACACCGCAGCGGCTCTCCGTAGAGAAAGGCGGCGTGGGAAAACGTTGCTGCTTGGGTCAATGCGGAAATTTAAATGTAGTCCTTTGCAATCACAATAATATTACAGGGGAAACCTGTTGAATGGTAGCTCATTAATTCATTTCATTTAGGTGCAATCCTGCGGGACAGAAGCGCACTTGAATTCAGATGAAATATAAAAACATTATTCAAACGGTTAAAAGAAAAATGCGGAGTAAAACACACAATATATGCTGTGATGTGAGCACATGACTGCGACGCCGGTAATGTTGCAAACGTAAGGACAGATTAAGTTATGTAGGTGATGGACTGTGATGTGAAACATTACCGCTCAAAAAGATAACTGTCCAGAAATGCCAGCACACCTATGCGCGGTTTGATAACAATCTCACGATGAATATTTATTTCCCTGCGCAATTTTGCGGCACCTTCATCAATAGGGGTCATTGTCAAAAGGACATGCCGTGTTCGTGACATAAGTGGACTTTACGCTATAGACTATAGGCGAATTTAAGCAAAAACTAGCTGCAGTGTAATTTATGAATGAGGAAATGAAATGTCGTGTGTGGCTGAAAGGAGGCGGGTACACCTAGAACTGACCAGGTTTGGTTCATGGAACATGTTACAAGGGTAACTGACAGAGAGCTTAAATGACTTCTTTTTATGAAACAGGCTAGAGTTACCTCTTTTCCTCTGGTTTCAGTTACCTCCCTTTCTGAAACGGAAGAAGCAGAGTTACCCCACATTTCAGGGTTTCTTGACCCAGGGTTCTAACTAAACCTGCTTTGTGAAAAACACCCCAGGTTTGTTAGTTTCTATTAGTATGTTTTGTTGAAAATGCTTTGTTTTAGTTTAGTTTTTATTGAAAACGTTTTTTCAATTTTTGCTTATTACATACGTTTTGTTGACTAATAACATTCTCCGGACTGCAAGGTCTCGCTCCCCCGCAGATGTTCATGTGGCTCATCAGAATGGTCCGATGTTTTGTTCTTAGCCATTATTGGGTATTTTTAGCTGCGTGTTTTGGGTGGTTATCCTGTATACCCAGGATCTGCTGCTCTTCCCACGTTAACTATCAGCTTTTCACAGTTTATGCTCAGGACATATTTTATTTATTTGTCAATTCCAAGTAATTTCATTGACCACTGTGTTTTTTCCCGTTTAATTAAAGTATACCAACAATCCAGTCCGAATGTCATGATGTCACAACATAATGTAAGTATTGTATGCATTTACTTACATGTAATTAACCTGTCTTTGCATATGAACCATCCAATATGCACACATGTCTTTGGAAGTGTTTGGGTTCCAAGGGGTGGTGGGGGAATTTGCAGCAGGGGAAAATAAACAATGTACTTTCCTTGTCAAAGCCAAGACCCCGAGGCTGTGGAGTATAGTCCAGGACACAGCACAACACAGTATGAAACCTAGTAAAGTTTCACTGGCACATGGCTGGTGTGAGCATGGGTTAGCATGTGTGTGTGTGTGTGTGTGTGTGTTTGGCCCAACAAGATAGGTTAGAATGATTAATTAATTCATGATATTCCAATATATCAGCAGTGTGAGAGTTTTTCATTCAAATAATTGATTACAACAGCAGAGAAAAAATATTTATAACTTCAGAGGGGTGGCCTTTACTCTATTTGACATTTTGTTTTTCATGATTGTATTTACTCAGGGAATACTGAAAATAAAAACACATTTCGTCATTAATGTCAGATGATGACTACCTTATTCACTTGACTCTGAGTTTTAGCGGCACGCCTAACAATCCTCATCAGATACTCTACTTGCTATCTGCTACATACTTAAGTGAAAAGTGACTGTGGTGAATATCAATTCATTTTTATGATATTTGCAATACCATAACATAAAATGTCTTTTTTAGATTCTGTTTTACTGCCTGCTAATGGGTGTTATCACCTTACTGTGTGGTCTGCTGATTAATGGCACAATAAAGAAAGACATTTCCGACAACTGCACTGACATGTGCTGCAATAACGTTGCTATGCAAATGTGCGGCAATCAATCTTGGCAGAGAAGTGGTTAAGTTTCAAAGGGAGGTGGAACAAAAAGCCAGCCATATTGGCAGTGTGGCGTGCCAAGTGGTAGTCATGGCCCCTGCCCAGCCCTCCTATTACGAGGCTGGCAGTAAGTTGGCCTGCCCGCTTGGGAAAACAGGGCACTGACACCAGGAACATATGCAGCAACACCTGACTGCTGGGCTTGGGCATCGGACCTGCTGGCACACACAAGCAACCAAGAATATTTATTAAGATATAAAATTGGCTAGACTACCTTTACTCTTGTTCCCTTCCATCAACATGAACCATGCCTGACAGACTTAAATGGCATTTTGACTTATCCCCAAAGCTCCCCAACTATCACACTCAGACCAGTACCGGCATGCACACTGACTCGAGAGAGCAAAGCCACTGGGGATTCATTTCCTAAATCAGTGAGAGAATATGCCAGGCTTGGCTTGTGTGCCAGTCGCCCGCGGTGCACCACACGCCACCATGCTGTGCCAGCAAACAACACTGATGCCCTCCATTTGCAGTGTCACATATATCAAATGCATGCTGCTATCACTTAGCTCTCACTAGTCCAAACCCGGCCTGCCTCGCATATAAGTATGCGTGTACACCATCTGCTGTCATCCGCTGCAATGTGCTTCAACTGGTGTGGCGTATGACTGACGACACGAGAGGAGCTATGATTGATTGGATGAATTAAAGTGTATTGGGGATAAAGTTGAACTGTACAGTCTTTCCTCTTTGACTCAAAACACATTGATATATTTTACAAATGTTTTAATTTAGTTGCATGGAAATGTGGTAGAAAATGGATGGATGGATGGATGGATGGTTGATAGATGGATGGAAGGATGGATGGGTGGACGAATGTCTGATGGATGGGAGGACGGATGCATAGATGGATGATGTATGTATGCATAGATGTATGTATGTATGTATGTATGTATGTATGGATGGATGGATGGATATATGGATGAGTGATAGATGGGTGGAAGGGTGGATGGATGGGTGGACGGATGGTTGATGGATGACGGATAGATGGACGAACGTATATATGTATGATAATTGATGGATGGATGGATAGATCATGTTGGATGTATGGATGGACGGACAGACTGATAGTTGATGGATGGGAGGATGGATGAATGGATGAATGACGGATGGATGGATGGATGGACGGACGTATGTATGTATGATAATTGATGGATGGATGGATGGATGGATGGATGGACAGACAGCTAACTGATGGTGGCAGGACGGATGCAAGGGTGGATGAAGGACGGATGGACGGAGATATATGTATGCATGGATAATTGATGGATGGATGGACGGATGCACAGATGGATAATGGATGGATGGTCGGATGATGGATGACAGATGTATGTATGTATGTATGTATGTATGTATGTATGGGTGGACGGATGGCTGATGGATGGGAGGACAGATGCATGGATGGAAGGATGGATGGGTGGACGGATGCATGGATGGATGATGGATGATGAATGCCATGTTCAGACTAGTGGGAGCACGTAGAACATATTGGATTTTTTTTTTACTTGATTTCCTCTTTAAAGAACACTTCATTAAGGCACAACTTGACATTTATTTAAAAAAAACAAAAAAATAAGAACTGTATCAATATTTTTTTCCTGTACTTCCTGTACTTCAAAGTATTAATTTTACATGATCTTAAATGGCTGTAGTTTGCATTGTTAGTACTTTGTTTCTTTCTATTTTACCCCTAAACAAGAAGCGTAAACCACATCTACAATCACAGACAAAGAGACAATGAAAAGTGTTTATCAAAACTGAACTTTTTTTTCCCCCTTCGTGGTACATACACTCTTGTATAGGATCCAGCAACACTGTGGGTGTACCCAATGCTGTGACAGAAAATGTGGATGAGTAGAAATTAAAATGAAAGAAAATCTGACAAGAAAAGGACTGAGGTGATATTGACGAGGCCTGTATTGTCCGCAGCTCATCTAAAGGTTTGACTCTTGTTCATGGTCATGTTTTGAGCCGTGTGTGACCCTACAGGTGTCCCTGCTCTCTAAATGTGTTCCCCAGACTCTTCACCAGCCCCACAAAGCCCACTACTGCTGACCCCTGATCCCAGGGACCTTAGGACATACGGGTAATAGGAAGCCTGTCAATAAAGTCCAGGGTCACTAAAAGACTCGCTTTGTTCTGAGATGTCAGCTAGCAAAAAGTAAAAGGTAACCCTCAGTCCTCATGGTGGACTATTCAAATGAATGGCCACATTGAATTGTAAGTCTACCATCTTTCTCACTTCCTCTCAAATCCTCCTCATGTTCCATCTCCCTGCACAGTTCTTCTTATTTTCAACTCCAAAGAGGTGCTTGTGTGCTGGGCTAAAGGGTCTTAATGTGCTTGCATTCAGGGAGGCAGAGCAAAGAGGGCTGTTTTAACCCTGTTTACGGCCTTGCATCCATTTGGCCAGGAGTCCTTCACTCCATGTACCTCCCCCTCTTCATATTTCTTGCCATTTTTCTACCTCCTTCACTCTCTCTTGCTTTTTCTCCCTTCCACCCACATCCCAATTCTTTTGTGATAGGATGTGAATGCACTTTGCTAGTTGATAATTACACTCTCCTTCTATGCCCTCCTCTCTCTGACAGTGAGATCCACAGGCAGTCCTTATTCAGCCAGTAATTTGCCTGTCCTCCCATTCATTGAGAAGGTACAAATTATCCCGCACACAGGCACGGGCTATTCTGCCTCATTGCCAGCACGATGACGGTTACACTGAGAAGAAAATAACCAAGAAAATGCAAGTGCATCTAAGTGTAATCTAAAGAAGGAGAGGTTGGTGTTTCATTCAGAAACTACAGCTTTTTCAGTTAATGTGGCCGGCAAATTAAGAAAAGTTCTAATGAATTTCCAATATCTATGTCATCACAGTCAGTTTTGAGGTTGTGATGATACAGGTGTCTATGGAACTGATCCGAAACAGTTAATATTTTATTCAATATTAACTCATTCCCTCCCAGCCATTTTCACTGAAGCAATTCCCTTCGCTCCCGGCTGTTTTACTGGATTTTGACAGATTTTGCAAGGCTCAAAGAATATTGTGTTCTATTGCTATAAAAACATGGAACCTACCAAAAGTATATTTCTATCTGTTTCTGTTTTTCAGCAATTAGCATTAGAATATAGCTAAGTTTCCTCATTATTCACAAATCTGTTTAGAACTGAGGGTAAATGAGCTTTTTTCAACATGGCCCTGGCCGATCTCTTGTGCTCTGCTGTCACCTGCTGGCCGTTTTTGTAATAACTACCATTTCTTCAACTGTTCTTTGCGGTTGAGAGGCTGCATCAAAACTTTATGTAAAAAAAACAAGGTTAAAAAAACAACAACAACAACAACAACAACAACGTATAAATATGTCTTTGGGACACTTAAATCATTTAAAATAGAACTTATTTATACGTTTTGGGAGCAAATGAGTTAATACAAAGATAAAGGAAGGCAATTCAATTCAGAATCCCATTAATTCGGCTTTTCCCTGGGATTTAGATGAAAATAAATATTTGAACATATTCTCATCGCATCAACACCCATTGCTAAGCATTGGCCACAAACCCAACTTTGTTTAGGGCTCATCCAAAATAGGCTGAGTGACAAACCCCAAATGACAGGATTCCACGACATATTACTTAGAGTTCTTCTGGTGAGCATATGTGACTGCAGCCATTTATACAGCTTTTATGAGTGGGTAGCTTTGTCAGGATTTATGGCTGCGTATGAATCACGAGCAGTATATCACCCCGTGTTTGGAGTGGTTTGACAGGGTTGGTTTATTTCAGCATATCTGTGTGAATTTAATTAGAAGGTCTTTGCTAAGCGGCACTGTCCATTTTGGTAATATATCTGTGAGACGCGTTGGCTTCAGGAACCTGATTGGCTAGAAGCAGAGTTCAAGCAGCTGGTGGCAATTAGAGGGCCAACACAACCACTGGACAGAGACTGAATGGTCGGGAAGTCAACAGGAAATGCTTCTTCCAAAGACCATGTTTTGTCAAGCAATTACAGAACAAAGAAAATATTACAAGTGCCAAAAGTATATGGCCATAAAGACTCGGAAGTGTTCGCAACAAGGCCTGATGATCACGAAGGAGCACAGAAGCTCCCATTGTTCCTATACATAGCTCATTAGGCGCAGCTTCTTGAGATTAAAGAGATGGATATGAGTGTTGGAGTCAAGGCCCGGGGTTAGAAAATCGACACTCTGCCACGGCCGAGATGATCCATCTCCTGAGTCCCTGACCCCACAGTGGGCTCCAGCCTTTGATTCCGCTCCTTGGTTTTTTTCATCGCCGCATCAAAAACACATGTCGTCTCATCTCTTTGCATATTATCTGACTCCACCCACCTCGCGTCTGATACATTTGTCTTATTATCCCCGATCCTCGTCACTCTCTTCTAGGACTATCGTTACTTCTCTGTAAGGGGTCGATAATTGATGGATGGCGTTGAAGGATGGAGTCGCTGTACGTATATCTGCCAAAAGCACTACGCATTGATATTCACCCCCAGGCAAAGGAAGAGAAAGAGAGGGAGACAGTGAGAAACAGAGAGGTGACCCTGCTGGCTGAGTGGCAGTGGCCATCATGCATAGCATCTCTAAAATGGAGAAGAGGGGGCGGGGTGTGGGTAGGGAGGGTGAATGTCACTTTCAAGTGTCTCCTAGGCACTCTCCCTTAATGAGAGATGGGTTCTGCTCCACAGACAGCCAAGGAGACCAAGGAGGGACCCTCCCCGCCTCCTCCGCATTCCTCCCCGCCACCCCTCAGATCTCCAATCCTCCGAGGAGCTGACAGCTCGGAGCTCTGCGTGCCTGCATCCCCTCCACCTGCACAACCTCATTTCCCCTTCATATCAACAACAACAAAGGTAGTGTTTGTGTTTACCAGTATTGTTCCTCGCCTACAGGCTGCTCACATCACTCTCATGAAGGCCTTCTCATATTGATACTGAACTGCTTCATATATTGCTTGTGTACTGTTTTCTTAAGTGAGGGACACATATTCATGCTATTTAGATAGCCCTGCTCGTGATTCATTCATTCCAGCAGAAAGGAAAGGTGAGAGGAGAGATCTCCCAGGACTTCTTGCAGCCCCCATCTGTCAGACACACCCGGACCGCGGATTTACATTTACCGCGAGGATTTATGAGATTCCTGCCACAAAACGAGTCGAAACAGCAAGAATCATAGAGTGGGGAAAATTATTCAAAGCAGTGATTATTTTGGGATGGCCATTACGCATGCACACCTGATCAGGGGGTGTCACCCATGACTCCACCCATCCACCATGATGGAGAGGGGTCTCATCTGTGTCACGCTTTTATTTTACCTTTCTTGCATAGAAAATAATTCTCTTAGGCACCAAGAGAGCCTATATGGCTAAATTAGGCCCCCGGACAGGCAGGGCGATGGGAGAGAGGGCAGATGAGACAGTTATTTATACACAGGGGATCGGGATGAGGGATACTGGTCAAATTTACTATCAATCTTCAGACAACATGGCTACTATTACACCACTGTGTACTTGCTGCTATGAGTGCAGTTGTTACATTTTTTACAATAAGATGATGTTTTTAATTGCTGTTTATTTTTAGGGTTAAGATTATTGACCATTTTCCTTACACTAGCATGAATTGCAATGACAAAATCCTTCCAAGTGTAGTAGGAGTGTTTTCTATGAATTTGTACTATTTTGTGTTGCAAATCAGATTTGCTTTAGGCTAAAAATGAAAACAATCAGTTATTGAACTGAAAATAGTCAGCAACTGTTGGAGAATAAAAAAAAAAAAATGCAGTACATTGACTTTATTTGTATTAGTTTCCACATTAGTTTCCTGAAAGACTACATGTCCAAAATAAATAATTTTCTTTGTCAATACAGGCATATCCAATCATTTATAGTTGATTACCTCTACAGAATGGAAATGTCCTGTTCTGTATGCATATTTTCATAAATATGCCTAAAACAAGTCTTTTGACGTTTTTTTGGTTACATTTTCTGCAGGACAATACCTCTTCACCAAATTCAATTTCAGTTTAACTTAAAGGCTGGCCAAAGTACTGAATAATTCTTAAAGGGATTCATTGAGTCATTTTCAGCAGTAAAAAGTTAATATTTTGTCCAGAATTAATTTGATAACTCCATTATTTTTCATTTCCACTTAATACCTTTAATTATCTTTTTTTCCCCTAACGCACTCACACATACAAACATGGTCTCCCAGGCGGGAAGCGTACCCACGCCAACCTACATTGGAGGCAAATAGCTGCACCACTCCGCCACCTGGAGCCCATACCTATAATAACTAACTGTTCCACTCGCTGTCGACTGCAGATGACATCATCTGTGCTAAGGAAGTAGGTAATGGCCAATCATGGCTCACCTGTTTTCTGGGTTTGGCCAGCAAACTGAGCCCCGATTGGTCATTACCTACTGCCTTAGCACAGGTGATGTCATCTGTATTTAAAGGTATGAATTGTACATGAAAAATAATGAAGTTATCAAATTAATTCTGGACAAAATATTAACTTTTTTACTGCTGAAAATGGCCTAATGAGTCAAGTATCCCTTTAACAGTATTGTGTTTGCTTAATAATAATAATAATAATAATAATAATAATAATAATAATAATAATAATAATAATAATAATAATAATAATAATAATAATAATTAGAAGAAAAATATAAATGGTTGAAAGTGATATATCAGTCAGCAAGATTTTACACAAAAAAAAAGCAGAACAAAACTTGGAAGTGATCTTCCCACAGTGCGAGTCAGGAAATTATTTCACCATATTAGGCCACAAGCTTTTGTCAGATCATATTAAAAATTTGCTTATTTTAACACTTGCCCTATGAAATTACATGTATCGTAAAAAATTATGACTTAAAGTCACCTTCTGGATGTCACTCACTAATCCACCTGTTCGCTGTGTAATTCAGAAGCCCACAAAATGTCACGGTGACAGCTCTCCATTCAACATGGCTCTTAAAGAAGTGCTCACCTTCAGTGAGGATCATCACTTTCAGTCATTACTTACAGCACTTTGCAGTGGGGATGTGAAAAAGGTGAGTGTTGCCAAGTTGGAGCACATGCTCCTGCGCTGTAGCATTACCGTGGAGGTCAGCCCAGCAGTGACGCCCAGTCCTTCTCCTCGCCAAATTCATTATCAGTGGCTCCCAGGAACGACCTGATTTTAATTCAGGCAGACTTGGTTCAATTATCTTACAGAGGAAGAGTTGATTATTCTTGTTCACAATCATGCTTATTATATATTATTACTTTATAATGCCCATTTCATTTCACTTTCGTTTCTAACACTTTCTTTACCTTGCTGAGACAACATGTTGAAAATGTTTCATGGTGCACCTAAGTGTTTGGGTCGTGTCAGAGATCAGAGGACAATTGATGATTAGCCAATAGCAATTAACTGACCTAAAGATGAAAGGAGCAAGGAGGAGATCTGGCTTGTAGCGATGAGGTCAACATAACTGACCTTTTGACCTCAGCCTGACAGACAAAGTTGCTCTGAATGATAAGCAGCAGGTCAGCTTACAAATACATAGAAAAGACATGTGACAAAATATTGCACCACATGATCGTATTATTATTATTATTATTATTTTTATTATTATTATTATTATTAAACATGGCTAATAGTACTTGAAGACAAGAAAATAAAATATTATTATTATTATTATTATTAAACAGGGCTAATAGTACTAGAAGAAAATAAAATATTATTATTATTATTATTATTATTATTAAACAGGGCCAATAGTACTAGAAGACAAAAAAAGTATTATTATTATTATTATTATTATTAAACAGGGCTTATAGTACTTGAAGACATAAAAAAAGTTAAAATTAGATATGTTTGAAGAAGTGCTGAAAACGTGTGGAAAGACTGGGAATATAGTTGTCCAGATTTTTGGGCCATGCCTAAAACAGGGCTGAGTGACACACTTGGGCCCCTGGCATGAGTCAGCCGTCCCCCACTATTCAAGTACTGAGGGAAAGTTTTAACTGTTGATCACATTTGCTAGCCCGTGAGTTATTAAGCTAGCAAGCTAACAAGCTTGCTCGACCGCGGAGAGGTCGTCCAACATGTCAGCGCCTCGCTCAGTGTTGTCGCCACATAACAGAGACACTTGTGGGAATAGTTACTGTTTATTAAGCACAGCTGCACATGCTTTTCAACCTGCAGCTGACTCCAGACACTTTAGTACATACTGTATGAAGGAACGTATTTGATGGACAGGTGAGGGTCGTGTTTCCAGTGCCTTGTAGTGGACATACTCACAAAGTCCTAGAGCTGGAAGATTTTTCATGATTTTGGAGCCTCATTTGATATATTTGACAATTTTTTTTATTCTCTCAACTTTGGCAAGCTTATTAAGAATCCTCTTTCCTGTGTTGTCAAATATGGAAAATATATTATTTTGTCCTTTTGCAGGTACGTTAATCTACAATGTAAATATGTGTTTAAGATGTGATTTGGCGTTTTGATCAAACACTTTTGCTCTTTGAGTTTGTCTGTGTTGAGAAATCGGGGTGTTCTATCATGTCTTTGGCTGAGGCTGCAATCCCACAAATCCCCTGCCACCAACCTCTAAGATACATTTTCAGACATTAGACATGAGAGAAATGGACAGAGCTCAACACCAAGCACAGCAATATTTCAATCCACTCTTTTTTCCTTGTTCATCAACTGCATGGCTGCTATATAAGGCCCTTTAATGGGATGAAAAGCAGATTGAGACTTTGTATTTGAACCTGTTTCAAAGAGCCTTACTACATATTCTATAATTGTCTTTTTCCTGGCAGTGCACGATCAGCTCACTTAAAATGGCCTGCTTTTTGTGCAGGCTGTTCCCGAGATGATGAGCCGTTCATACTTGTCCAAGGGAAAGTTGATTCTCCCCCAAAATATACACTCTTTTGTCTTGTACTTTTATTGAAGATGGATGAGGTAGACGGCGTTAACTTTTGTCTGTTTGTGCCATAGTAAGGAGAAGGTGTGTGCTGCCAGCAGCATGAAGGGGGTAATTTTTTTGTCTGCCCCTGCCTGCTTCTCTGTATAATAATAATAATAATAATAATAATAATAATAATAATAATAATAATAATAATAATAATATTATTATTATAATAATAATAATAATAATAATAATAATAATAATAATAATAATAATAATAATAATAATAATAATAATAATAATAATAATAATAATAATAATAATATTATTATTATTATTATTATTATTATTATTATTATTATTATTATTATTATTATTATTATCATCTTCAAGGTGGAGCACAGAGGGAGCCAGTGCTTCTTATTTGTATTCAGTGTTATTTTACCTAACATAATATTGTATCCTAATTAACATTAAATGAAACAAAAAAAAAAAAAAAAAAATAATATATTTATTATTAACGTTGCTTTTTAGCCTGTAACAGAAAATATTTGAAGAGCATTCATTTGCCCAAAAATTCAATAAAATAAAATAAAAATACATGTGTTCCACTGCCATCTACTGCAGTGGAAGTGCAATTACACTTTATTCTAGTACAGCAAAAATAATAATTTAAAAAAATACATAAATAAAATGAAAATACAGATCCCCGTCCCACCGGGGCCCGTCCACTAGTTATGAATATATAAAATGAATGAACAAATTTAAAATCTTGAACAAATAAAAGATGACCACAAAATACTACCAATTAGTAGACGTTTGATTTTAAATTTCAATAATGTTATTGAAATCAGACAATTTCAAACAAATTTGTCTAAGGAGTACAGAAGGACGAGAGGGATTGCAATGTTCGCCTGATATCGCCACAATGAGCTACTGTAGAGCATGAAATGGTGATGAGCGTAGCACACCAGAACAGGACAAGCTGTGCTACAGGGGCATATTAGGATCATAACAATAATTGAGGGATGATGTGATGATAGAAGAACATGATCTGTGTAATATTCTTCAACTCTGCCTCTGATATATTCTAAAAAAGGACTGAGTAAGTAACACTCTGACATAACCTTCCCATGGACAGTTGAAGAGAGCACGATTAAAATTGCTGTGGGCACTTTCCCGGCACTGTTTGATGAAAGAACAATAACAATTATAATGGCTATTAATCATAATTTGCATACTCCCCAACACCCACACCCCTCATTCCGTTGTCTTTGTGATTCTACCAATCTGGTGGACATGGTGAAGCTGGATATGTGGCATAACATATGTGGGAAATATTCTCAGGCTTTTGTAGCCAGGCAGGGAACCATCTAATCTTTTGGATATAGCCCTGCCTTAGATAGCAGGTTTGAAAGGCTGCTAAGCAGAATAGGACAAAGGGAATCTTAATTTCCAATACGGATCCTTCGGTTGTCAAACCGATTATCATATCAGAAGGTATCAGGCTATGACAACTGTCAGAGCACAACCTTAGGACAAAGCCTCTATTGTGTCTCAAGGAAATCTACATGCTCTTGGTCATATGGAATAGGTGGCGTCCATCATGTGGTCAAGAGCTAGAATCCAATCAACATGCACTTTAAATAAGCATATAGTAAATTTTCATCCCACTGGATAGCACGTGTGTGAGTTTTCTTTTTTCATGGTGCACACGTTGTCGCTCAGACGTGAGGCAACACACAACACGCTGCTGACAGTATTCAGCACAGATTTGCACTTGTGTTGAGATTAAGTGCTGGTGACAAAGAGAGATGCCTGCAGGACTCTTCAAATAGCCACCCTCACACAACGTGATACGGACAATACTGGGAGCAGCTCCGAGATGAGATGCCAGTCTAAGCATATGCTGCACAGGGACAAAAGCGCCAGGCAAAGAGGTTGGGGTTGAGCAAGATGGTGAAGCAAAGTGGGCAAGCATGATAAGTATGACAAATGGACAGACGGGCAGAGGGTAGGAGAGTGGGTGAGAGAAAGAAGAAGCAGACAGGAGGGAGGGCAATGAGATGTTGAAAGGGATGAGGAGGCCGTGCATGAAAGGGCGGATGGAACAAGAGGGGGACGGGCTGGGGCCATTGTGGGGGTGAAGGGGTGACGAGGGGAAGTTTGAAGTAAAACTGTTGGGACATGTGTGACATTAGGACGTTGGGGCACTGGCAGGAGTTGTGTCATTGGTTCGTTTGACTTGTGCGGAGCCTGGAAGAAGTAACGCATTGTAACAGTGCCGGAATGGTCACTGTATGTCACTGCCCTTTCCATCAGATGCCCCGTAATGACATGTCAAAACATTTAAAGAGGCTGCCTGTTGAAATGTTGCTGATGACTAAATGTCCTCTGGCTGACATCGAAGGCTGTTTTGGTCAAGACTTCATTTCATGATTTAAATAATGCCGTATTTAGTAGGAAAGAAAATGTACAAGCCAAGCCTGAAAAACATAACAAGTGTCTTTGTGACGAGGCCCAGTGTTTGGTGGCTATAGGCTGATGAGACTAAGCAGCGTCCCTCGGCCATATAAACAAAATCCCTCCGTGGAGAAAATGCCAGCGTACCCCAGACGTTCCTTCCAAGAAATGTGACGTGACAAGAAACAGACGCAGGTTCAAGCCGTGGCCTTTCAGGCCTTGCTGAATTCTTCACCGTTACATAAAACACAAAGTGGTGAAGAAATGCTGACGTCTTTCGTCAGAAATAAAATATGGAAAAAAAAATCCTACAACAACATAATGCTTTTCTTGGTACTTATTGATGCTTACCAGACAAGTGTAAAATGAAAAACTTTACTGGAGGTACAAATAAAAAATGGACAACATACCGGAAATACATCGACTGGAACATGGTGGGCTCAAACTAAAAAGTATATATAAATCAGGGGTGTCAAATTTAGTGCGATCATTTTGAGTTAATTTAAAGTTCCTTTAACGCCACTATTTTTTTAATCACCACCCCTTACTTGGAAAGCCTGTACTGAGAAATTCCAGTCGCAATGCAGCAGACACGTCCACCTCAAAATTCAATTAATAATAGTGCATATAATTGTGGAGACTGAGGTCAAGTATTTTACAATTTAAAAAATGAGCACAATTTCACAGGTTACTTCATGTTAAAGATTAGATAGCTCTTAATATGAAAAGAAAAATCCACAGAGCTGTCACCGTCTTACAAATGCAATTATGTCATCTATTGGCAGAAAATAACCTCAACACAAATCAATATCACACTCGTTTTTTACAGTACAGTACATCTTTTTAATTTGAACTAAATTTTATGAATTATTATGAAATTACTGTATCAATGACTAAAAGATGCAGCCATATTTATTTATATTAGTTAAATTTTTTTTCACTTTTATGTGAAAACTCGGGGGTGGGGGGGTTATTATATAGGTAATTCTGTAATATGTAGTTTTGTTTCACAATATCAAGCATTTATGAATTTAAGAATGTGCTTGTTTATTATTGTAGCTGCTTGCAGCAGGGAAGAACCACACTGCATCACAGTAATAGCCGTTTCTAATACATTGCCCACATATCAATATATCCATCTCATTAAAAGGTAATCAAAAATGTTGAAAGAACTTTTATGGTTCATTGCAATTTTATAGCACAGAAAAAAATACATAGTACTTTCTATTAGTATGTTGATAAAAACATTTTGGCCACATATGGATAGGAAAGCTCGGGGGGTGGAAAGTGATCTTCAAGTGCCCACTTTACAGTGGGGATCTGTGATCGCCTTGGTCAACATTACATCATTCACCCATGTAGGTCTGCTTGCAGTTCCATATAAATATACCTGAAAGACGATGCGCCTTTAGCATACTGATTTTAAAGGAAATGCGAGAAGCCGTTTCCATTGGCCGGGAAGCCGTGCTCACTCCGGCTGGCTTTGCATTAGAATTACACTGAGCACCAACAAAAGGTCTATTGTGTCTTTTACGTCAGTGAAATCTTGATAGTGTGAAAAACAAATTATTACACTGAGGAACACAATTTTGGTTGCGTTAGGTCTGGCAGCTGTTTTTAACTTTTTTTTTGGGTGCGGAATCCAAAACTGTTCTCAGTCTTTCTCTATCACGTCAGGTTTTTGAGCTATAGGATCCCTGTTTTCTTAAAAACTATTAAATAAGTGTGTATGAATGCAAATAAAACGCTAAGATGGAATAGTTACAAGCTTTAAAAACTGAAACTAAATAGGACTTTCAACGGTATGCCCGTGGTTACAAGGTTGAGAAAAGCCAGCACTAATCCTCTAAATTATTACTAAGCTAGCTTTCTGTTTGCAGATGTTGATAGTACTGACCTATTGGGTGCTGCACACACCTGTCTTAATTGTGACTGCACAAACTAGTTGCCATGTAGCAGTAAATGATTCCAATTGTAATCAGCTCTTTTTACTCTGACACAGCTTATCAGTGGAATTTTGCTTAAATAGAGGGTAAGCTGTGGAGAAAAAAAATGCTGATGTGCTAGAAAAAAACCGACTGCAATTTTGGATTCAGCATGCTAAATTTAAGCAAACTTTTTTTTTTCAAAAATGTTCCCATTGTTGGCTTTGGAAAAGTTATCTTTTGCAAGCTGCCTTTGCAATGGATCTTAATTAGGATATCTGTAGAAGTAGGGGAGACCTGGGCTAGTTGCATCGCGGGTAAGTTGGTCACATTGCAATTTTCTTCTCCACCGCAACAAAAAAGTGGAATACTAGTTGTGTTCGTTTTAAATGGTCAGGGGTTGTGTACTGTCTGAGAAGATAATAGCACATTGTGAGCTGAGATAAGTGCCAGTTATCTGTTTTGCACAACCCAAAGTAAACATTTTCAACTTCATATATTTTGAAACAGGCGTCGTACAAAGACAAATTCTAGCAGCAAATCATGTGCACTCGTTAGAGGAGAAATGCAGGCACCTTGTCATGCCTCAGTCACTGCACTGTTTTAAGCTAACTTTAAACTGGAGCAAGTATTAGCCATCATGTTTGTTTGGGGCGACTTGTCTCAATCATTTTGGGGTTTGTTGTCACAAATGCAAAGAATGGGCCATTGAAAAATGCACCTCCGGCAACTCTGTTTACATATGCCAGAATTGTTCTTCAGATGATAGAGTCCGAAGAGAGAGGAAATTAATTTGCCATGTTCTGTTTCATTGTTTAAAAATTGATTTTCCAGTTTTGGAACTTCAGTATGCCCACATGTCAGGACTGGTTTAAGTTTCATGATAAACCATCTATCCATTAACCGAAATGTTTTTTGTTAATGTTGGAAATTCAATTTAATCTCAAATGTCCAGTTTAAGGGAAGCAAAACAGACATTTGAGGCTGAGAGTTATGACCTATATGCCAGCACTTCCGAAGGACTTTAAACTGTTTGCTTAATGACTATGGTAAATTATCAAGATCAATGATAAAATATTTCTCTGGCTGTAAAAACAAACAAACAAACAAAAACAAAAACAGGAGAACAAGAATAATTTGGTTTTATTAGTTGCAAAATCCAATGTGACATATTACCCCATATAGTGTGACAACTTACACATTGGTGGGGCATCATGTCACATGTTCACTCCCTCTTATCATAACTGCACTGACACAAAGTATGAAATTGACATGAATACAAAAAATATACCTAAGACTTTGGTCTTTCATCTGGTATACATGTTGTTTGTATATGAGGTATTGATTCTAAGAAATATATAAAAGTATCAAAAGTGATACAACTAGCCCCGGTCTCCCCTACGCATTCACAAAGACTATGGTGAGAAGTGTGTAGAATGGATTCTACAAAAGATGGAGTTATTTAGCCGGTATCTAACATTGAGTGTCCTTCATCGGGCAAGGCTCAAACGAACAGCAGACAATTGAGACTCGCCAAACCCAATGTCACCCAAGCAGGACTGTTTGAATCATAAACTGGCCTTGGGTCGCACGGTCAACTGTGGTATTTATCCTTCAGACTTAAATATGGAGTGAAAGGGGGGCTGTGGGAAGAACGTGGAAACTGATAAAAGAAGACATTTGAAACTTTATTAACTTAAGAGAGCACTCGCTGTTGGCCTTCGCAGGGATTAACCCTTTGTTCTCCAAACACTTAACAATCAGTAATGATCATAACCAGACATGTTTATGCACAGACAGTTCAAATGCTGAAGAAAAAAGAACAAAGACCCCTATTCTGTTCTCTCTGCATGTTTTAGGGCCTACTGCTATTTGTGTCTGCTCCTTAATCTGGTCTGTATTCAAGCAGCTCATCTTGAAGGAGACACATTTTTTAGGTCTGGGGGTGTTTGCACGGATGTGCATTGAGGTGAGTTCAGGTCATCTACTTGAAGGATTGCAAAATAAGCAATGCTGCCCAATTAACAATACAAAAACTGATTCCAATTATTTATTGGCGCCATAAGAAAGAAAATGTCAATTGTGAATGAAACACTTGATTTCACGGCACACAAGAGGTGCTTGCCTTCATAATCCACTGCTTGGCCTCGCAAAGCTTCAACAAATACAATTTTAGCAACATATCCAATTATTTGGAATATGAGGGCCAGAGGAGAAAAACAGTTTCCTTCTTGAACTGCATGTCCTCCTTCCTCCCTCCCGATGGTGGACTCCCACAGTCCTTAGGCCTTTGTGTCTGTCTCCTCTTTATGAATAGAGGCTTAAAAATGGCCCGAAGCAATGCGTCTTCTGCTCCCTCATTGATAGCCAATGCATAATTCATTTATTTTCATCACTTCATCAGATGTGCATAAGCCTCACCCAGTTATTTTTGGGGGAGGAGCATTTATTATGTTTTTGCCATCATTACTTCTCAGGGTCTTACTGAACATATTTGCCCTTTTCAAGTCATTCATAGCCTCTCAACTTTATCAAGGCCCCCTCTGAGATGAAAGCCAGTCTTCATTATTGATTATCAGAGGGATTATCTCTCGGTGAAAGTTAAGGTTAGCCCCCCGCCTCCCCCCATGCCACCAGTCAATGGAAGGGAGCCCAATCCTTTTTATCAGGAGATGTGTCACATCACGCTACTCTCTCATGTGAGGCTGAGAGGCTTTTGTGCATATTCAAAGACATGACAACCAATGTTGGAATTATACATATACATAAACTATCATATATTTTCTTTGTCTCTTTCGAACTAATATACAAGCCACCCCACTCCCTGCCCCCCACCCAACAACAACAACAAAAAGCTCCTTTTGTGACCCATATGCAAGATGCGGGACAAAGAATTTGAAACTCTATATCCTGTGTCCACATCCCTGTGTGTAAGTCAGAGCCCTGGTCCAATTATCCATAGCTCGCTCCCCTACCTTTCTCTACTTTAAATGAAAGACAAACAAAAAACCCAAAAGCAGCTGGCTCGCCGGGCGCTTCTTGTTGAAAAAGCAGCTCTCTCCCGACCTGCTCTTCACCCATTGCCCGCAAGTCTCCAGTCTTGACCGTACATTATCTTCTAGACTCAATGCTCCTCTTCCTTCACTCCCCTTCCCTCTTCTCCTCTTTTCTCTACCTCACTAAGAATAAAGCACTCCTAATGACTGTGGGCTCTCAAGGGCCTGCTGGTGCCCGGGTGCTCGAAAGTGCGGCATTGTGGTAAAAGGGGGCCATATCCTCCTTTTCTTCCTCCTCTTTTATCACAGGTGAGAATAAAAGGTCAAGAGGGGTTAATGTGCTGCTGTTGCACAGAGATTTGGGCTATTGCCATGGCAGCAGGCATGCCAAATACCAAGGTACAAATACTTCCACCCAAAATGTTTGTTTGTTTGACCTATGGGGTTTTATCTTGTTTCCATATTCAAAATTGAGACGTTCAGCTTTGACTCTTTGCGAATGATTTGAGGTTACCAACTGATTATTTATCTAATCTGGAGCTTGCATTTTGTGTTATTTGATGATGTGTCTGTGTTTATTGAAAGATTCAGGACTTCCTGTTTTTTTTTTTCTTGGTGTAGTCATATGAAGGCTGTCAGATGTGTTCAAGGGATTGTAACAATATGTACAGGAGAACAATACTGTATATACATACATGTATCAAGCATATATGTACACGCATAGCTGGCTTGTGTGGCTGGCTTGCAAGTTGTTCCCATTTTTCCCAGAAGGAATGAGATAAAGTGAATGAATGTGTTCCAGTCCAACTGTTGCCATCAAGAAACTGTACATTCATGTTTTAAGTTACGTTTTAATTATCTGTAAGTGTCATGAAAAAATAATTATGTAACCACTGTACTATTGCAATTAAACTTCTTTTTTTTCTAACTATTCCATTCATTAACATTACCATCCCCTTGGTAAAAATGTACACAGTATACAGAGGTCTACTGGAAGATATTCAGTGTTTATTAAGAGCTATAAGAGGATGCCCCTTCGATGCAATGCAGTACAGTACCACATTTTGTCATTTTAACATTTGTTGGTCCCGCCGAGCACAGCCAACATCTGCCTGTATTGTTGTATCCTCTGTTTGTATGTGTTGCATATCCATTCTTGTTACACTAGCAGTTTGAAGGTTTATAATTAAGAGCTATGCTAATATTGGTTGGCCCGTCAATTGCTTTTTGCAATTATATGTTAACATTAATGTTCATTAGACATAATTACTGTATATGGTTTGGTTGAATATTTTGGTGTTTAAATATACAATGTTGAATTCTCTTTTGTTTTATTTGTCAGTTTTAGAGTCAACTTTAACTGGAAGAGACAAAAAAATAAGAGAACAGACACTAAGGAATACTTTTTGAAAAGTGTGTAGTAATTAACTTTTAAAAAGTTTGAAGTATATGAGCATGTGTGTGTGTGGGGGGCTAAAAGTATTACAAATAATGTTTTGTTTGAATCTGGTACAAATTTTTGAAATAGACAGGAGGTCAATGAATATTACTTGATACAAAATTGATTATTTATTGCTCATATTATACTCTAATGCCATACACATTCCAAAGTTAATTTAATCTAATAAATACATTTGCAGTTCTGCGGTTATGATTACTTTTCCTCTTTGTCATCATTGGTACCATTTGTGATGGCATCACAAATTATGCAAACAAAATCAAAAGAAAAACAATAAAACAGGTGTAGAATTAATACTTTCCAGCCATTCAACTTGGAGGTTTTACTGTACACTTTCATCATGTAAAGCAGAAAAACTGCTCTACAAGCTGAACTGACCAAATCAATCATTTAAACCCTGCAAGGCTTCATGGACTGTTTTTTTTTTCTTTCTACTTCAGCAATAAATGCATTTCTGTCTTTTTCACCTACAACTTAAACAACTGCAGGCGAGTCTAAAGTAATTAATTTCAAAGGCTGTGAATTAAAGACAAATTCCATTCTTACATTCCATTGCAATTTGCATTTTGATAACTGCGATTTCTGCACTTTTTTTTTTTTTACATCGTGCTGGCTTACAGTCTCTTTACTCAATATTCTCACTTTAATATCACTGTGGATCAAAAGTCTTTCATTAAGCTTTTGTGCACGCCTTCCAGCATCGTTAAGGCTCCGAGGACAACAACAAAGTGCTTTCCCCTACGCCAGCACCAGGTTAGCACAAAAAAAAGTACAGTTATTCCTGCGCTAAGTTCACATCAAACACAAGGGGCTCCAAGTGAGAGAAGATGAAAGAAGCAGGCCTGACCCGGAAGATTAGACCAACACTGCTGCCAGCTCTGCGGCACCCAGGGGCCATTTCACTCCGGGATTCTACCCCTCCTCTTCATAAAGCACAATGGACTTTAGCATAGAAACAAGCCTGGAAAAAGAGGGTAAAATATGAGGAAAGAAGGAGATAAAGACGCAGGCGGGGGAGGAACCGAGAAACGTTGTAAAGGAGCAGAATGAGGTGGACAAAGAAGGAAGGGAAAAGGATGAGCTGAAAAGACGGAGGAAGAATAATGCAGCATAATTTCTACAATGCAAAACTGGTGCAAGACTACCCCAACCTACTTTTTTCCCATCCTCTGACAGATAGCGGTGAGGCGAGGAATAAGGCTGATTATCATAATTGCTTAAAGTGTGTGTGAATATTCATGATTTTTACAGCCTTATTATAGCAACAAATCCACACCACAATGAATGTAAATGCATTGTGATATTTAACATAGCGCAATGCCCTCAATCCTTGTGTGTGTGTGTGTGTGTGGACTGCAGCTGTGGGTGTCAAGGTTGGGTGCTATCTCTAACCGGCCCTCATCAGCTGGCTGAGCTGTTCCCATGCGTCACACACGTAGGAGAGAAAGGGGAACGTTGGAGGGAAGTACAGCAATACAGCAAAAATAATCACATTGCGAACAGAGAATCAAACAGCAAAGGTGAGGAGAATAATTTGTTGGGAAGTGATTGGACAAAAAAAAAAGAGAGAAAATAGGTCATTTATATACAAAAATATGTCCTTACTTTTCAAGTTAGCGTCTGCGTAAAGAGGAGGAAGTTGAAAAGAAAAAAAATGGACAGAAACATTTTAGTTGCCAACACTGGATTTAGGAAAATGTGGATTTGCTGCACATAAAATATCTAAGACACATATGGTGGTCCAACGTCTGAGATGTATGTCTTTTGATTCCACTTAGTTCCCCGTGAATCTTTATTTTCAGCCAACTAAGACATATTGAACAACTTTTAAGGCAGTGATTCTTAACCTTGTAAAGCCCATCAGTTTCCCATGCACATTCAACGAACCTTACTGTATTGAAAACTTAAATGTAATTTATTTATTTAACATACCTGTAGGCATAGTGGATAGCCGCCTTTTCATCAAATCTCTTCACAGTAAATTCAGCACACGTGTTCTTGTATTCTCCATCTCCATGCAGCTTAAAAACTTGTTCGCTAATTTTGCTAGATTTTAGATAGTTGTGCTGGACTAGAATTGCTCAACTTGCTATTACAAATCATCAATAGGATGATGACTCCCATCACTCAACTCAACTCAAAACTATTACTTTAAAACTACCACCACGGGTTTCTTAAGATGGGACCCAGTGGCAACAGCAGAGGCCCCGGAATTGAACCCTGTGGAACACCATATTTTACGTTATGCATCTGAATTCATATTGCACATATTAATCCGACCACTTTGATGAGTCATATGAATCAGGTGTGGGGTACGAGCGAACCTCGGTTACGAACCATTGTTTATTTTTGTTTGTTTTTTTTCTTATTCGGAAATGTCATCATCATTGCTCTTCATTTTTATTATTATTATTATTTATTTTTTGTGTGTGTGTGTGTGTGTGTGGGTGAGTATGTGTATGTGCGTGCGTGCGTGCGTGCGTGCGTGTATTTGTTAGCTCACCAAAAAAACTATTAGAATAAATCTCATACCGTTCACTTAAACCGAACACCGCCGTCAGGAGACCCTTGGGGACCAAAGAAAACCAAGGAAGGTGAAATCCAGCACCGACCAGACACCACCCACCAGAACTCCTCCCCAACCCAAGAAACATCCAGACCCCGACAAATCCAAAAAACATAAAATCAGGGAGGCCTCAAGAGACCGAAGGAGAGACCGAGAAAAGGAAGGAAGGACAGACGAAGCCGCGTGAGATCCGCAGACACCAGCCTCCACCGATTCAATGACCTGAGGTGGAAACAGATTGTGTCTGAGTTTCGGTAGATGCTGGTGTGGTGGATCTGGCATGCATGAAAATCTCCACCAAAGAGGGGAGCCGTCGACCCCCGCCGGAACAGAGCAATTGTTTTAAGGAAAGTGTCAATAGACCGGGAGCCAGGTCCACTCAGGATGTTTTTTACCTTTTTTGACTATGATTTCCTGTTATTTCATACCTTGGGCCATCACAAGTTCATAGGGACTACCCCCAACTCGGGCCCATTTGGTCACAGGGGCCAAAAACAACCCTTTTGGGAAAAGTTTCTGGCGAATTTGTGTTATTGCAAATGTCAAGGTAAATAAATGGTCAGGAAACTCTAAAATTTTGCATGGTGTATTATACTAACAGGAAAATAATCATGGCCGTCCTGTATTTCAATTCTCAAACATCACCTTCAACATACCCTAAAAAATCTAAAAATATTTCTCCGCCAGACAAATTACAATCAAAAGTGATCCATTTCAACATTTTAATATACATCTCGCTGCCTCAAATGTATTTTTAGAAACATTTGTAACCTTCAATTTAAGTCCAAGATGAGTTTCTATCTGTATTAGAGGAGCTAGGACCAAAATACTCCACTGTACCATAAAAAAAATAAATAAAAAAAAATCCACAATTACCATTACAAATGGGATTGAGCTATTTTTCTGCATCTAAATAAAATCTTAAACAATATTTAAAACATGGGTTATGTAGTACTATACTATCTAAAGTGAAAATTAGGGTGTGCAAAAGTATTTGTCCCCCCTGAATTAATAATTTATCGAACCCCCTTTTGCTGAAATTACAGTCTTTTGGGGTATGTCTCGATCAGTTTTGCACATCGGGAGTCTGAAATGTTTGCCAATTCCTTCTTGCAAAACATCTACAGCTGTTTGTGAACCTCAATCTTAAAATCTCTCCTCAGATGTTCTATTGGATTTAGGTTAGGTTTTTGGAAAGTATTTTTTATTTTTTTTACCATTCCATTGTCGCTTTAGCTGTAGGCGAAAGAGCCGGTCGTCCAGTAACCGTAAGGTTGGCTGTTCGATCCCCTCTCTCTCCAAGTCATGTGTCGTAGTGTTCTTGGGCAAGACACTTCACACACATTGCCTTTAGTGCCACTCACACTGGTGTCTGAAAGGTGCGAATGTTTGGTGGTGGTCGGAAGGGCCGCACTGGCAGCCATGCTTCCGTCAGCCTGCCCCAGGGCAACTGTGGCTACTTAAGTAGCTTACCGCCACCAGGGTGTGAATGTATGAGCGCACAAATAATTTATCCATTGTGAAGCATCTTTGAGTGTCCAAAAAAGCGTTATATAAATCTGATCCATTATTATCCTTATTATTATTATTATTATTGCAGACCCCAACAGGTTCTCTTCCAAGATCGCCCAGTATTTGGCACCAACCATCTTCCCTTCTACTCGCACTATTTCCTTGTCCCTGCAGAAGAAAAGCACCACCAGAGCATGATGCTCCCACCGCCGTGTTTGAGGGTGGGAATGGTGTATTGAGACTGATGAGCAGTGTTGTTCCTACACCAAACATAGAGTTTGAAATGTAGAGCAAAAAGTTACATTTTGGTCTCATCTGACCAGAGCACCTTCTTTGACTTGTCAACTGTGTCTCCTACATGGCTCCTGGCAAACTGTAGACATGACTTCTTGTGGCTGGCTTTTAGAAATAGCTTTCTTCTTGCCACCCTTCCATACAGGCCAGATTTGCGCAGTACTCGGCTGATGGTTCTGCTGTGGATCTTTGCAGTTCATTTAGAGCAGAGGTGGGCAAACTCGGTCCTCGAGGGCCGGAGTCCTGCAGGCTTTGGAGGTCTCCTTCTTCCAGCACAAGATGATTTCAATCAACAGGACAGTTATCAGGGCTTGCTGATGAGATGATCATATATCAGCTGTGTTGGATGAGGGAAACATCCAAAACCTGCAGGACTCCGGGCCTCCAGCCCTCGAGGACCAAGTTTGCCCACCCATGATTTAGAGTGATCAAAGGCCTCTTGGGTACTTCTCTGATGAGTGCCCTCCTTCCTCGTTCAGGAACTCTGGAGGGACGGCCTTGTCTTGGTAGATTTGTGGTTGTTTGGTACTCCATCCACTTATGGATGATTGCTTGAACAGTACTCTGTGATGTTCAAAGCTTTTGAAATCATTTTGTATCCTTTTCTGGCTTTAAATCTCTCCAAAACATTGACCTGGACCAGGTGTGTTTTTTAGTCTTCGTAATGCTGACTAAAGATTACAAACGCTCCCCATCCATCCTAGCTGGGCTGAAACTGTATCGCAAGAAGGAATAGGGCAAACATTTCAGCCTCCCGATGTACAAAACTGGATACATACCCCAAGGCGTATGTGCTGGAAGAGGACTCTCTTGCAAGGTGGGGAGGTGGACAGGTCAGCAGAGAGCACCTTCCAAGAGTCAACGTCCAGGTAAGTGTCTGGAAGAAAGCTCATGCGCACTACCCATAGAGAACCACTTTTGCATAGTTGTCAAACTCCGGTCCTGGAGGGCCTTAGTCCTGCAGGTTTTGGATGTTTCCGTTCTCCAACACAGCTGATATGTGATCAGCTCATCAGCAAGCTCTACATAAGCCTGATAACGGTCCTGCTGATTGAAATCAGCTTGTGTTGGAAGAGGGAAACCTCCAAAACCTGCAGTAATGCACTATTGTTTGAGGGTGGCGTCATCCCCAAAGCCACAGCTGTCAGAGTCCAGTCCTCAAGGGCCTGAGTCCTGCATGTTTTTGAGGTTTCTCTACTCCAACACACCTGATTCAATTATCAGAATCAGAATCAAGCTCCTGCAGAGCCTGCTGATGAGCTTAAATATGAATCAGCTGTGTTGAACGTGGGAAACCTCTAAAACATGCAGGATTCAGGCCCTCGACGACCGGACTTTGACACCACTGCCCAAAGCCCTTGTCGATGTCTTGACAGAAGAAGAAACAGATAAAGATGACTTGATGAAATCCATACAAATATGGATGATGGTCAGGAAGAGAAAGAAGAGGATGATTAAAATCCAGTTATATTTGATCACACAGTAGTTCAATTTTATGGTTAAATTGACCTCTACTATTTCTCCATTTGGTTACACAGAATGTTAATCTATTGTTAAGAAATGTTCATTTTTATTCATTGTCAGGATCTCAGGATCTTATTCTATATTAAATCTCATATTTGGTTCCCGGATTTTGTGTGATCATGTTTAATGTTGCGCCTTGATACACTAGTCCATCTGGAGACATAACATTATTCACTTTTATTTAATTCACTTTAAATAGTATAGTACTACATACATAGCCCATTCTTCAAATATTGTTTTAGATTTTATTTAGATGCAGAAAAATTGCATAATCCGATTTGTAATGGTAACTGTGGAATGTTCTTTTCTTTTTTTCAATTTAGGGTACAGTGGAGTATTTTTGCTCTAATACTTCAGATAGAAAGCTCATCTTGGACTTCAATTGAAGGTTACAAATGTGGGATGGTTTTAAAATACATTTAAGGCAGTGAGATGCTTATTAAAATGTTTGAAATGGATCACTTTTGATGGTAATTTGTCAGGCGGAGAGAATTTTTTAAATCGTTTAGGGTATGTTGAGGGTGATATTTGAGAATTGAAATACAGAAAGCCCATGATTATTTTCAGGATACACCATGCAAAATGTTAGCGTTTTCTGACCATTTATGCAGTTGCTGTACCTAACATTTGCAATTACACAATTTCACCAGAAGCTTTTCCCAAAAGGGTTGTTTTTTGGCCCCTGTGATCAAACGTCCCCGAGTTGGGGGTGGTCCCTATCAACTTGTGATGGCCCAAGGTATGAGATAACAGGAAATCATAGTAAAAAAAAAAGGTAACAAAAAACATGAGTGGACCTGACTCCCGGCCTACAGGACAAGTAGTGCCATGATTGGCACGAGTTGAGTGTGTGAGAGCCCTCAGCCTCCTCAAAAACCTTTGGGATGAATTAGAAGAGAGACCCTGAGCCTACGTCAGAGACCTCGAACTAGACAAAACTTTCCGCATGCATACTCCAAAATCTTGTGGAAAGTCTTCCCAGAAGAATGAAAGCCTTTAGAAAGGGGTGATCCAACATATATTCTTTCATTTTCGCTTGTGGTTACTTGTATAACATCCATCTGTACCAATATTTTTGTCAATATTGTAAAAGTTGCATAAAAATCCCCTCCCCACTAAAAATACATGCAACAACACACACAAAAGCCCCCTCCTCCTGACGTGCCCATGCATCTGAGGTGCCAGATGGCACAGGACAAGCCCTCCGGAGGGGAAGACTGTGTGGTGACCCCCTCCCTCTCTCACCCACACTTTCTCACACACTCAAGTGCAAGAGTGGGGGAGTGGAGGTTATCAGTGATGCCCGTCAAAGCATTCACGCATAGACTACGTACTGACAAACTCTGAAGATGCAGCGATATCAAGGCATGTCTTAACATATTCGGAGGCAGGCGAAGAATTTGAATAGCCTTTGGGCCTGCTGCACGGACATTGCCCAACATCAAACGTTCACTTTGTCTTACGATCCGTTCCCTCCTACATGGCGATCCTATCTCATCTCCAGCTGCACGCTACAACGCTGACCCGCACCGAGACCTGAGCTATGCAGCAACAGGACCCATGAATGCTGTCCAAAACCATTCATGGGGAGTAGAGGTGGTGGCTGTTGTGGGTGAACAGTTCAAGAGTGAGGAGTTTACAATGTGGAGAGATGAAGCATGTTGCAAGTCAAAATTAATATTTTAAGTTTTTCCGATAATTTAACTTCAGACAAAAAAAAAAAGCATGCGCTTTGACACACACTTATGTTACCTAGGCACGACAAATACCCATCTTTGCTGCTTTCCGATGTTAGGGTAAAATCAAGGCAAGCTCGGTGCTATTTTACGCCACACCAGCTAGCTAGCTAGCTAAACACGTTGCGGAGTTGTCCCAGAGTCAGTCATTATCGCAATATAAGATAAACTGACAACTGACAAGTATCATTCTCAGGAAAGGATGACGAGGAGTAATTAGCAGAAGACAGAGAAGCCATGCTAATTACAAACCTAAGATTGACATGATAACATTTACATAATTGTGAAACACTGGAATTAAGTGCTTGGTGATCAGGGTACACTTTTCACAGAAGTCTGTCAGGGGAGCCGAGAGTGTCCAACTTTGGGCACATAAGGTGTCTATGAGAAACTTATACACAATAATGCAGCTAAACAGTTTCGGAACCAGAACCAGAAATAAGGTTCAAGTATATTATGCATATCATATATTGAATATTTACATTTTATATTTATAATATCACTAATGTTATTTGTTTGTTTTCATAATGCAGTCCTGAGATTTGAATTTGACTTTTGAGATATGCACAATGAATGGTCTCAAATGACAATAGATCATATGTTTTTCCCCCTTTTTTTTTTTTTAATTGATTTAGCTTTTCTAAAGACCCATACAATCCATTGAGATATATTAAAGGTGAAGTCAACCCCCAAAAATGTTTTTGACAATAATATGTTTTATGCAGCCCCACTAGTCGAGAGACAGTATTTTGGTTAATATTGCGTTAGTGTAATATGAGTTAAGCAGCAAAATCCAGCAGTTTTATCAATATCAAAAGGCGGCCATTTTGCCACTTGCTGTCGACTGAAAATGACATCACAGCTGCTCGGGTCTAAGGTAACAACCAATCAGTGAAAAAATGGCCGCCCCCTGAGATGGATAAAAACGGCTGCATTTTGCTGCATAACTTATATTTCATAAATGTAATATGAATCAGAATGTGTTTAGACAAGTGACTTGGAGAGTTCAATTAACCTGACATGCATGCACACGGAGCACCTGGAGAAAACCCACGCAAGCACGGGGAGAACATGCAATCTCCACCCAGGAAGGCCGAAACCTGGACTCGATCTCACGTCCTCTGCACTGGGAGGCGGATGTGCTAACCAGTCAGCCGTTTCCGGTGCAATATTAAATGTTATCTTCCATTTTTTGTGCAGACAACAATTTTATAGCTATTAGACTTCCAGTCATCTGTGTCACGGGCTGTTTAACGGTCAGTTCATACCCGTGGATAGTTTACTGCCTTCATTTGACCTCGCATGTTTTGTTGTTTTTTTATGTGAGAGGAAATTATTATTCACGCAACAACAACAACAAAATTAATAATAATAATAATAACAATAACAATAACAATAATAATAACAATAATAATAATAATTTATGATTATTATAATTTATTATATTATTGTTGTTGTTGTTGTTGTTGCTGCGTGAATAATAATAATACTAATAATAATAATAATGATCCTTTATTATTAGTATATAATAATAAAAAGGGGCCAAGTTTCTAAGGCCTTTACTTGTACACAGTGAATAATAATAATAATTATTATTATTATTAGTAGTAGTATATAATAATAAATTATTATATACTAATAAAGGATTATTATTAGTAATAATAATAATTACTAATTATTATTATTAATGATAATATTAATAATAATTTGTTGTAGCAGTATATAATAATATAAAAAAATATTATATACTAATAATAAAGGGTTATTATTATTATTATTATTATTATTATTATTATTATTATTATTATTATTATTATTATTATTATTATTATTATTATTATTATTATTCACTGTGTACAAGTAAAGGCCTTAGAAATTTGGCCCCTTCTGCATTTAAGCCAATGCCCCAAGCCATTATATGAGGAAATGCGGTGTAAAAGTCAAGTTTACTGAATTTGAACTAATGGGCATTTTTTGTACAGTTACATCCCAAATATATATATTTTTTCACCTTCCCATGGTTTAAGAGCTTATTTGATTTAGTCCTCTTCCTCCATCTGGAGGGAGAGACTGCGCTGGGAGGACAGGCCAAGCCATCCCAAAGGGCTTCATCACTTATCAGCAGCCTTCTGAGATTCCACTAAGATTCACCCCCTTATGAATAATCTCACCCACAGGCAAAAGGAGGGAGGGGGAAGCGACAGATTATTTAGAAAGACACAGGGCTGGTTGGTGATAGTTTGAGGGAGAATAAGAAATAAAACGAGGGAGATGGGATATGCGGTATGGAGAGAATAAAGGGAGCTGGAGGGTTGAAGGGCTGAGAGAAAGCAAAGCGAGAGGAAGTCTTTTGATGTGTTTCCCTGTTCCAGTGCGGGCATCAGGGCGGATGGTGCTATAGCTTGCCCCTCCGCTCGAAGGGACTGACTGGTTTATTAAACGCTCCCGCCGCCCCTGTGCCTCCAAGCATGATGGGATTAATGCTGGCATAACCCTTTACTTAATTTATTACAGGGGGACACTGGCTAATTTGATTTGATATTATTTTAATAAAGTTCTGTGATGATTTGGAAGATTGTTTCAGGCTATCAGAAATAATTTTCCAGTTATTACAACCGCTCAGGCAAGTCCTTTGATAGCGGCAGTCAGTCTTGCTGCATGCAGAATACATTAAACTGTAAACACGTTCAGCTACTGGAGGAATGCTCATAATGAGACGGCTTCGAATTGCTGAGTGTTGTGAAAAGGTGCCCACATGCGCTGTGGGCAGGCACCATGTAAGTCAAACATGACAAAAAAAACAAAAAAAAAAGATGAAGGAAAGGACATGGATGAGCGAGGATGAGGCAGAAGAGGAGCGGCGACATGTTTGGTATGCACTGAGCTCATGCATGTCACCATTGTTAGAATCTCCGAGGGATACGTGGTTATTTAAAGCTCCGCTACGAGCGTGGGTGTCCCTGAACAATGAGATGGGACATTTTCAGTTTCAGCGTTGTCAGTGCGTGATCAGATGTTTTGGTCTTGAAAACTGCATCTTCCCCCTTGTATTCTGATTTGGCATTTTAGATGCATTTTTAGCATGTTTTGCATATTTTGCACAGTTCTTTTGTATATAGTTGTGAAGCCGTCCCAGTACACCATTGTCCACGCTGTATTAGAATAATCCTGTTTTCCGCCGACCCTTTCGTCCACTTTGCACCATGAGTGTTGCCAGTTGAAAATAATCCCGCTACTGTCTCTTCCCCAATTTACATATTCCTTAATATAATTGGAGAGACTCGGGATGTCTCAAACTATTTCCTTAATCCTGCGTCCTGTGCACCCTGGAAGTTTTGGAAGAGAAGTAGTGAGGTTAAGAAAAGGGGGTTGAATTTACGTTAGTTGCAATGTTTTTGTTTTGCTTTTTCCTTAAACCCCAAATGACACACATTTCCCTCTCAAAAGATAAGCCCTCAGTCAAAGGCCGCGGGAGATGTCTGGGATCCTGTGAAAGAAGTGGGGGAATTACCTACTAGAGGTCTGGCATGAAGGGGGATGGAGGGAAAAAAAGGTGGGGGGCAGCGCTACCCTTATTCATTAGTCCGTCTGGGGTCCAAGGCGGGGTCACACAATGTGACGGTTGTTCTCCAGACCCCCAGACCCCAGCAGACACATTTAATGGCCACCGTTTCCTCTCCAGACTGAGGGAGAAGGACGGGAGCGGGGAGCGGGGGGTGCGGGGGTCGCTGGATGGGGGTAGCGTATGGAGCGAAAGGTGACAAAGGGAGGTGGGCTTCGGGAGACTAAAGAGGGGAATGATGAAAAGGGTAAAGACGGAGAGTGAAAACATGTTCACGTCCATGGAGGAGTGCGGGAAGTGAAAACAAGTTTGGGAAAATGAAACCTACTAAGGTCCTTGAGATAGACACGCACACTCAAGCATCATAGAGGGTCAGTGAGATTCTCTCCTTACCTGCCGTCAGAGCAGAGAGTACAGCAACCACCTCAACTTAAAAACGAACTATTAAACAACACAACTCCATCATAAACGCATTGCCTCTGAACGAAGGCCGATGTATAGACGGGTTGTGCATGTACAACGTCCTCAAATCAACCGTGATTTAAATGTTGTTTTGTTTTTGTTTTTACTTTTTTAAAAACCTTTTCAAGGAAAACTTACGTTTTGAAGGGACATTGAGGAGGGTTAAAACAAAACAAGCCTCGTTGGTATTTGATCATTTCAAGAATTTATTTTCTGATTAAACCTCTTTTTTGTTTTCTTTTCCTCTTGTCTTGTTCGAACGCACGGTTCTATGTTACGTCGTGTGCTCAGTTTGCAATTTTCATGTTCTATGGAGAAAGACTTGGATGCTGTTTTTCTATTGATAAAGGGGGGGGGGGGTCATTTTCTCTGTAAATGTCAAATTGTTTATATACTACTATATATATATATATATATATATATATATATATATATATATATACTTTATATATACTACTATACTATATCGCCTATCCTCGAACTTGTTTTCAATTGCATGTGACGCGTTGTTCATTTGTTTACACCTAAATAAAAAGTTAGGAGTTATTCCTAAATGTTCAAGTACTTGCATTCGAGCCATACATTTTAAAATGCTTGAATTTGCAAGAGCGGCATTTAAAATGGAAAGGTGCTGTGCCACCGATCTACAAAGGTGTTCAACAACAAATAACAGGTGTTGTGAACTAGAAGGAGCTTCCTGCAGAGTACAAAATGATGTATAGTACTTCTTCAGCATCCACCTCAACTGCCGAGGCTAGCGCTTTTGTTATTTAATATTTCCATCACAACATAAATCACATTCCATCCACCTTATTTAATTGTTCAGAGAAACCAACGTGAAGCGTATAACACACTATGTACTGCAATTACGCTACGTTGCATTCGCCATTCGGTGGCACTGCGCTACATCTTTGGGGAGGGTGACTTTACCTTTAAACCGCACAAAAAAGGAAATATTCAGAAACAGGATAATTTTCACTTTCAATAAATTATCCATCAGCAATTGACACTGACATAATCAGCTTTAAAACGTGACAACAAACTTTGGTATGTTAATTGTGATCAAAAAGTGAGAATGAAACTTCCCACTTGTTATTAAAATGGCATTCAAATAATATGCATATCACACGGTGTTTTGTTCCATATGTACGATTTAAACAAGGCATTTGATAATGTCAAAATGTCAAAGGTTGCAGCAATAGCTAGCATTCTTTTAAGTTCATTATATCCGCTGAGCTATGCTGCTCCACTTTCAGTAGTATGGCCCCAGGCAGAAATCAATGTCCGCAACCAAGTAATCAAGGTTATAGAAAAGGGCATGCATTAACACGATTTCACTGAAATATGCAGAGTTCATGTGCATATGTTCCTGGATTAAATAAAAAAATACTCAAATGTCAAGAATAAATACATGCACCTCCAAGCAAATCCTCACAATACGTTGATACTACTGATGTTGTTGTGACTGGAAGGCTCAGCAGACTGACTTCAGTAAGTGATCAGTCAACAAATTATATATTGCATTAATGATGTGGTATAGGGATCTACAGTGCACATTCTAAAACAATCATTACATTACACAGATCGTCTTTTCTTTGTTGCCATCAATCAGATATGGCGGTTGACCCCGAGAAGTACATGTTATGGCAAGATTGGAGCACCGCATGGATGGCAAGACTGAAAAAATTGAAAAATGTTCATATCATTTACATCATGGTTTGTGGTGGAATTAATTACTTCCTCTTCAACGTCCATTTTTTCGCTCTTAATCCAAGGTAGCAATTTTTCACTTTACGCCACAACCAATTAAATAAATTGCATTAGGCAGACTTGTTTGGAGCACCCTCCTCGGCATTAACGAGACAGGCATGGTTTTTACCGCTCAGTTTTATTACCATTGGCTTGAATTATACTTGTTACTATCACAAAACACTCATGTTAACATTTTGAGAAAATATACAGTAACACTTTATATGGAATATTGAGTGCTTAGATGGTTGTTAAATTACATTGTATTTTGTATATTATATGAGTGGGGCTGTATACAGAAAATATAGCGTTGAAACATGTTTTAGTAGGTGTTTTTGTGGAACTTTAAAAGGTGTTTGATACTCTAGACCTGGGAATATTATTGCATACATTGTATAAATACAGTATAAGACAGAAGGCAGTTTGTTCAAATCCACAACAAACAATCCAAATATTGTAATGTAGCTTGTGGAGTATCTCAAGGATCGGGCCTCGGACCAGTACTTTTCCTTTTTTATGTGAAACTCCATTGTAACTGTTTCTAATTTGTTCAAATGTATCTCATTTGTGGATGATACCACTGTACACTGGGAAACATATCAACGATGTACTAAAGGTTGTAGAGAATGCACTTCAGAATATTAGGAAGTGGTTCAATGCTAATAGTTTTTAAATATTAGCAAAACTAAATGTATGATTTTTAGTTATAGGAATATAGTCGATGTTAGAACACATTAAATCAAAAGTATCCCAAACCATAACTTTGTCACCCTCTTAAAATAATTGCCTGTCATGTTTTTTGCAAAAAATAAAAATAAAAATCCTCTAAATTATCCCCTCATGATGCAAATGGTTCAATTGTTTGTGTTTCCTGACAAATCTGAAAAAAATACTTAGGTGATTATTTTAAGAAGGCGCTAATAAGAGTGCTTTGCTTTTGTTGTATAACTATAAATAATGGCTGTCTTGAGCTGTTTGTTCATATCGCGTGTTACTGTATATTCCTTATATAGACCATGTTTTTCATCATTATTCACCTATGTGATATAACCATGCGAAGGAAAAAAATCACAACTGTTCCCCCACAAAATCTCTTTTGTCCCTACAGCTTGAAAGTCTGGCGGCAAAACCACATGTTGATGCTGCAAGAGCGCTAGTTAGCGCTACTCACCATGCTGACAAGCGCGAGAAGATTAGGGGTCATGTCACTTCCAGATTATTGCGGCCTTTTACATTTATAAACCTGTGCTGGCTCTAATTTAACTGCACCTTATGGGACCTTAAAACATGACTGGAATGAGAGAAACAGATGTGGGTCTCTGTTAATGGGGAAATAGCAGCGTTGAGATGGCCCCATAGTCACTTTAATAAAGCCACACACACACAAAAAAAGAAAAAAGCTGTAGACAGCAAAAAAAAAGGGCCAGACAGGCTCTCTCTCCTCAGTCAGTCCTGTCCTTGTCTCGTTTCTTTCTGTGGTTGGAATGTATCCCAGCATTTGTCCTTTGTCACTTCCAATGATCTTCTTGTCTCTTTCTGTTGTGGAGCTGCTCCGTTTCTGGGCAAGCCTGCATGCTGTGCCATCACTTGAGACACGGCAAGCATTCAGCATCCAAGGATGTTGGCCTGGCACTAGCCCATGAGCCAAGTACGTTCTAGTTTTTACTCCGGTCAAATGGCAAAGTAGTAACAAGTGTAACACCTTTAAACTGTGAAATCGAAAGATAGTCAGTGATTTGACTTGTCGGATGTTCTCAAGAGTTATAGCTCCTCGTCCAGTGGGAAAAAAGGGAGGAATGGAAAGAGATTATGTGCTCCTGCTGCTCTCCTCTCTCTAGTGGAGAGACAGCTTTGACTACAGGATGGCGATGAATTTTAAACTGACCCGAACTCAAGTGAGAGTTGGGAGGAGGTATAGTAGGCCTATCAAATATTTATGTGACTACATACCTGTAAAAACGTTGTTTTTTTTTTACTCGTGAATTCAATAATTTGGGTATTCTTCCCATGATAATCACAAGGATTACAGTAATAACATCCATCCATTTTCTCTAGCACAAATAAGCAACTGTTAGCATCGAGTGTTTGAATAACATGTTAAATTCAAAGACATTCAACACATTAAAAATGACAAGGAGAACTGTTTCTCAGCACAATGCAGTTACCCGATTAGCTAATTGTTAGCCTAGCTTCTTCTATTTCTTCTTCTACTACAACTACTTTCGTCTTTGTATTTTCTGGCAGTCTGGATATCCTGAGGTCAGTCTAAGAGGTGGCTCAAGGTTGTCAGTGGAAATAGTGTGTGGGCTCTCGCATTAAAAAAAACAACAACAATCAATTGAGACGTTAAACGTTGCGAGCACGTGGCTTTATATAGCCTATAAAACAACACAACTTTTGGTAACTTGGAGTTTGTTTCCTTCAGATTCCAAAGACATTTTAGACATATTATATTATAGTTTGATTATATTCTAGATAGATTATATTCTTCCAGTATTCAAAAAAAAACTATTTGTGAATATTGTAAAGGATTTATTCTATATCATGAAATAAAGTATATTATCCATGAATTGCATCACTCACCATGCAAAATTAAATTTGTGATTTCCCCCATCATACACACACATGCAGGAACATAAAGCTATGTTGGGGGCACAGTAAGGCCTCTAAGTGGGTGCCGTACCATATGGCAGAGACAGGGAGGCATCACATGCTCATCGGGCCTCCAAGCCCGACTGCCAGACTGGCCTGTTAATTGGGCGACGAGATCAGAGGCAATATTACAAGCCAATTAAAACGATCGGGACAGATTGCCAAGTGATGAGCTCCACTGCGTAATTGAGAGTGTGAAGTGTGTTTCACCTCTGTCTGACTATGACTGTCTGTGTGTTTCCCTCGGTCCAACTGAATAAGTCATGAGACTGCAGAGGACCAAAACTAGTTAGCACATTAATGATGTCACTTAAGGCCCCTTCATTAGTCTTAGAGCAGGATTTGAATGATTTGGGTTAGAGAATTTGCTGCACTGCCTCAATTTTAGCAACATGGTAGAACTGGTTCTGAAGATGCAGAATGTGATGTGTTGTTGTGTTTAGGCCAGCCTGCTTGATTTGTGTTTGTTGGTGCGTGTGTGCGCAAGCGAGCAAGAAAGACAGGGCGAGACCGATCCATACGACAGCTACTTTAATTTGTTCTGGGAATATTGTTGTACTGGTGCAGTCCACTGGGCAGCACCTGCATGCCAAGTTTGCTTAATCATGCAAAAAGAACTGGAAAATGCATTACAGATGTCAGACTGTGTCCCAATAGAGACACAGATTTGACAAACACCTTGAGCCCTGATAGTAATTTTTGTAGCATTCAGGTGGATCTTGCTCTGCCTTGATATGTGGAATATTAAAAATGCAAACAGTGCTTAACCTTTTTAAGTAAGGGTGCACTCACACTAGGCCATTTGAATCGTGCCCAACCATGCAAGTTTCCGTCCCATTTAGGTGTGCCGTCACTTCATTATACAATGCTGTGATGCCACTTTGCTGACTCACAGGACTAGTTGTATGTAGTCATATCTTGAAATACAGCGTAAGGTGGTGGTTATCATTACAGGGCTAAGAAAAATATATCATTACATCTGATTGAAAGATCTTGATCTTGAGGTGCAGAATTTAGACCCAAACACTGATAAGACATAGAAGTGGAAAAACAGAGTTTTTATAGACAAAAATATGAAGTAACAACCGAGAGGCCTGGATTTAGATGACCTCGAAGAAAACGTGATGGAGAAACCTTGACAAAGAATCTGGGCTGAAAGCAGAGAAACATCGACAGACTAACAAAAGTGTCGCTCAGTAACTCCATCTAGAACCATGCTCGATTCTATTTGATAGAATAAAGGCCTATTATATGACAAAATAAGTGTGACGAATACAGCACTTAAATACAGTACCTAAATGTGACAAATGAAGGACCATAGCAACTGCATAGCAACTGACAACATCATCACACAATGAACCCATGACCCAACCCAAAACACACAGATCTTGACAGGTGATACAAAAATATTTTAATTATCATTTGTCAAAGAAAAAACAAACTCACTTAAATATTATGAAAAAGAGATCTGCGGATCTCAAGGGGATTTTCCTGGTTAAAAAATTTATAACGAAAATAATGTTAATTCTTCTGATTGTCATATTATAAATAATACATATCGCCGTTGCTCTGTGAAAAACACTTAACGTCCCCCCCCATGTTTATGTTTTTGGGATGAAACTGAATGCAGACATCCCAAAAAACTAAAACATTTCAATTAAAAAATGTGTGTGTGGGGGGGGGGGGGGTGGACATGTGTTTTTTACATATGATAATTAAAAATACAAATAATTAGAAATTATGTTTTATAATTAGTGCTGTTAAAGTTAAAATTAAAGCATTAACTCATTGATTAATCTAAAAAAATAGTGCATTAATCATGTATTAACATAGATTAAGCACACTATTAATTTTAATTGCAGATTATTCTTTAGGAGCAGGTTTTATTTGAGCATTAAAGTAAAGAATTAAAAAAATGTGCAGGGGCTGTGGGCCGGTGGGGTGCCTGGCGGGCCTGCCGTGCCCCGTCCTGCTGCGTTGGGTTGGGGGCGCGGGCCGTGTTGGGGTGGGGGGGTGCTCCTGGCTCCTGGGTTTGCTCTCCGGCCGGTGGCCCCTGCGGGGCCCGGGGGTTATCCCTTGGCACTGCCGTTGCCTGGCGGTCGGCGGCTCTCCTCTTTGGTGAAGGTTTTCATGCATGCCAGATCCACCACACCAGCATCTATCGAAATTTAAACACAATCTGCGTCCTCCCCTGGTCGTTGAATCGGTGGAGGCTGATGTCTGTGGATCTTACTCTGCTTCATCTATCCTTCCTTCCATTCCTCGGTCTCTCCTTTGGTCTCTTGAGGTCTCCCTAATTTGTTGGAATTTAGATGTTTCTGGGGTTGGTGAAAGACTCTGGTTGGTAACCCGGTGGGTAGTAGGTAATGTCTAGTCGGTGTTGGATTTCACCTTCCTTTCTTTTCTTTGATCCTTCCTCTGGTCTCCCGACAACCTCACGACTCTAGCTGGATTCTGAAGTATTCGGGTTAGGGGAACGGTAGGGGATTTTTAATAGGTTTTAGGTGAACTAATGAGTACACGCACACACGCACGCACACACGCACGTGCACAAACTCAATATTTAAAAAATGTAAAAAAGAGCAATGATGATGACATGTCAAATTGGTAAAATTACCGAATGAACAATACTGAGCTCTTAAAAAAAAAAAAAAAAATGAATTACAATTTTTTTTGCGTTTGACCTTCAGAGTATCTGTTCATGTAAAAATATTGGGGTATTTGTTTCCATTTTAAATTATTAAAGTAAACAATTGATTAGAAAAAGAAGGGGGATAAGAGCGTGTGCTCAAAAATGCTGATCAAAGATAGACTAACTGGGAATTATTTTTTTAAGAATAAATCCATGTTCAATTTGGACCCAAAATATGTGTTGCAATAATTTCACATTTTAAAGCACATTGAAGAGAAGCTTTAGACATAAAACACATGAAGACACACATACAAAATCCATATGTTTTCTAAAGCTCACACTAATGCAATCTGTTTGAATTCCAACAAAAATCTTGTAATGGCGCACTAACCAAATGCAAGCAATCCCTCTCTCTCTGCTCTCATGTGGGCCGCTCGGTATTGTGAGAATTGTGGTCTGCCACAACTGCAGATGGTTGAGGTTTCCCTCATAAAAACAATACTATTCTGTGCTCTATTCAATCATGCCTGTTATGAGTTACAGCCAAAAGCCTGACTCCTTTTCATCAAACACTTCTTTAATTAACCCCCGACTCCCTGGGACATACAGATCTAAACTTCATACCTGATGTAATTATGAGTAGCAAAATCTAAAAGTCTCACACGGGCTCCAAGATTACCCAGATGACATCATCACACATGGCAAAGCCCCATCGCCGCAATGTATAGAAAACTCAACACAATGACAACATTTCATTCATTGGAATCAAATAGTTGTGTAGGTCAAGCTCTGTCAGAACATTTATATAGCTTGTGGTTCTGTGACATCCAAGAAACTACATTGTGTAAAAAGGCAAAGTCCATCAAACACAAGACAGATATACCAGAAATGGGGACCAAAATACAGTTTTCAGAAACTAAAGAGGCATTAAGGCTTTTTAATATCAATGTAATGACACGTGTTCACAACCCAAGGGCAGTGGAGCTCATCAAAGCTCTTTGTGATTATGTTATGACGGATACGCCACTAAGGACTGAACTTTCGCTAGCGCTTTATGTATCCTTCAACAGTAATCTTATGCTCTATTAAACTATAAAACTGAAGTCTTTGTTGTGTTTTTATCTGATATGGTCGTAACATATAATGCCGTAGCAACAATTCACCACTGTTTAAGCTCTTCTAACTTGCAAAGAGATGCAAAGGAAAGAATCTTATGCATTATCTAGCAAAGTAGCGAAGTCTGTGTATCTCCCTCACACAATGCTGTATGGTGGCACTCTACTTAAGTATGCAATTAATTGCCCTAAAGGTCATACAATTTGGAAACAGCGGCAAATTTTCAGGAAAAAATAAATATTGTCACACAAAAAGTTCCTTTGTAATCTTGCACGAGGAATCAGAAATTCAGCAAGAACGTGCTCCAAGACTCTCTTTGTATTGACCTTTGTATGATGTACTTACAAATGTGCTTTTATTCAGTTTGCAACAACTTGTTTTTTGTTAAAATTATGCAAAAAAAAAACTATTAGTGAATGTGTGGTATTTTAGTCAGCATATATATATATATATATTTGAGGAGGGGTTGCTGTTGGCGCACTACCGATCGGGTTTAAAGGGAATGAGAGGATCCACTTTGATTGAGGGCGAATCAAGTCAACTATGTTTATGCCCATAATTGTGCAAACCGAAAGTACGCTAGCTCGTGGATATCTGTGATATTACCAAAACTATATCTAACCTGCCTCTGTGTAGAGTGATGCTGCTCACCATGCTGGACTTGTGCCCGTCATGAAAATAGAGCCTGAAGACTGACTTAGACATGCTTTATTGTCATTTAATTAACACAGTCAGTACACATACAGTATTAAACTACATTTTGCTACCTTAGCTAACAGTATTAATAAATAAAAAATGATACTGTAAAGTAGTGCTAAATAATTCCCTCTGTGTCCCTCCTTAAGAATTAATTCAGTATCTCGTGGCTGTGATCAAACAGCTTCTAATATTTTCCATCTAATTTTGGAATTGGTGCATGTGAGGCTTTTATAGGCACTGTGGAGACTCGGTCTTAGGGCTCTGAGCCATTTCAAATAGCAGCTAATATGAGATGCGTCTGTTTGTTTTTAAGAGGAGGGAGTGACATTTAGTGGCTCGCCAAGGGGCCAATGGAGAGAACATGAAAGTGAAAGTTTCATTTTTAAAGAGAAGATGCCAGCCTAAGGTTTCATTACTGGCAGGTTGTCCTACCATGTGCACCCTCCCAGACCACATACTGTACACACACACGCACACACGCACGCACGCATGCAAGCTTTCTCTTCCAAAAGTAACGACCATTTAGAGTTTTCCGCATCAATCCGAACATCCTGCAAGGTGCATCCTCATCACATTAAAGCACACTTCTCTTTAAATGGGTCATAACTTTAAAAGGAGTTGACATGAACTTCCCTTTACAAAACAGTTACAACTTTCACAAGCGTTTTTATGAGCTTTATTGACAGCCCTACAACACTGAGCACCAGTAGTTCAATAGTTGAATTGTTCCTAAACCCCCCACCTCTCCCTTTGCTCGTACTGGTGTTGTTCTAGAGCTACCCAGGGAATAGGAGACCTCACACTATGGGGACTTGTAAAACCAGTGTCTTGCCACTGGGAGGGTCAGTGTGTGTGTGTGTGTGCATGCAATCTTTGGTCGGGTGTATTGAGCGCACAGCAGAGACCAGTAAAATGTTGTCTAAATGAAGTCCCAGTGCTGCAGTAGTAAGTAGTGTTTGATGGCCATGTGATTTGTTTGTTCAGCCCCAATGGCCCTCACTCCTGGTTGGCGGGGTGGGGGCATGCGGAGCCTGACGGCTTCACACCTTCTCTGCTCCTAGCCCCACCAATGAGCCATTTAATCCTCCTTCCTGCAGCTAAATCAACACCTCTTACGCGCTTCGAGCGGCTTCAGACCACCGCCGCTGACTGCCTGCTGTCGAGCTTGGAGCCGTTTCAACTGACAACACTGTTGTGAGCATCTTTATATCCCAATTGCCGCTGGGAGACACGTCACTTAATGGGTGTTTTGGTCAAGAAACGGTACGATGAAGTGCTGAGCCATTTTTCAGTCACTCTACCATCTCTTTAACGTCAATCATTCAATGCATTGTTAGCATGAGGAAAGGGGAAGTTGTGAAAAGACGAAAATAAAATACAATGTATAAAAATAGGGCATAGTGATGATAGGAACAGAAAGAATGAAGCATCTGGAAGAAAAGGAGTGAGGAGAGCGTATGGAAGGCCTTTGATGGGAACTCTAGCTTGTGGGCGGCACATTTAGCCCAGTGTGATAATTGTGTCTCTAGGGTGAGCTCCTTGGACCTGATCCTGGCTGAGATCAGAGGGCAAGGCCAATGACTACAAAGCAGCAGAAGAAAAGTGTGAGACGGAAAGAGAAACTAAAAGCTCTGGAAAACTACATGTGTTCAGTAGGTTAATGTGTGAAAGCAAGATTTTAAACCATACATTTTTAGTTTTAACTGCTAAAAACAAATACATGTTTTAGTTGATCACACTCCTATGGGCCTACTAAAAAAACATGCAAACTACATTGATAGAGAAAAATGTCAAAACTTTCTAATATATTTCAAATCATCTTTATCAGCTGCTGTTTACTTAAATTTAAGCATAAAAAATAAATAAATAAAGTTCAAAACATTGCATCTATTGGTTTACAGAAGCCACCATTTTTAGGTGTTTTCACATTTGTGAGAATGTGACTTATTTTTCAGGGATTTTGCCCTTTTTTTTTTGCTAAGAAAACCATACAGATAGTAAATATTAGTATTCAGAAACGACAAGCAACTTATTAAATTTCATTGCTTGTAAAAACGTTACATAATAAACAAGACTACTTGTGCTGTGACATCACTTCCAGTTTTGTACTGCCATTACGTTGATTAATTATTCCGTTTAATAATTTTTACCCTAATGCGATATTAATCAAGTGCGGTATTCCCTCACCTAATTCATGGTTTGGTTATTGCAGCTTTACTTTATCATAGAGGGCTTTTCATTTGTGACCATAACTTTATCTTTTGCAGGTTTACCTGGCTATTTCACAGGTTGCGGGCTTGGGCATTAAACTTGATTTATGCGTCAAGACGCATCCGCGAGGTCCGCACGGCTCGGGAGACGTACGTGAATCGGCAAAGTTGTTTCGAGTAACAATTGTGACTTTATATTTGACTTTAATTTAATCCCACTTGAATCATGAAGTATAAAAATGACATTTGTGCGTCGTCATCGAGCTGCGACCATTACGTCATCACTGGAGGAGTATCCTGCATCTGGTGTCCAGACGGCCGCGTACGGGGCGCGTTTTGAAATCGTTCCACTCTGGAGCCCGGTTTCAAACGAGATCGGTTTCAAGCACAGAAACCGCGCCATCGTGTGGACGAACGGCCTAAACGGTAAGAAATTTGTGAGGATACATTGAAACTGACTGGACGGGGCCTTAGCCACGCAGACGACTCATTTATTACGCGCAGCAATGACGTGACATCATCAATAAAGAGAAAAAAAAGGAGATGTCTCCATGAGATGAGGCGCTCGAACACGCTCGCATCATTTTCACAAAATAATATTTCTACCTCCTCCTGCATCACTCCTCTGTAGATATGAGATGGTAAAAATATAAGCCCAGACGACGGATTTATAAAAGTCTGTGGCCCTGACATGCTGGACCATACGTATTTACTTCCGCAAACACAGCGTTGTGAGCGACGTTGTATCGTCTTCTGCGCATGCGGGTCAATTTGGGGACGCATTACGTCCACACAGCAGCGAGACTGAGGTCACAATTAATAGGTAATGTGAACGCTTACTCAACAAAAATCGGATTTCACCCAAAAATTGGAATAGAGCATTAAGACCTGCAATGTGAACGTAGCCTTTGACTTCCATCCACCTCTAAGCAGTAATGGTAAGAACGGCATCTTATTAATTTTTTTATACCAAGTATGTTGATGTAAATTTCTACTTTAACGGTGAAATCCAATTTACGCTGAAATTTGAATTTCATCGCCAGTGTAGGAACAAAACTCGTTTGTAACACGAGGACTTCCTGTATACATATTCTGTACATTGAATAGGGTGACGAGTGTCATGGCCAACGTACCTCCCGTGTACAATGTCGAGTGGAAAGTAGTCTGCTAACAAATTAACCTCTTTTTTTTAAGTGTAGAGAATATGATTATTTTTTTCTGCAATGCAAAGATGCAAATGGGTCAACAAACTAACAAAGAGCAAAATACATAACACCACAGATAGAGTACATAAATATGTTTAAAAATGAATTAGACAAAGTGCGAAAACTACTATTAGGAAAGCATCCTTTAACGTATATAGTATAGATCAAATTACACACCACACCTACTCCACGCATACAGCAGACAATGGATAATGTACTTGTTTATCTCATAGCAAAATAACCAAGTTGCCTTTGGTGAAATTTCACATATTTAGAATTTTGTTAGTGCAACAATCTGTTCTTGGCTGCAGATGGGACACTACTTTGCCCCCTGCTGAAAGATCAGCATATTCTTGTGTGAAACACGTTCTTATCTCGCCCTCCCAGGTTTGTTTCCCTGAAAGCCCGCTGCCTCACACATACTCACACACACGCTTGCTCCCTTCAGGAAAATGGCGAAATTGTTCACACACATGCAGTTATGTGCATGAACTGTGAATAAATGTGCACAGAGATATTCAACCTTATATGTTGTTGCTCACCCCCCTTATTTCTCTACCTACTGTAGTGACAGCAAAAGACTAGGGGAAACGTGATCGGTGGTGGCCCAAGTGGTGTCGACTGACAGATATAATTACAGGAGCGGCCTCTACAACCTCTTCCCTCCCACCTCACCCACCAATCAAGAGCCCCACCCCCACCCGCCAAGCCCCCCCACTTCCTCGGACCCCCCTCCGCCCCACCCGAAACGCCACTCTTACCCCCTTGGCCCAAACCATTATTTATTTTAGCAGCTCCAGCCAGCTTCAGAGGGCTCAGCAGCACTCACAGGGCCCCTGCCAAAAAGTGGCTTTCTGACTGAAAGCTTTCCAAACAAGCTCCGCTGGTCCATTTGGCCCAAATCCAACGCTGTGCGGTCTCTCTACTGGGCTCCCTGCCCTCCCTCCTTTCTTAGAGGCAGAGGGGGAAAGAGTCTGGTTTGCATTAGTGTGTGCGTGTGTGTGTGTGAGTGCATGCGTGCGTGTGTGTGCGCGCGCCTGCAGAGTGTGTTTCTCGAAGTTTTGTGTGGATATGTTCCTAGCGACCTGACCCAGACCCAGAGTGATGGTCCCTGGAACCTGAAGCCACGCCACACAATATAAACAATGAGCAGAGTATTTACAAGAGAGAGAGACGGAGACTGAGGCTCCTCCAGTGCATCACAAAAAAAGCCAGGTCTCTGATACTATGCAGACAACCTGTTTATGGCCCTACAAGCTGCGTTTGTGTGCGCATGGAGAGCGAGAGAGAGAGAGAGAGAGAGAGAGAGAGAGAGAGAGAGAGAGAGAGAGAGAGAGAGAGAGAGAGAGAGAGAGAGAGAGAGAGAGAGAGAGAGACCTCCTCTGGTTTGTCTGCCATAGCTCCCAGATATCTTATCGCTTTCTGTGAAGAGGAAAACAGCGAGACGTTGCTATTATGGAGGCTAAGACACAGGTGTGTACATGACAGCAAGGTGGGCAGATAAGACATGCACGATTAGATTAAAAAGATGCCCAGACGTCCTATATGTTAGTTACAGACGACTGTCAGAATGTATGGGGGAGGAATAGGTACAGTATGTGTAAACAATAACTGAAGAATAAGGCTTGGCATCATGGGGACCTCTCCTGAAGTGAGGACCGAAAAAATCTGGTCCCACAAGGGAAACAATTTAAACTGAATCCGGCAACTATTCTGGACATGCCTATGCTGTGTGGGCGCCAGCATAGGATCGCCTCAGCTCCCCCAGTCCTTCCACCTGTGGTTGATTACGAGTCTTAATGAGGACACCTGGGCAGTCCCCTGCCTGTGAGCAAATCTGCTGGGTAGGCCATTACCCGCCATTGAGCAGACCTGCTGGAGCAGCCATTTCAGATACTCTTTTCATTGGGTGTATGCTATCTTAAGATGAGAAACTCGATGTCAATGTCGCCTGAGTTTTCTCAAGCGGTCACCAGAGCGGAAGAAGTGGCTCTAACACATTCAACACTGGGGGAATTTTATGCATAAATCTCAGGTCATGGATGTAGGAGAGGGTGATGTATTTCTGTTGAAACAACCACCAAAAGATGCCCAGGGAAGGGAATTCAGGCACTGTGTGTCAATATGTCCCAAATTGTGGGCCCAAGCACGATTCAATACTCCCAAAGCCAGGGAAGAGTCCAGTTCACATGTGCATTCATAGGGTCATTGCCTCCTACGCCAATGAGACAACTTTAGGGTGTGATGTGAAGTGTCATAAATCCTAACCCAATAACGGATATCATGAAAAATAACAGTCAGACTTGGTATGGGCTAATGCATGTTGATGAACATAGGGTGGAATGTCACCCAGAAAACAGGCGCAGGCCTGCGTGTGCGGCAAGTCTCATGAGTCGGGCAGTCTGATTTGGAATGCAAGAAAGGCCACTTCGTTAAGAAGTATATTGAGATGTCGACGCTGGGAAGACGGCATTCGGATATGACAATGAGACTGGTTCATTGTCCCCAAATTAGCCAAGTAAACTATCAAAGGCTCAGGTTTTAATCACTGACAACAAAGACGTTTTAAAGAAGTTCAGTCGGTTCTAAGAAGTTCACCAGGGAAAGTGGAATGATTTCACTTCCATAGCTGAGGAACATCCGGAAGTCTCTGTAGAATATTCCCACCCTCATGCCTTCAATCAAACATGTCCAGAAAATATACGATAATTCACCAGAACCCCTGAGCTAACCCTGGAGTTAAGGAATATATTTTTTTAGATGCCCGACGTACAGCCTCTGTAAATAACACTTGTTTGCTCAAGTATATTAAGTTATCAATATATCAACTTCAAAGTAAACATTTTCATATTCTTTTTCAAATAAACCATGGTCTGACATTGCGCTTTCTTGTGGGCTCAAGTGCCCCTTGCAGCCGTTAATGGCTGCTCCAACGGCCCACTGACAGTGGACGTGAGAAGGACTGGAACGTAATCCAATCACGATTGTCGCCCTTGTCTGCTCTTTATCAATTTTTTTTACACATTTGCCACAATAGTTGCATCACACTGGATCATTGCTTCAATGCTTAGTGATTTGTTGATACGAGACTGCTAAGCTATGCTAGCTGGACAAGCTTCAACTTTCACCCTGATGAGTCTAACTGGGCACAACGATTTAGTGGAAGATGCTAGGCTCCAGTAAAGTAGTGATGGATGTAGTATGACGAGGCTTTTAGGCGTTCACACACAACGTCATTTGCTAAATGAAAAACAATAGCGAGTGCAGTTGACAAACACCATGGAGTATGTACCAAATATTAATGGTAGGCTATATAACATTAGCTAACAAGTTATATATATATATATATATATATATATAGAGAGAGAGAGAGAGAGAGAGAGAGAGAGAGAGAGAGAGAGAGAGAGAGAGAGAGAGAGAGAGAGAGAGAGAGAGAGAGAGAGAGAGAGAGAGAGAGAGAGAGAGAGAGAGAGATACAAAAATACCTTTAGTAGTCATTCTTGTATTCCTGTGTGGACGTTTTTTTCTCAAAGCTAGCCCAGTTCCTCTTTGCAGTTATTACATAAAACTTAATTTTGTCCCTTTTTTTAGTTTGATTTGAACCCAAACCAAAGAAGAAAAGATGCCCAATCTTTTTTATTTTTTCCTCTACATCCCAGTAGATGAGTTTGTGTCTGCAGCAAAAGTCCGTGTGGTAAACATGGACAGTGGCCAAACGTGCTTCCGGGCTGTGTAGAGTCCCTTTAAAAAATATATATATTGTAGTTTTGCAGCAGAAATTTTTGTTTCGAGCAATTTTTGTGGTCAACTTAGCCGAATGTTTTTCCCCAGTTGGTCTAGCGGCCATCTGATCTGATCGGCATATTTTGACAGGGTGCTCTCTGAAGTGGAGAAAGAGCTTTGCTGCCCCGTCCCAACTATTCTGGCACCCAAAAACATGTGTGCATAACAATTACTTCTTGAGAAGAGACAGCCACGTGTGTTCTTGAGGACATCCAAAACACACAATGTAAGCCCAGGAGCAATGACTCATATTTGGGGTTCAGATTCTACATCCACCAAGCTGCGTAAGAATGCAGCTACTTTGTTGACTGTTTTAAACCTGACGGACACTGAGTAGACCATCTGGCTAGTTTCTTTGGGCATAATATAAATTCCAATATGAATTCTATCGGTTAAGAAGACCACGCAGCTTGCCAAGGACATCCACATTTTGATGGCACTCAAACAAGGAGCTGAGTTTCAAGGTCTGAGCTTGGATCAAATTGAAATACATCCAGATGGTGGGTCTTTTTATTTCAGTTTTTTCAAAGCATTTGTTTTCTGGTCTTATATTATATAAGCTGTCATTTGAATTTTTCCACAGAAACGGTTATTGACAATGATGAAGCTGAGTCTGACGTGTAAACCACCATTGGTGAGACAACATTTTGTCAATGGAATCGTCCAGTTCGAGGTCTTGCTTCCAGGGAGTCATTCAGTGCTGAGTCTTAAAGATGGGAAACACCACTTTTGGTTTATGGTAATGTGTGGGCCAGAGCATGAAGGACAAAAATGCACAGTTATCCACACAAGAGAGTGCTGAAGAGCCCGTGTGCCCCCTTCAGTACATTTGAACCAAAATGTGTGTTCATTGGTGGGGGAAAGGGGGGATGAGGTATGCATGTGTATGTCACAGCATTTGTATGAGATGTTGCAGCTGTCCACTCTTCCAGGAATTACGAACCAGACCCAATCTCACCTGACCTCGTGTGAGCACTGGACTGTGACCAACTGCACACAAGTGTACACATGTACCAACATTGTCCTGCACACACACACACATGCATGCATGGGCCCCAGAGGAACAGAACTCACGCGCTTCCTCAGGCCAGCAGAGAGGAAGGAAGTAAGGGCTGGTGGTCACACAAGCTCACCAACGGTAAAGCTGTCTTTCAGATCACATATACTGATTTGCATGTTCCTTTCACTTGTCTAAAGAGGAATACATATCTGCTGTTAATATCCTATTTTTAAATCGCAGTTTACCTTCATCATCCTGAAAAATCCCAAAGAATGCTGATCAGGTTGGCAGTTACAATTGACACTTTTCAGGGAAGTTAAAGTCTCTTAACTCTTTCCATACATAAGACATATCAATACGTCATAAAAGTCATAGTCACCGCATACCGCGTACATATGATGTATATATACATCATGATCATTTTTTCATGCAAGAGTGTACAGGAGGGTCTGACGCAGTTTCTGACTGAAAGATTAGGCTTGACTGCAATGTCATTTTTAACAAAAAGCGGCCAATAGGTGGCTGCAAGCATAAGATCAGCCAGTATCACGCAACAATCTGGTTGCAGAAGAACAGAAGGAGGAAGTGTAGGTTGGGACTAGGAGTACCGTCTGTCACTAGCGTGGTGTATTAGCGCAGAGGCAGTGGACAGGAAGTAGAAAAGAAGCGATGGGTAGAACGAAATATTTAACCCCGGAGGATTGCTTTTTGGCTTAAAAAAAAAAAGAAAAGAAAAAAGCATCCTCATCGGATGATCCGCGGGGTTCAGGGCTCGTTTTGTCGGTCATGTCGACCCCTGGACCTCTGGATGCTGCGGAAGAGCTGGAGTCAGACCAGCCAACTGTTGTTTTTTTGTGTGTAATACACTGTTATTTTGTTATCAAAAGCACTTTTTGGAATGTTGTTTTATAGCAGGAAAAACATTATTTAGATGTTTCAGCTGTCACAAATGAAAAAATGGTAGTGTTAAAGTCAAAGGTGTGCCTGAAATGTTTGTTTTACAAAAGCACTTTTTCTACTCTTTTTTTTTCCTTTTTTTTTCAGGAATTGGAATTTGGACAAAACTTAGCTATATAACTAAAAAACTGAAAAAGATAGAATTACACTTTTTTTTTGCTGAAATAAGAGAGTTGAATATTTCTTTTGGTAGGGCCCATGTTTATATAGCAAAAGAACACAATATTCTGTGGGCATTGCATGATCAGTCAAAATCCAGTAAAACGGCTGTTTTTGAAGGGGTTGCTCTGATGAAAATGGCTGGGATTAAATGAGTTAAGGAGCAACAATTCCTTTTTTCCCCCTCTCAGCTTGTGTGATGAAATCTTTTTAATTTTGGGCAGAGTGAAGTCGTCAAGTTTATCTTATATTATCCAATGACCATTTGCGTTTGGCGCAGTGGAACTAGGAAGCAGCGTCCAACTGTGTAAATAAATAAATAAAAGTGCCGTGGATGAATGAGAAGAAAGTTGTATCAGTTATTTGTGATAAGTAGCTGATTCTGGATAAAATGCCTCTTGAGTTTGACCTCATTCTCGGAGTTTGAACACCCAAGCAAAGCCGAACGTACCTTGAACGGGTAGCCGAGTGAATATGAGCGATGCCGAATGCTTACATCGCAATTGGCAAGACGAAGCGCTGCTCATTTTCAGTCAGCGCATGAATACTCCGTGAGGTGCTCCGTACATTTGCGAGTGCTTTTGATTTTTCCACGACAAAAAAGAAAGACAACAGTGCCAGTGGCAGCATTTTTTGTTGTATAAATACTGTATACGGTCTACATGTTTTTACATAAATCAAAATTAAAATATACATTTTCTGTGTTTAGAGTTTGGGAACGGATTAATTGCATTTACATTATTTCCAATGGGAAAAAATGTTTCGGAGGTTGAACAAGTTGGACTTTGAACACTTTACAGGAACGAATTGTGTTCAGACTCCGATGTACCACTGTATTCTAGCTCATAATGAATTGTACACACAGCAATGCATATTTCATTAGTTTCTTTTTTCAGGGGGAGGAGAATTTAGGGGAAGCTGAGCCTCCCTTGCAGTCTTGCAGCAATCATCACTGAAATTATCATTTTATGTATATATATATATATATATATATATATATATATATATATATATAATAAATAGAAGCAGCAACATGCATATACTTTCCCACAGAGAAAACACTTTTTGTAGACACAACACATGTTTATTTTGACTTTTAACCATTATAAGTGTTTATAAACTCAAACTGGTTGGGTTTCCATCCAGCCATTTTTATTCAAATTTTCAAGCAATGCGAAAATAAAACTGAATGGAGGAAACTCTAGAAATTCGAAAAAGGGCCCAAAATTTGCAAAATGTTTTTACGCTTGGAGAATGTGGATTTTGAAGTGAATTGAAAAAAGCCACGTTTTGACCGGATATTACATCACACTTACTTTTGTAGTCACAAAGCAATGGCGGACGATAAAGTAAGGTATGTTTGGGGGGGCGATGAAACAGAAATATATTTGGAATGAATTAAAGAAGTGAATGTTAATGCTATTTTAGATTAAAAAACAGCAAAGAAACGCTACGGTTTATCAAGAATTACAAAAGCAGACTCATACGACGTCATTGCATGGCGCAGTCGCTTCCTGTTTGTCTTCTTCTTCTTTTAAATTACTGGTGGATCCCATCTCTAGGGCGTCCCCTCTCAATATTCGCAAAAGAAGAACAGATGGAAACGAGCACAAGTCCCATGTCCATTTTGCGTATTTTCAGTAAATTCACTTAAATATTTTGAAACAATTGGATGGAAACCTGACTATTTGCACTTGTGTCAAGTTTGTTCAGGAGCCATACTGTACTATACATACTGTAACTTATTGGACAGATATATTTTTTTCACTAAGTTATTTAAATTTTTTATTTTACTTTCACTTGTTTATTTGTTTGCTGGGTTGCTTATTTGGTGCCATGGTTAGTTGTTAGTTATGTCATGTCATGCAGTGAAAGATGGAGTTTGCATATGGATATTGTTGACATGGACTTATGCACTATGTTGACCTGGCAATCTGACCACTGACCACTCGGCAAACGCTTGCCAAACCTGGATCCAAATTCTTCACATGTTCTCAAAATTAATTTATACAAATGGAACAGACTGTTGGCCGCTATAATCCTGCAGCACCACTCTTCTCACACATGCCGGACATGTGGAGTTGTCACTTTTGAATAACCTTCGTTCTGTGATTGAAACATTAAGACACGAACACTGTTTCAAATTAGTGTGAAGTGGGAACGAGATATTATTTAGTTCTTTCATTTCTCCGAATGAGGCCTGAAATGTATATGCAGTATTTGCATATTTTACTCTGAATGCATCCCACTTCCTCATGCGCTTGAGTACATTCTAAATACAATTGAATCATGAGATTTGTCAAATAACTAAAAAATATAATGTAAGGAATTAATTAAGGCAGAAATTAATCATTAGCATGTATACTAGCCCATAGGAGAGCTTCAGATTTTTGTCTATATAATAATTTACTAGCACAACTTTTTAATTGAATGACAAAAATATATATAGTAATTTTAAACCCATGTAACTGATGATGATTCTACTGTACTTGCTGACAGAGTACAGAATGGAGGACGGCGAAAAGAAGCCTGCTGAAATTGTTTTTTTCTTCTTCTATTTAGTAGATATGTAAGCCAATTTAAGAGGCAGTTATTATGGTGGCAAGCAAAATGTTGGACAAAAATGTCTAGGTCCAGGTCCTTTGTACCCTCGCTCTCAATGCTAAGCACAGCTAAATGTGAGAAGTGTTAACATTGTTGACCGCAGGTGCTTTTATTACAAACGTCGGTGTTGTGAAGCTGCGCACACAAAAATTTGCTGGAATTTTTTGTCATCTGAAAGAATGAATAAATACATAAAATGTCAGACGATCATGTGTTCAAAGCAAATACATTGAAACCAATATTATACAAACATACAGTATGTGTAGAATTTTCCGGCAGTTGAGACTACTGTTCTGTTTACATTACTATAAGTGAAAATGTTATTTTGCCTTTGTTAAAAAAAGGGAAAAAAATAACATGGTGTGTCGCTTTGTTTATGTACAGTACTGGAAAGTAATGCATATATTTATGTTTAATTATATTTACATAATCATTGGCATCAGACGGGAACCTCCTATGTCAATATTTGCTGTATTATCTATACTATTAGTCATTCCACATGTGTGCATTATTATTATTATTATTATTATTACTATTATTATGATTATGATTATGATTACTATTGCTGTTGTTCTTCTTATTATTATTTTTATTAGTTTTGCAAATCTATGCCAAATCTAAAGTGTTGAAAATGGCTTCCTCTCAATGCAAAGTTTAAGGTTGAACAAACATGCCATTTTTGGGGTCTCCTAAAAAGTGATTATTTTTGGAATGATTTGGCCTGATGCTAGCAATATAAAACCAGTTGATTGATTTCCAAAAAAACAGGACAATTAGCCGGGCCTTGAGATACTTAAATGATACTCAAATTTTACCCAAACATGCCATACATTATAACTATTTTAATGTACACCTCATCTGTGTGGGTATAAAATAAAACAAAAAAACACAACTCTATTTTGAAGTCTTACTTGACAAACAAATAAATAAACAATGACATAATGTTGTAAGCCCAGACGTTTTTATTTTTTAATGGGTGGTGGGGGATCCAAACCCCACCGCGACATCTCCGATTTTGGGAACTAAAATTCTGAGCTGCTGACACAGACAGCTCAGTTCTATATTTTCTCAGGAAGTCAGGTTTTACAACGTAAAAAAACGACCTACTGTTTTTTTTGTTTATTCAGGATACAAAATGTAACTGTATTCTGTTAAAGTTACAGAAAAAAACAGATTGCAGGTACATTTATTAACAATGTGGATTATTTTGCAGGATTACATTTTCAATGAGGGGAGAGAGAGAGACGGTGCAGCCGAGTCCTCGCCGCTGGAAACTCGTTGGCCAATATTTAATGTTGTTGGTGCTCCCACATAAGTTTGTTTTGACTAGCAATTAATGAGACAGGTCACTGGCTGGATAAGTGTTGTCAGTTCCGAAAGTGACTCGAAAGGATGGATGGTGTCTATTTTGGATCGTATTCACTGGAGGATCCATTCATTTGTATAATCTTTACAAAGAAACTCATGCTTGCTCGCAATTCATGTACTTTGGATTTACATTGCAGGTGCAGGCTTTCTCTGGCATTCCAAAGCCATACATACTAGGCTTTTTTTTGGTTTTGGTTTTTTTGAATTTTTGAACATATTTGTGATAGGAGTATTCAAAAAGTCACTAAAAGAATTCAAGTGACATTACTTTAATATTATCGGATTTGAATTATGTAACTAGTAACTGTATCGGAACACATTTTAAAAGTAAGCCTAGTCCCAAACCTGTCCACGGTCTACTGGTCACGGTAACAACACGGGGCAAGGGTCAGTCAATAGGTCCCGTGAAAAACTATGAAAACTGGACACACACCCGAACTTCCAGACATGTAAAAAGGTGGAAAAGTCCGGCAAGAGGAGAAACATTTTTAATTTTTTTTTACCTTTAATATCTCCAAATTGTGTGCACAGAGCTTGCGGGGCTCTTTATGAGCGCATCTGCTTTAGTTTTGTGCTACGCCTCGTCAGTTTTCAACCAAGTAGCAAACTTTTTCTCTCATTGCTATATTATAGGCTACTGTATTTATGAACACTTGCACTGACTTGACTTGATGATGCACTGATGGTGCCGCGTCACAGAACAGAGGAGTGATTGTTCAGCTCAGTTTGCAGTTCCTGTTTATCAGGCAGGTCAAGGCTGATGGTTATTGTTTGAGTGCAGCCGCCAGTCCTGTCGCTGCACGGTGATGACCGTCATGAGCAAAAGGTTGCCCTCACTGATAACCGTTAGTGAACCACCGTGTCACCAGTTAAATGAATCATTTCACAAGCTGCTCAATTCTCCCCTTTGTGTCCCTGCTCTCTTCCTCTTGTCTCTCCATTTTCTTTTTGTCAGTCGCTTTATTACCCTGCAATTACAGCTTATCTGCAGAGGTAAACTTGGCCCCTCCACTTCCTTATCGCTCTGGTTTGGCAGAGCAAGGGTCTCTTGAGTAAGAAGACAGTGAGGACAGAAGAAGAAGGAAGAGAGAGTTGACAAAGAAGTAAATGAATAGGCGAGTGGCTGAGAGGTAACAGGCTTTTTAACTTCTTTGTTCTTTGTGTCACAATTCAAAACCTGTATTTATAGGGCAGCGATTTTTTTCCAAATGTTTTCAATTAATCAATGAATGGGATAAAAAATAAATACTAATACTTTCAATCCCTTTATTAAACAAAACATTAATTTATTTCAAATTGAAAAAGCAGAAAAGTACACAAACAGGATGCTGCATATATATCCCAGAACTCTTAAATAATTATGAGTTATATATTTTTTCAACTAAATGTTAACACACACATAGCATACTTTTTTTCTGTATTGTTTAGACAATATGGCTTGCTCAGTAAAATATAAAATACAGTTAACACTCCTCATTTCTAAACAGTCTGTTAACTTACACAAATTTACTTTATGCATTTGATTTTCTACTTTTGAGCGCAATAGTTTCAACATAAATTGTTTGCTACAACTAAGTTTGTCCCTTTAGGGTAGCCGTAGCCAAACAGTGAAGGAATATTCAGGTTATGGTCAGAATTCGGGTTTGATCGGAATAACGCGGTCGTTTAAATGCGCAAGTTGACAGAGTTACTCCCGTATACATGGCGTTTGGAACAATCCCATGTAAAGAGGGCGAAGCACAGACGTCGTCATGGCACAAATAGACGTCATTTCCGCTTCTAACTTTAAACAGTCAATAAAAAACATTATATTCATGTCACTCACCACGCTAAATAAAGTAGCCGTTTTTTCTACTCGCTCCAGAAGTGTGGTTCTTATCGGTACATGCCAGAAGCACGGACTTACTCGTTTGGATAAAGCGGGACTATGTGTGTGTCATCTAATGTTGCTACGCGGACGTGTATTGTTGAACACTGCAAGCTGGAGATAAACATTGTTTAAGCATTGCGAGTGATGTCGCGTCTGTCTCATATGAATAGTTAACGTGTCACAAACTGTGGCATTTTATCCATAGAGACACAAAATAACATGAAAACGCCGCGGAGAAATCAATGTATTCAAGCGAGGCCCATGTAGCGAAAGAGTGGGATGGCGCTGCGCATACGAGTCGTTACTACAAAGACCAAAATTCCTTGCGAGTACAAATAAGCGAAGAAGAGGAAAAGGAGACGATGTAATGAGGTATTTCGATTGCGTTTATATGTACCAGTCCGGTTATGATAGGGGTAACCCAGGGGTCTTGTTTGGGTTTTTTAAAACCCGAATAAGAGCATATTCGGGTTATTGCGCATGTTTACATGGCCTTTAAAAACCCTGATATTGCCAATATTCGGGTTTTAAAAGAGTTATTGCCTGCATGTAAACGTAGTCAGTGGCTACGGCAGTGGCTAGGGTTCGTTTGCTTGCAGCATCGATCAAATATAGATCCCTTCGTAGGTAAAATTTTTCCAGGGGAAAAGGCTTGGAACAGCATCGGATTTTGGGCATCCGACACTTTCAATACGAAATCCTCAGAGTTGAATGCCAACTGCAGATGTGTGTGCTGGCTCTATCCTGATAATAATGCCTTTGAATCACTCAAATCGACTTCTGTTTTAGTTCAGTGGCGCAGGGAAACGAATGAAATGAAAGGTAAGGCTGCTTTAATAAAGTTTAAAACGCAGGAAGAGCATCTCAGTACGATACAGTGGCTTTTTATGTTTCGCTGTGAACGATACCGGAAGTTGAGGCGCACAACGATTACTTAATTGCGTTTTTTTGTGAAAAAAGTCTATGAATCGATAAAGAGATTCATTGCCACCACTTTTGAATAATGATTGTTATCGATAATATTGACTTGTTGTTTTGGCCCTTTATATTTTGATTTCAATTCAACTTAAGGCTGCTGTTACATATTTTTTATTTTTATTGCAACTTCTATTGATACCTAAGATCATGTGTCTTTAATCAAACCAACTTATCCTCCCCTTCTGCCTTCCATCCCTCAAATCACTCCTCACCAAAGTACCATTCACATGCCCCAAATGGTCAGTGTGTGTGTGTGCGTGCGGGTGTATGTTTGCTAAGGGCCACAGGGGTTAGAGAGCAGACCTTGGCCTTGTGGTCTGACCCCAGAGAAGAGACCGGTGTCTGGGTCTGAATGCCCTGTCTGACCTCGCTGACGCTTGCCTGCGTGTGTGCGTATATGTGTGTGTGTGACGGCGGGTGGGATGGTGAGGGGGGGTCTGGCAGTCTGTCCATCTGACAAAATCATTGTGTGTGTCTGTGCGTGTGCACCCCCATGCAGTATACTGATTCACATGTCTTGCAGCACATGTGTGTAGCGCATATGCACGCATTTTTGCAGATGTCTGCACGCGAGCAATATCAGGGGCATTTGGGGGTTGTGTGGGTTTGCGTGTGCATGTGCCGTTTGGCCCTCACTGTGTGCTGGGAGGCAGGGGAGCACCGTTCTGGTCAGACATGACAGAAGTGACAGGTATTGATCATCATTGTTCTAGTCAAGACCCTGTGAAGCCTGTATGCTTCAGGGACTCTCCTGTCTGAATATTAGGAGAGGGAGAGAGAACCACAATCAATGTTTGATGCACCTCTCAGAGCAGCTGGCGGAGTCTAAATTTGCTCTTCTTTTTGCTCAGTTTGACAACAGCCATATATATATATATATATATATATATATATATATATATATATATATATATATATATATTTCTAAATTTCTTTCCGTCACTGTCCTTATATTTATATAAATACTGTGATTTGAAGATTTAATTAGAATTTTTTTTTTTTTACCTTTTCAGATGGTAAATGGTACTTCATTTACAGTATATAGCGCTTTTTCAACTTACAAGGCCCTCTAAAGCACTTTACATTTGACTAGTCATTTACCTACTGATGACTAGTGTTGTTCCGATACCGATGACCACAATGGCATGGGATCGAACACACAACTTCTGGGTTGGGAGATGACCACTCTACCACTGAGCCACACCACCCCCAACGTACATACAAACACAAATAGGATGCTCCGGGTATTTTTTTTAATTATTTTTTTTAATTTGTTTTATTTATTTTTTTGCACCACATTCTGTGAATGCTAGCATTTGTATAATACAGTCAATATAGCATTGCCAAACACATAAAACAACCGATTTAATGGTGGCCCGATACTTTTGCCGAGTACAATTTGTCTTACAATAAATAACCCAAAAAACTCATTGGTGCGTGACGAGAACAAACTAAAAGTTGTACAGTTTTATAGGCATGACAAAAACAGTAGCACATTTTTTAGCGGCAATAATTATTTTGTCTTTGCTAATTAAATGTCTTCTTTTAAAAGGCAGTCAACTCCAAAATAAGCCATGGCTCCAACCCGTCAGCCCTTCTTTCGAATGTTGTTACAAATGATATGATCGGTGAAATCTGTTGTAAAAATATGTCCGAAAGGAAAAAAATAATTTTTCATTGAAAGTTTTCTTTGCTCTAATATGTTGCATGTATCCCCATTCATCTAAACACAGCATTCTGATTAATATTGAGTTTGTGTAATATGAGTTAAGCAGCTAAATCCACCCGTTTTTATCCATCTCAGGGGGCAGCCATTTTGCCACTTGCTGCTGATTGAAAATGACATCACAGTTGCTCAGGTAATGGCCAATCATATCTCACCTGTTTTATGCATTTGGTCATGTGATGTTCACAAGCTGAACTGTGATTGGTCATTGCCTGAGCACTTAGCAACTGTGATGTCATTTTCACTCAAAAGCAAGTGGCAAAATGGCCGCCACCTGAAATGGATTTTGCTGCTTTATTCATATTCCACAAATGCAATATTAATCAGAATACTGTGTTTAGACTAGGGGGGTTGCATAGAAAATATTGGGATGACTTCCCTTAAAACAGTTAATGCATATGTAAAGTAGATAGGGTTTTTACTATTAGATTATCAGGAGGAAAACATACCTCAGACTTTTGCCAAAGTGTTGACCATGAACCCCTTCACGCCCCAACCTAACCTCAATGTGCCCTACCTCGTTGCTCTCAGCCCTTGCATAGACAAATTGATTTACGAGGGTCAAACCCTTCGAGAAGCGCCGCGTTTTGCATACAAAGCACATGATGACTTGGTGCAACAAAGGACAAGACAACAGCAAGAGTGAGTTGTGTGTCTGGCGTAAGTGACTGGTTCGGGGATCCGCAAAATGAGCTACCAGGCGCACACCGGACGTTGCCATGGACTCGCTCACACACACATATGAAACTAAGCACTCATGCCCATCCACACATGTACACACACCAGTGGCCTTGTGCCCTCAGCCCCCAATTCCCCCCCGCCCCCCTTGTCCCTTTATCCCTGTCTGGTTGGAAAGGTCACTGCATGTCTGGGAAAGGGGGTCCCAATATCTTGAAACCCCTCCAGTCCTCTTCCACACAAAACCACACAAACATTTGTGTAAATATGGAACACCCTAATTCAGCAACAGACAAAATTTGCTCATAGTCAAATATATTGACTTTATAGAGAACGGAATCTCCACGAAAGATGTATTGTATTAAGAGCCCCCACCCTTTGGTCCCCCCCCCCCCCCCCCCCGCCATACCCAGACCTTCATGAAAGAAGAGGGCAGCACATTCAAATGGAAAACATAGTCCATTGTGGCCAATGTTTTGTCTCCTCGTGATGTAAATAGCTACACTGGCCTGCAAGCAAGCAGAGCTGTGCAATTGACACAGTTACTGTCTGACATGTCGTGATGTGAAGTTACAAGAGTTTGTCAACTGTTTGTCAACTGAAGCGTTTTTGTACAAACTTTTTTTTGGGTTTCAATGTGCAAAGGAATGATCTGCTGTCTTGCCCTCGTTCCTTTCTCCTCATGCCCCTGGGACACTGACCTGTGTGTGTGCGCGCCCCAAAACACACGCGTGATCACAAGGCTGAATACACACACACACACGCACCCCCACACACATGAACACACACAGGTCTAGATAGAGAGGGAAACGCTCCACATCCTCCATGAACCTCCTGACCTGGAGACAGAGTGCAACCTAGCAGGGTTGGGAGGTAAATGGGGGAGGTGATGGAAGGACGCTTGTGAGGAGGAGAGAGACGTGAGCCCAGCTGTGGTGGAGGGAGAAGAAAAAAATCTCCCCTCCTTCCTTTTTCCCCTCACCTCACGCCCTGCTCCCTGACCTGCTGCAAGGGGGGAGGACTCATCATGCCTGCTCTAACTCATGGCTCGAGATGAATTACCAGAACGTGTGACGTTTTTCAGATAGTATTACTGATTTATTCATTTATGAAGTGTTATTCCATAATTGGGGATGTTGATGGGGACCCATGCATGGTGTAAAATAGATATACAATGAACTCGTGAACTATTCACAGCACTGTACTTTTTTTCCCACATTTTGTTGTTACAGCCTTATTCCAAAATTGAATAAATTCAATTGTCCCTTTTTTTATGTATAAAAACAAAGAAATCCCATGTATCTTATTATTCACAACCTTTGCTCAATATTTTCTTGATCTTTTTTGAATGTGATGCCATAAGCAATCCACAGCTGGAGTTACAGTACATGGGGAGCATTTCCGATCTCTCCTGAACTGTTCTCGTTTTCAAGTCTGGTCTCAGGCTGAGCCACTCAAGGACATTTGCAAGGTTGTCCTGAGGCCACTCCATTATGAGGTAAAGAGCAGGTTTTCATTCAGAATGTCTCCTTCCGTCAATCCTGACTACTGTAGTTAGTTCCTGCCGCTAAAAAGCAACCCCACAGCATGGTGTTGCCACCACCTTCATTTACTGTAGGGATGGTAATGGCCAGGTGATGAGTGGGACCTGCTTTTCTCCAAATATATTTGTCTTATCAGGCAAGCAACTTTTGTCTGTCATGACCCAAGAGGTCGGCACGGTGAACTACCGGTTAGCACAATTGCCTCACAGTTCAGAGGTCGTGGGGAGTATCCAGGATCCTGCCTTCCTGTGCCATCATGTTTTCCCCGTGCTTGCTTTTACTCCCGCATTCCAAAAACATGCACTATTAGGTAAGTTGAAGGTTAAATTGTGAATGGAAAGATGTGAATGTGATTGTCAAAATGCGTTTGTCTTTGTCATGTGTGCTTTTGATTGGTGTCCAGTCCGGGGCATCCCCCGTCTCTCGGCCAAAGAAAGCTGTCAATGTATGGGGGAAAGTTGTATTTCTCCTTCGTTATACGGTAGTTGACTTGAGTTACTATTGTTGACTCCATCGCTTTCAGTTGCGCTTTATAGTTAGTTCAATTCTCTACTTTTACTAAAATCATGTCCAATATGTATTTTCTGAATGCCAAGACTATAACATGCATTTGTGTTGGGCAAAAACAGGTCTGCTTTGTGAACTCATGCAAAGCAAATATGTCTTAAAAGTATTGGCACTTTCTTAATCTTATTCAATGCTGAATTTCATTCTTCTTATTCAACACTGTTAGATTAGGCCTTCTAAGGATTAGATAGGTGACTTGAGCTCGGCCATTGTGTTGCTGTGACCTGTCCTGGCTTGGCGTCTCCCTATCTATCTAGCACACTTTTCTGGTTGAAACCAGGTAAGACCATAAGGTCACACATTTTCACATGAGCCGTCCCCTGTGACGACCAAGACAGCATAAGAGTAGAAACCATTTTGGACAGATTAGACCTTCTTCTGCATCCTGCAGAAAAGGCTCCACAGTTGTGTACTCGATCTTTCTGGCATCCAGTAAATAGTTCAACTGAGAATAACACAGTTTTAAAAATGATGTCACGGGCATACTGTAATTAAAAATACAACACAATACATCACTTCGGATGTAGCTAATAAGGCCCTTTTTTCTTATAATTTCTGGATTATAATCCATTACTTTTTTCACACATTTTGAACCCGGAGTCCTAAAATTATGACAGCCGAAATTTATATTACACAAAAAAATCTAACAAATTATTATGTGGATAATACTTCCCTTTTTGAGCATGGATAACATCAAATGACGAGATCGTATGATACATGAGTAGGCCTACAAATGATTTAGGGTAGGGTAATATACAAGGGTGCATGTTAATCTGATGATTTAAAAATAATAATAATTCTGTTTCATCTTCCTGTGTAAACATCCTGTGTTACAACATCGACACATTATAGACAAGTGTACACTGTAACAATTTGACAGTACAATTTACAAGAAAAAACTGGTAAAAAAGTTGTCAGCTAATTCTTGTAAAATGTCAGTACATTACTGTATCTAAATTACAGTTACTTACTGTATTTACTTTTACAGCAATTCACTGTAATCTAATTTACAACAATTTCTTGTATTCTACATAATACACAAACACAGTATGTCATTGTAAAATCCATCTATCCATTTTATTTACCGCTTATTCCTCAAAAGGGTCGCTGCAGCCTATCCCAGCTGGCGTCAGGCAGTAGGTGGGGTACACCCTGAACTGGTTGCCAGCCAATCGCAGGGCACACTGAGACGAACAACCATCCACACCCACAATCACACTTAGGGACAATTCAGAGCGTTCAATTAACCGGCCATGCATGTCTTTGGGATGTGGGAGAAGAACCGGTGCACATGGAGAAACCCCACACAGGCACGGGGAGAACATGCAAACTCCACCCAGGAAGGCCGAAGCCTGGACTCAATCTCACGCCATCAGCACTGGGAGGCGGACGTGCTAACCAGTCACCCACTGTCCTTTTTGTAAAATCAATCCTGGTTCTGCAGCCGAGTGCATAAATGAATGAATGAATGTTATGATTTTTTTTACTGTCGATTTTACAGAAATTTGTTACAGTGTATATATAACCTAGTATGTACAAATGTTTTTATCATTATTATTATTATTTACTGGGTGCATCTCACATTCAGACACTCAATAGTCTGGAAATTAGGGTACATGTGCAAATTATTTACAGCCATAATTTTAATTTATGATAGTTTCATCCTCTGTTAGATTTATAATAATCTCATCAACGTTCTTGCAAGTCTCAGCCAACTCTTGCTCTATTGTGAGTCTGAAAAGGGCACATCATGGCGGAAGTAACGCAACACTGCCCAGAGAACCTTGATTTGTTTGGTGGTTAAAGCAACATGCCACTGAAAAGTCATTTTCGTTCATTCGATTAATTAGTACAAATATCAATGGCATCTGATTTCCTGGGGGGGAAAGGGTTAATCCGGTGAAGTATCAGACTAATGACGAAATCTGTGCAGTGTCAACTTGGCCACTTTTGACCATTTTACTGTATATAATCACTGTGCTACTCATATATATATATTTTTTTGTACTTTTTTTCCCAGTGTACTTTGCTATAAAAAAAAAAATCCCTATGGCGCAAGCATTGCCATAATTAAGATAGCACTTCTAACCATCTCAAGATTCATATTCTTCCTTTGAAAAAAAAAAGAAGATATTTACAGTCTGCGACCCTCCAAAAAGCAATGAAAAACATAATCCGTGAAAGTGTGATCGATCCTCACCAAAATGTATGTGCACATGGATAGTATATGCATGGGCATGCCAGATCATACTCTAAAATATTAGAATGAAAGTCAGTTATTTTATGAACGGGATCCGCTCCCAACATGTCCTCTTCATGTTACTGATGTTTTTATGCAACTGTCGCGTGTATGTGATCCTCGGTGGTAGTAAACTTTGTAAAAGTAAGGATGTATTTACGTGCAGCCTTTCTTCAAAAATATGTTGTAGAATGTTTTTGTATGATTATTTCTTAATCTTCTTCCATGAGACCTGTGTTGAAAGCAACTGCCTGGAGGGACAGATGTATATACACTTGGAGCAGAGACACAACACTTATATGTGAGCCCATGTCAAGGACATATACACAGATAAAAGAGATAGAAGGGGAAAAAAATACTGCCTCTCTGTGTATGCGTGTGTGTCCATGTGTGTTTGTGTTCCTGTGTAAGTATGTTTACGTTTACATAGCTTCACGTTCGTGCTGTCAGCAGGGGTGCGAAAGTCACCGCTCACTTGGCCCTTTGGCCTGCAAGACGGTTTAGGCTTCTGCCGGTCTTGCCCTAGATCTGGCTCAGAGAGACCCCATTCAGGTCCATTCCATATTCACCAGAACCCCCTGCTGCTTCAGTGCTCCACCCTGATCCCACAGCCTCACACTGCACCATGCCGAGGATTGTTTCCAAAGATTAGACTTAATATGAATATCCATAAACAGAATAGGACTCCCAGACTGTGAAAGCTATCAAAGACATATTTGCATCTAATCCTCAAAGAGCGCACCCTCCCCGCCACACATCCCCTCCTACGGAGAGCCTGCTACCCCCTTTCAGTCGCCGAAAAGATCCTGCTAAACTTACCCTGGAAAAACCCCTCAAACCTGCCATCCCCCAACCCCAGAAACCCTCCCCATTTGCCCCCCGGACCATCCCATCCATTCCCCAACCGTTAGGCCAGACAAGACCAGACCAATTCTGTGGGGGATTATTTGGCTTAGCGATGAATAATGGATGACCATCTCCCCTCTGGCTCTCCACCACAGCAGCACCTCTCAATTGGCCTTGGCATAGAGCCATCCACTCGCCTGTCTGGATGACTGCTTGGCCGACTGGCTACCACCCGAGAGATTTATAAAGTTGTCGTAATATTCAGAAAATATGGTCAGAATTACTCAATTCTGAAAAAAAAGATGATGTAACTTATTGTCCAGCTGCATATTGCGGATTCAAATGTCAGAACCAATAAATAAAATATAATTGATTGCATACACCTACATGGCTATTTGTTGACTTGAATGCTGTGCATAATATGACATTTCTGAATGGCTTTCAATGAAGTGAAACAGATTGATGGTTGTGGTCACTAAGAAGGCCACGGGTGCAAAGAGAGTAGTGCAGAGCGTGGGAGTAAGGCCCAAACATTGTCCTTGTCCTGAAAAGCAAGGAAGCCACTCTTCTTTTATTCTTCCCTCCATCCTTGTTTTGCACTTTATCTCTTTTCATTTGCGCCGCTCTCCGTCTTATTTTCAATAGCGCACTTGGGTCCAAAGAGATGTCAATGTTGTGGAAACACACACATATACACACAAGGACACACCTGGGCATAAGAGCGCCAGCTGAATGGAGACAAGTTCATCCAAAGGGTCTGTCTAACAGTAACACAGGAGGGGCCGAGTCCCTTTGTGCCCGCGGTCCGCTCAGAACCTTCTTAGCCACGTTCTTCCCAAAGGCGGGCTCCCAAGGTGCAATTGGACAGGATGCTTTTTGTACATTCATTATTTGTGACCCTTTTTTTTTGTCTTTCATTTTCTTGTTTTACAGCTTTGTTTGTTTGTTTCTTTCAGGCGAGCGTAGTAGCCTTGGGTCTTTTGACGACAGCTGGGCTGCTCGAGCGCCGCATAGAAACAACACAAGTTCACTACAATGACTGACAAGTGCTTTGTCGGACAGAGGCCCACGATGAATATGTCCCCACCAAGACCACTGGTTGGCCCCATTAAGACCACAATGTTAGAGGGTCCCTGCCTGGCCTGAGAGAAATAAGTGCAAAACTCCATCATGCAAAGACAAAAGCTGCGAAAGCGTGTTAAATATTAACTGCAGACTAGAAAGCAAGTCGATAAGATATCTGTACGTCTTTTAGAGAATAAAACAAAAGTTTGAGATCTGAAGGCTGTGGCACAGTCTGGTTTTTACCTGTCTGGCACATTCATCTGCTTAAAACGAGGAAAACATCAATTGTATTTGCAGAAAACAGCAACACCAGTGAGAAGCAAGTATGTGCAGAGAGTAACAAGGTCAGTCTAGCAGGTCAAGCATGTGACCATGGCCCTGCAGCCACTCTTCCACCCCCTTCCACCACCCCCTCCTTCCCATCCTGCTCTCTTTGACCCCTGGGCCTCCGGAATGAACCACAAGTGAACTGAGAGTGGCGCGGCAATTCTCAGAAACTTCCAGAGCCCCCTCACCTCTCAACCCCGGCTGGTCTTAGCCTCTGTCACCCCTGCAACAGCTGGAGTGGCTCAAAGAGCTCTGCTGGCCCCAGGGAGGCCAACAAGAGGCGCATACACCTTTAATGTGCACAAACGTAGCAGGAAACACACTCGTGCGTCGCATAAATAAAGAATGGTTAGACCTTCTTGACGATGGCAAAATGAAAACATGTTGGGAAATATAATTGTAAAATAAATGACAATAATCATCTACAAGCACATCTACTGTTCAAAAATCAAAACCGTCATTGACAGATGACCACCTTTTGGCGAGTGCTTTCTTACGAAAAGCCTCTATAAAAAAAAATACACGGACTGAGAACCGACTGAAGCAGGTTTACGTCATTCGACTCTTCTCAGGCCATGTACACATGTAGCATTTTTTTTTTTTTACGGATATTTCCCCCCTACCTGTGTAGAAAAAAATTCCGTCCAAACCACCATGTTTGTAGAAAAGACAAATCCTATCCAATCAGAGTAACGCCAAGTTTACACTGACTGCATAACGGATGCGGAACGGAATCCGTACAGACGCTACAAGGAAAAAAAGCATTTGAGTCTGTGTGTCAATTTTCACCAGCTGCGGTGCAGTGCGTATGCGGAGCTGCGGAAGGTTTTCGCAGGTTTTCGCAAGGTTTAAATTTTTCCGGATTCCACATGCGGATTTTCATGAAGCTGAAGAAATTACACAAGCCGGACAGGAACTCAGGTAGATCCGGTATATTTAAAAATATAACCGTTTGCAAACTCTCTTTTTTGGAAGGGAAGCTTGCTAACTACATAGCTTGACACGAGTCAGTCTTTTAAAAGACAAAAAAAAACGATCTCAAAATAAATTCAACATGACAAAATAACACTGTTTAAACACAAAGTTTACCCATTGTAGAAGAGCCATGGTAGAAGTCCCAGAAATAATGCCCAAAAAGCATGTAGATATGAAGGACAAGCGTGGCTATTGATCACAAGTAGCGCTCTATATATACGGTTGTTATCTTGTTATGAACTCAACTCTTCGGCGTGAATCCCCGTGATCTTGTGGTCTGGCGGGTGCAGATTTCCAGACACGTACAGCTCATGCAATGCATTCGGTGTGAATTGCAGTCTGTACAGATGCCGTACGGAAACCACTACCCATGCATCACGCAGTCAATGTAAATTCGGCGTAAGCTTCCGTCTGGTGACTTCACTTCCACAAATTGGTCCGCATGCCAAGGCTCTAGGCGGCAGTAGTTAGCCAAATAGTGCTCATCTATTCGTGTGTAGAGCGACGACGTAAAACTCTGTTTACAATTGTCACTCCCAAATGCGGATCCGGAGAAATCCGCAAATCTCCACTCTGTAATTTTTGGAAACCTTCGTTTTCAATGAAAAAAACGTGGATGACAGGGCAAACGCAGAGAAATATCACCCGTTTGCAAAACCCCCAGCTAAGTGTAAACAGGGCCTCAGTATTTTTCCAAGGTTTCACGTCATAAAGCACTCACAAAAAATGCAGAAGCACTCGCCGAAATGTTGGCATCCACCAATGACAGGCTCATTTAACGACGGTTTTGCACAACTCTGGTTATTGCCGTTTATATATTTGTGTGCATATGTACAGTTGATGGTAGTCATGTTAACGTTTATGTACCAATCTGACAATTGTATTTAATATTGGCAGCTTTGAGTAATATAAATGTACAGTTGTTCTGTACAGTTGTATCTCTACTTGTTTCCAACCAAATCTATTTTCATTTTTCTTGTAATAAACTGTTCTGTGGAATGATTCTGCACCATAAAAATAAGACATTTTTGTCCATGGTGCTGAGAACAACTGTTTATAATTTACATCAGTCATTCTGTGAATCCGAACTCAGCAATATTTTACAGGCCATATACAGTCAAATATATCTTCTAAATTGCTGTCCAGCCGAAACTAACAAAATGTCACCAGTGGTCTAAAGAGGGCAGAGAATGAACTTTGCCCCTTTATCCACACAATGGTAAACAGGGGCCCTATAGTGTCTCACTAAACACAGAGTAAAAAGAATCTTCCTTCATGTGCGCTGTAAAGAACACAGGAGTCAGAGAGTACAAACGATATGACCCTGTTTTACAAGTCATATAATGTCTGTTCAAAGTAGTGTACCTGAAGGACTGCTATACCAACACGTCAATATCACCGTCAGCACAGAAAAGACATCCATCCTTACAGAAAGTCCACATGTTACAGATTATGACACGCACACACAACACACGGATATGCTGTTTTTAGCCGTGACGGCTTTGGCAGTCGGAGCACTCTGAGCTACAGACCCCACGGGTCAAGGTCAAATCAGATGATCTGTGGAATCCACTGCCTGGGATTTGTTTCACCTTACTCACCCCTGAACCTCACCTGTCTGTCAAGAGTCTCTGGAATGAGCCAAATTTGGTGAGCTATGGATGAAGCACATGTATAGCGATGTGTTCTCAGAAGTATGTCTTTGGAAATCGTACTGAAACCTAAGCACCACTCTTAATGTAGACGTACTGTCCCTGCTCGTTTTTGAGAATGTAAACCCTTCAGCTATGCGCTCTATGGCACATCCTGCTTCACTACAGTCCACGTAGATGTCAGGCATGCTCTATTTTCTATTTATGTTGGTATCGTTTCTATATTAATGACATTGCTGCATGAATTGAACAAACTGCATTGAGACTTAATATACAGTAATCCACAAGGCCAAACAATCTGCAACCTGTCCTTTCATACACATCCATACCAGGGTACCGGTAATACATTTTCGAGGGCCCTTGACATAAGAGGACAAGGTTTTACATTTTTTCCTTTTGAGGCTTTTATGTTTAGAGATGAGATCTCCTGAATTGTTATTTTCGAATTAGTCTGTATAAACCCTTTTTCGCTGGTCACTTTTTTTTTTCACGCTTTTACAGACAAAAATAATTAATGTTATTCGAGGTCTTTTGTCACGGGACATTTTGTCAGATTTTAATTTCATAATAATAAATTCAATGAATGCCATTAAAATCAATCAGAATTTTACCTTTGAAGAAAATAACAAGCAAATCCAAAAAGACAATTATAGCATCGATTGTATTTTCACAGCCAAGGTTCCCATTCATAATATTTATGGACAGAATTTCTAGGAGCAACCAAGACGTTGGAGAGGTCCAGTTATTTGGTGGCCTCAGTATTAGTCAGTGTTAAATTTCCAGTGTTCGATCAAATCTGGTGTTAACAGTGTTATTCTGACACTGTTAGGATAAAAAATTACTCTATCAGAGTAAATTTCCTCAAGTGTTGAAGCTATGTGTAACCTGAATAGCACTACCTTGAGTGTTAAATTGACCACAGCCTCATTTCCGATGAAGGACAAACTTTCCAATTTCCAGTGTGCTGTTGGCATTTCAATAGCGATACATCCAGTTGTTGTTGTTGTTGTTGGTGTTGTTGGGGCAGCGTGGCTCAGTGGTAAGATGGTCATCTCCCGACTCTAAGAGCGTGGATTCAATCCCAGGCCGGACTAACTTTGTCAAAGTATCCTTGAATAACATACTGAACCACCAAGTTGCTCCTAATAATAAATAAAGTACCTTTTACCAGAGTGAAGTGTTAGTTTGAGTTAAATTTCTAACACTGACACTATTGTAGAGTACTTTCAACACTACTCAGTGTTTACCAGTGTAGATTTTTTTTAACACTATACAGTACAGTGATGGATTAACACTGATTAAGTCAGAAAGGACCCAACACTGGAGGTGGACGGCGACTGTGATGACAGGTGATTGTTGAGCAGGATCCACAGCATTGCAGATGACAAGGGCAAGCTGAGAGAGAGAACTTTACAATGTTTGACAAACTCTGCACAGCAGTATAAATGAAAGAGTACTAGTGTTCACCGTGCATTGTTGAACAAACAATAAAGCAACAGGGTGCCCAAATTTACGCACCTGCCTACTTTTGTTTAAATAATTGTTGCACACTTTCGGTAAATCCAATAAACTTCATTTCACTTCTCAAATATCACTGACGATTGTCAGGGGTGCCCAAACGTATTCATACGATTGTATATGTTTAATACATTCACAATCATAATATTTAAATGCTCCCAAAACAGCCTTGTATTATCTTTTTTTTTATCTTCTCAATTATAAATAACCAACAACAATCATAGCTTATGTTTGACCAGCTGTAAGCTAGCTAAACTTTTCAATTTAGCATTGCTTTGTAACTTCTGTAATGTGTAATGTTTTTTATGTTGTCGTTCTCTTTTTGCCAATTGTCTTATATCATAACAATCCACTAATCCAAATGTAATCATCTTTGGAGCTCCTTCCGTCACTAGTGTCCATGTTGCATTACCTAGCGGCTAGGTCCTAGCCCCCCTAAAGTGCAAGTGTGCATTATAGCAGACTGGATTGCCAGGTTTGTGTGACTGAAACAAAAAAACCTATTCTTTCTTTAAAACATTTTTTTTATTAGATTATTATTAATATATTGTTATTTATTATTATTATTATTTATTTTTAAATGGCAAGCTGTTGAAAAGGCAGATTTTCATATGAAAACATGATGACTTGTCAAGTCCTAAAAAAAATAGCAACTATCGGCTTACTCAAGTCATGTGACACGTATCCCTCTTGATAATCTGGGATTCACTGTATACACACATGTCCCCTTTAAGTACATCAAAAATAAGTACTTAGAGGTTTTCTTTTTATAGTTGGCTGTTTTATTTTGTTTTCATAATTTCTTTATTGTACTGTATTCCTTTGAAACTTAAGTCTCCTTAAGTTACTGTGTCGACTAACACACACATGCTAATACTCTTGCACCGGAAAAGCTTGCCGAAAAATCAAAATTAAGAATAATACCCTACGGCTGACTTTTGATTGGGCATGAAACAAAAATTGTTCTGTCAATTATGGTCAGCGCATATTCAAGACATTCCTTCGCCCTGAAACCTCCACCCCTTGTCCTTCTCTTTCAGTGCGAGGTCAAAGTTTTCACCTTATCTGGAAGCCATCAGCAGTACCAGTCCCAATTCTGTGACTCATTTAGTTGAAACTGTTGCAGGTCGTTAAAATTGTACCCTTCTCTCGTTTTCTAAGGTGTTGAATTAATCTACACACACATTTGAGTGATTCTTACAAGCAAGGAAATCCAGATCAAAGTTAGAGCACTTATTGTCACGACCACAACAATGTTGCGAGGGAGGTGGAAGAGGGTGATTTTTTTTCTTTCTTTCTGTGATCCAGTTGACTATTTCTGCTGAGGCTTTCTTCTCGCTGTGTGGTCATGTGGGAGATCAATGTTGCTCGTAGGGTCCGAGGACGCTGGCTGACTGCAGTCTGACACACGTAGCCAGAGAACGAAAGTAAGGCAGAGTAAAGTGGAATTGAGGTGGACAGAGCCAAGTCGGGCAATAGTGTGAGGAATGCAGTTGAGGCTTTTCCGGTTCTTCTTCTTCAAAAAAAAAATCCATTATCCACCTTTCCTGCCTCTTCTTTCTCAACATCTCCTTCGTTGCGCTTCAACTTCAGCCTTGCCAAACTTCAAGTTCAGCCGTCCCTCCATCCAGCCCCCTGTCTCGTCTTTCGCCCTCCCCCTTCCTCGTCTCCTCAGACAGACACAGCTACCCTCCTGGACGTTTCCTTTCTGCTGGCCTGCCCCAACAAAGGTGCTCAGTCATGTGAAACCTAATCTCAAGCCCCCCAAAACCTGACCCTTGACCTCCTCAGTCTTCACACAGCCAGAGGGGGAGGGGAGCCAGGGCAGGAAAGGGAGGCTTTTGGGGAAAGGTCACATTCCCGAAGACACTTTTGTGTATGCACGTGTGTGTGTGTGCGTGTGTGTGGGTGTGTGTGTGCGTCTGCTTGATTATGTTTCCGCTCCAGATCTGCATTATATGACATTTAACTTATCGCTGTTGTCTTTTAATGTTGATCAAGTTTGCCATGAAGTATATACATAAGTTTAGTCTCATGTGATTGTGTTTGTGACTAGGTGTACTGTATGTGCGTAGGTGTGTGTTTGTGTGAAAGCATTTCAGCCCCGAAGCGTTGCTGCCTATAGACAAAACACAGACTTTGTTTTCTTGCTGGGCCAGACCTGAAAGTCTTGTCTGGGCAGAGCTCCTCTCCTTCCACCCTACTGCAATCCTCAGACGTGTGTTTGTGTGTACGTGTGTATTGTGCTTTGAATGTGTGTGTGTGTGTGTGTGTGGCACTGAGTGTCAGCTGTCCTGGGTGATTAGTGCTTTTATATTGTTCCAAGGAGTCCGGACGAGGCCCCTCTCTTCACTGCTCGACCGCACAGCTGCAGTCTGGCTCTCCATCGCTGCTCTTCAGCCTTCCTTTTCTCACCGACACTTAAAAAGCACGACCAATGCCGAGTCTAAAAGTAGAGGAAGAAGAATGGAGGTAATCAGAAGAGCAGCAAATGCGGACTAGGGTCATATTATGAGGATTACAGAGGGTATTCAACACACAGAGTTTCTCCTGAACAGGATTTCCTCAGCTATGCTTGGGAGGCCTGCCTTGCTTTAAACGCACACAGGCAAGTCAGGACACAGTCGTGATGTAGGGAAGTAAAGGAGGGCAAAAGAGGGAGGATGTCGGTATGCCTTCTATATTTTTCGTGAACTACTAGTACGCTCAATTAACTAATAGAACAAACATAAACCTATGTGCATGTAAAGTACTTTCAGACCACCTTAAAATAGGGTGACAAAATGTCCCGGTTTAACGGGGGACAGTCTTGAATTTGAGCTTTGTATCCTGAGTCCCGGCAGATTTCGCTAGCCTCTTTGTATTGTCCCGTTTTTACAAAGGTTGCGCCCCGGCGTCACAGTTCTAGACCATGTGTATGTCAATTACACAGTTGTCATACAACAAACCAATTAAAAATGATTTTAATTGTTAAATTCCTTCCAATTGGCTTTCTCTTTCACATTTGCGTTCTCATCCTCACGTAATCGCTAATAGTCGCTACTTCTTGCTTCTTTAAGAATCCTGGGAATCGTAGTCCTACTAGTCTAATGCTGCGGTCGCCGGTCAGACCAAACGCAAGCTGAGCTTTTCTAGCGGCATATCTCCAATGTTACAATGCGGGACTTGTAACGCGTGATGGTTTGGGCCAAGTACAGTCATGGACGGGCGGTACTGGAGCGCAAAATGCGCTGAATGTCCACATGTACTCTTTATTAAAAGACAAAAAAAAAAAAAGTGGTTCTCTGTCACGCGTCACAACCGCTCAGGTGCATGGCAAAAATATACTAAAGGCAAAACGAAAAAGTGTCCCATCTTCATAACAAAACAAAGTGGTGCCACCATGTGGTGTGGAGCCATATTACGGATTGTTACAGACTTCCATGAGGTAAACAACAGTCAGCTTCCAATAGCTACCGCGATCGAGCGAGAAAGGTTGGATAATGGTTTGGCATTACTTGTTTAGCGCTATTGAACTATCAACCAAGATAGCATTTAGCATTAGCTAACGCAATAACACAACCACCGGTCAGATTGACTAGCGACTAAATTTTTTGTATATAGATCCTGGTGAGAATTTATTGTATACTGTGTTTGATTTTCAGCGAAATTGTAGTGTCCCGGTTTTTAATTGTGAAAATCTGATCACGCTACCTTTGAAATAATTGTAAACGTCACACATGTTTATTGACTTTCCTCAGTCAAAGATTAGTTTATGACCACACATGGATTTGAATCAAGGGCTAAACATCTACTATGAGAAAGGTATGTCTGCAATGTATAGGTTGTTGCTACTTTAGGATTCGTGCGCTGGGCATTGTTGATCTCTTGACATTGAACTTGGAAGACGGGAGGGTGGAGGAGAACACACACAAGCTAACAATTCCTCTCCCAACACCCACCCGACCGGCCCCACTTCCTTACAACTCTGCTTTATCTTAACTGTCAACACCTGGCCTAAGCAGGAACCTCTTTCTATCTGTGAACTTTAATCTGGCCCTGCTAGGCAAACAGCACCATGGCTAGGACAAGAAGAGTGATTACTCTGTCACATTGCCCTGCGGTGCCTCAGCAGGCAGGGGAAGAAAGATTGGAAGAGAAGGGATTTGGACATGGGAAGATATTTATAAAGTTGAATCCTGAATATCTAAAAAAAAAAAAAAAAAAAAAAAATGGACTGGCACATGATGTACTTGGAGACACAATAACAAGCTGAAAATGTGGCATGGAAGGACAACGGGGAGGACAAAGATGGGAGCTGATAGGGGAAGAAACGGGATGAAATATGAAAGGCTCAGTATAAAACAGATACTATAGGTAACTTGACAGAACCACATGAGAGCAGCCACTTTTCTTGAGGATTTAAAAGGATTTCATAAGAAAACAAATGCAGTTCACTGGACCCTCAAAGACTGAATACAACGTCGATGTCTGTTCCATTTACTCACATTTTCAATAACATGCTTATGGAAGAAATAACACAAAAAATAAGTCACTTAATCCATCAGCGGGATTTTGGGGGTGGGGGTGTGGGGGGTAAGAGATGGAGGGCAAGCAATTTCTGTGCATGAGCTATATATTGGCACATCCATTTTTATTGCTCCAAGTAAATTGACAGTTTTAACAGCATTGTTGGACCCGAAACATTTCTGAGTAAAGTAGCAAAAACGAATCTTTACTTGAAAGCTGTCGTGTTAATGCGCCCATAGGGCTATATTTCGTGACGGGGAGTCGGGTTAGACCCCATGTTCGTAATTTCACAGACAACTGCATCATGGTGGATCTACGAGGGGAATTGCTGCACTGCTGTGGGAGTGATCACAGCCACCTATTAACATATAGCCCACAAGTCACACACTAGAATCTCAACATGGCAGAAGCACATCTGTGCCATAAATTAACAAACACAAACAAACCCCTGATTTTTCATGTACCCTTTATAGCTGTCTCCCAGTGGGATGATTTTAAAAATATTTTATTTCGGAGGGTCAACTGTCCCACTGTCCACATATTTGTGAATGAAATATGTCACATTAGACTAGCTGTCTTTATTTATTTAGACATGGTCTGAGCAGGCATACAGTTGAGATCAATCACTCTTCATCAAAGGTTAAGACATGTTTTATTTAGTGGTGCGACTTGAACATTTCTAAAAAATAAATAAAAAATCTTAATAATAATAATAATTAGAGGCTTTGTAATTTATTATTCTCACGTAATAACATTTTAATGAATCTAAATATTTGACGCGTGATGCAATGCTTTTCATCTCAAATAAATAGATTTTGGTCAGAATGTTGACTACCAAGAGTGTTTATTCCCTATCAGACTGCTACATACACAAACAGATTACTTTAAAGTGCAATGAAAGGAAAACATATTCAGCCTGCATTTCATTAAGCCGACAAAAATGACAAGGCCCTATAGTTTGTGTTGCTCTATTTTAATGTCATCTTTCTTGTACTAAAGCTGTTAGCATTAGCGCTGGTGTGTGTGCTTGCTGCAAAATGTGATGAATAAAGATGATACTGTTAGATTGAAAGGTTTTGTGTTGCCTTTTTTAGGAGCCGATAAATGTGTTTAAGTTCGGACAGTAATAATATTGCTTTTATATTTTACTTTTATATTAAAATGTTACTTAGAACCAAAAAGGCATATTTTTTTCTTGTTTGCATAAACACTATTAGACACACTGATCTAAATTGGCTCCATGAAGTTGTATTATTTTATTCCCAGTAATAATAATAATAATAATTATTATTATTATTCATTTTATATGGGTGTTAGATTTACCTTTTACTTATTTTGTCCAATCATATTTCAGGTCTCTCAGGTCTTTCAGTACCAGTATTGCTGGCTGATGTAAAGTAAACTGTACTGACTAATCAGATTTCAAATTTGCCTGGCCTACAAGAGCGTCATTATTTTTCCATCCTCTTATTGGTTGATTGTTACAGCCAGGTTTGACTCTCAGGTTTGACGTCTGTAGTGATTTGCACACATGAATACATTTAATAATAAAGCATATCTGGTGAGTATGATGTATTCAGGTCAAATGTTGATTGATTGGGATTTTGTCATGTTATCAGATCAACATTGATTCTGAACTGTTCCAGTTGGTGCAGTATGCTGTTATATTAAACTTTGTATCATACTGATGGTTTCTTTAATTACAATGTGATAGTGGTATTAAGAGGTGAATTGAAAGTCAGGTAAATCCCCACTGAAGGCCCAGGTACCAAATGCATGGCCTGTCATTGTTGAGAACCTGGAATAAACCTTTTAGAAGGTCTTTATGTCATACATTGAAACAAATTAGTTCCACTTGCCTTAGTTATTATGGTAAGATTGATTCAAAGCTAAATAAATAAGAATTCAAGCAATGCCTCTGACGTGGACTCTGGCGGTTCCAGTGTCTGCTGTACTAAGAACAAAAACAGCAAAATCAAATACAGTATGTATGTCATACGTTTTATTTTTTTTTCCCAAGACAAAATGGCTGAGTGAAGAGAAAAATGCAGGCAACAGCTGAAAACAGTGGCATTTCCATAACTGAAAAATAATAACAACATTTGTATGCTGATCAGGACCTCTTAAATGTTGATCTGTGACCTTTGGTCATCAAACAGAGAAACCAAGCCAACAGAATTCATCACAAAGGAAGGGGGAGGGGTGTTGGGTGGTCAATATGCAGACACGTTTTGCTGTGACGCTGTTCTGAACAAAGCGTATACTGAATGTGGGTGTACAGTCATAATAAATAATGTCAACCAATGTCAACTTCAAGTTCACTTGATAGCAGATAAGAGTACAGAACACAGACTGGGATCAGGCTGAAACGTGGATGTACATTAGTACCATCTGCTACAATAACAGGTAGCAAACCTCTTTCTATCATTTTCTCATATTGACAATATAACTTGCATATGGTATGACTTGTACCCTATGTAAATCAAGCACTGTGGTTGTTTTGGCAAAGTAAAGTACAACAGGAAATCAATTCAAAATAACGACTTAAAATTCAGCAAAAGAAAAACATTGCTTTTCAGATTTATAGTGGATTGCTTGCATATGAAAAAAAAGTTCATTTTCATTAACAGCTGGAATGTTATCAGGTGGTACATGTTTAAGGACAGTAAAAAGTTGGCTAACAATAAAACCCAACAATAGCTTGTATTACTGCATATAAAATGGCAGGAGAAAAACATATAAAAACAAAAAAGATATGTACAACCACCTGTTTTTACCTCATTGTGGTAAGTCCAGCAGGACTGCCTGAAAAAGTCATCATATGACCTCTCACCCTTGGAGAACACCACAACATTTTAGTTTTGAAAAACATACTTATTTTCAAGCATACAAATTATTCACACTATATTATCCTGCCAAATTAAGAAAATATACGGTGGCAGCTTGTTGGGATTTTTTTCACTACAGAAAAAAAGGGTACATTGAAACCTTTAAAGAGTACAGGCAAAACCATTAAAAATACAGGCTCCAACATAAATACTATAAGTGCCTACACTAAGTGAACATTAATTTCAAATGCAATTCTAAATACAAAAAAAGTCAACCATAAATGTATTTTGAACTTAGGAACTTACATGAGTGTGCATCTTCCTATGTGTTTAAGTTCTCTCTATATATTTATTTATCATATATCTCCCCCGATGCAAAATATTTTGTTCAACCTGATGACTTGTGTACAGTAAAGGCAAAAACGATACACGACATGTTCATTACAATTCAATACATAGTGATCAAGTCCTGAATGTCGACAAGACAGGAAAGAGAACCAACAACACAAATCAAAAATACAATTTAAATAAAACTCTCCCCAAAAGACAATGATGTGTACTGACGTGTACTGTAATTTGAAAATCAGCAACACAATTTAGTTAGCTTAAGAAAAAAAAATCTTTAATTTTTTTTTCTGTACTGAAGAGTATATTTTTAAGTATGTATGATGCAGGACATTTCAATGGCATTTGCTGCATTGATACCCAATTTAACCAAACTGAGGTTTCGCTCTCGAGACATATTTATCAGAGGTTCTAAGTGAATTTTCTTCTTCTGCTACTTTTTTTTAAATGACACAACAGTTACTGCATCAGTCAGCGCAAGAGCCAAGTTTTTCCCTTGAGCATCCACCTGTAAACTGGGGAAACGGAACAGTGCACGTAAATAGTCCCAGATATGTAATCCGGTCCTCGTTTTATACTCAACCGACTGTACCTCCGATTAGAGAGACAGATACAGACTGTAGGCAGAGTGACAAGTGCTATAATCATTAAAAAAATAAAATAAAATAAAATAAAAGCAGGGTGATTAGCGGAAATACTACAATTAAAATGGGTTACAAGTAATTTAAAAAAATGGCTGAATGTGTGTGTGCGTGGAGGAGGTTATATATTTTAAATTTGGACATTAGTTGCGTTACCAATGTGAGTTTATAAAAATGTTGAAATCTAATGCAGTCAAGAGAATAAAGAGGGCAAATCATTTTTGAATTGTAGAGACACCCGGTTATAGCTACTCCCTACCCATAAACCCGACCCACACCAAGTATCCCTATCACCAAAATTAAAATATGCTTGATGTAAAAAAAAAGAAAAGAAAAAGAATGCTACCGATTCTGTGGTCTTCATGTTAATGCTGGCTACACAGACCGCTCGGATGACACTAAAAAACTGTGTTACTTAAACACACGCACAAAAAAAAATTTCATTCTCAAAGAAAACAAAGACTCTGGAAAATTAAGAGCTTCACGTTGGTTAAAACAACTAATCAGAGTACCCTTTCAATATGATACACATGTACCAGAAACCCAAAACCTCCACAAACCTTTTGAGCATGTAACATGCCAGTAAACAGAATTACAATCTGATGAATGAAAATATACACGAGTCAGGCAAATAAATGATTGACCAGAAATAAACTTTTTTTTTCTTTTCAATTTAGTTTCAGCTGGTTTCTTAATGCTCTGCTCAGTCACAACATGGCCGGGTTGTACAGATGCTTGATGCAAGGACCTGTTTATTCCATATGTGCGCAAAATGTCCTGTAATCGTCTACATGTGAAACGCCGAGCTTATAGCAAAAGGAGGATTAACTAATTGCAGGTAAAATATCCAAGGCACTCTTTGTTCTCATTTTACACCATAGTATTAATTTCATTGTTTGTAAAAGAAATAAGTCATGGTGCTAGTGCCTAGCATTTCATAGGCAGCCCAATCCTTGTATATATATTTATGTACATATAGGTATTTTACGTCTATCTTGCATGGAAAATCATTCACAAAGATCAGTTTTGAATGTAACCCTGCTTTTCTTGATGTTTGAATAATATGACACCGTTCCACTATGCTTGGAAACAAAACTGTACATGATATGTAAAAGAGGATGGACTGTCTGCAGCGAGGGTTCAAATAGGTTGGCTAAATCAAAAGGATCAACAGCAACACGAGTACAACCAAACCCACCAGTCACTGATAGTTTAGAGTAGCCATAAACACACCGAGCATGCTGTCCAGTTACAAAAAAAATATATAAAATGTGTAAATTATTGCACAATAGAAAGGCTCAAAAAGTTTTGTTTCATACAAGAGTATTGGGAACGATAACAGGGCTGTACTGTGTACTGTTGTCTGACCCTGTCGTCCTTTCCGTTCATCTGTTGGCGACATAGCCAGGGTTGCATTTTAGCCAAAGGAGCTGAAAGAGAAAGCATGCTGTTCTTTGCCTACTCAGTCTTTATGTTGTTCGCTAAAGGACGGTCACTGTGCCATTTCTTCATGTGTTTCTCTAGAGTACTGTACACACTGAAAGGCATGTGGCATATTTCACATTTGAAAACGTCTTTTCCCATTTGTCCGTGGGTTTTCATGTGGCGCGTGAGCTTGGAGCTCTGAGCGCAGGCATAGCTGCACAGCTCACACTTGTAAGGGCGCTCTCCAGTGTGACTGCGTCGATGCACTGTCAAGTTGCTGCAGTTCTTGAAAATCTTCCCACAATACTCACACGTGTCGCTGCGGCGGCCGTCCTTGGAGCTCGGCCTGCCGTTCCCGCTACCGCCGTGGGGCGTGCTGGCCCCGCTGCCTGTGCCGCTGCGTCCCGAAGCGGCCCGTTCGCCATCGAGCTCGCCGGGAGGAGTGGAGAAGCGCAAGCTGCCATTCTCGGACGAGTGCTCGGATGAGGAGGCAAAGGGCGATTGTCTGGAATCTCCACCGGTGAAGTTGATGAAGGGGTCCTTGAGTTGTCGTGAGGCAGCGTAGCCCGCTAGCCACTGGGAATAGACGTTTTCTGAGTTTGCGATAGTGGGCGTCGAGGGTTCGAGATCCTTTTCCACCTTGATACGTTTAGACAGAGGACTAAGGGAACCTGGGCTAATGGCGCCACCCAACAACTTCCTGGATAGACCGTCAGTGGATAAAGGTCGCAGACCATTCATTGTTGTTGTTGTTGTCACATCCTCTGCTCGGTCTGACTCCATTGCTGAATCGTCATCAGCCGGCTCCTGCGAGGAGCTCCGACGCCGAGGGTGCAGGGCCACACTGTTCTGGTGGTGGCGGGCCCCTTCTAACCTCAGGCTAAAGCGATAGTCATTCCTGTCCTTTTCAAGCTCTCGAACCACAGGCTTACCTTCCATCTCCTCCTCCTCACCCTCTTCTTCCTCCTCCTCCTCCTCTTCTTCCTCTTCCTCCTGTTCCTCCTCCTCGTCCTCCTCCTCCTCTTCCTCCTCCTCTTCCTCCTCTTCTCCGTTTTCAGTCATCAGACCATTGTTCTCACTCTTGAACTTGGCCACCACTGACTTGAGAGCATCAGTGGCACTGCCAATCAGATCACTGGTACCAGGCTCAGGAGAGCTGGCCGTCGAAAGGCCATCTTCTGACTTGGTATTAAGCACCAAAGACTTGTTCTGACAGTGTGTCTTCATGTGTCGTTTTAGCTTGCTTGCTTGCGTGCATGCGTGGTTGCACAGATGACACTTGAATGGCTTTTCCCCTGTGTGGCTACGTCTGTGCACAATAAGGTTACTCTGGAACTTGAATGTCTTCCCACAGAACTCGCAAGACTTTGCCTTTAATGGCGTGCCCGGTTGAGCTGAGTTGGATGTGGCATTGGGGGTAGACCTGGAACCAGAAGGTGACTGAGAGGTGGAGAGAGGCGGTGTTGCGGAGAATGGAGGCTTTGAACCTGGCTGGAATGGTTGAAGAATCCGTTGCATAGGGTTGGGCCGATTAGGGGAGAGAGGAGGTGAGGCTCCTGTGGCGTTTCCAGCCAGTTCACGCAGTCTTCTGGAAAAGTCCATGTTTGGGGGAGGTTCAAGTGGTATCGAATTAAGCCTCATCACCCTGTCAAAGGCGCTAGGATGGTGAGTAGCTAGTGCCAGGTCATCAGGACTAAGGTGATGACGCGGGGGCGGGCTGAACAGCGGTGGAGTCCGGGGATAACGGCCCTCTCGAGGAGTCGATACCGAATCTCGTCCGGATCCAGACCCTGGCATTCGCAGCAGGCTGTAAGGACTACCTTCGGCCAGGTGCACAGCATGAAGGGGAGGCTGGGACGAGGCACAGTCACCCCCCATCCCTGGTGCAGCGGCTACGCGTGGGGTCAGGGGACTGCCTGGCTCACTCTCCAGGTAGATGCGGAAACCGTGGGTATTCTGAGCGTGCTGGAGAAGGAACCAGGCGCTGGTGAAGGGCTGCTTGCATGTGGTGCAGGTGTAGCTGCTGGGCTCATCTTTATCTGTCAAAAAAAGAAAAAAAAATGTTATTGGAAATTCTTTGCAGATAGACTTAAAGCTTAAGGAACTGGTGTCCTTAAATGTTTTTAAATCTAATTTGAAAGACATGGAAACAGCTTCCATACAGTGTCAATGTTTTTAGCTTGGCTGTTTGAACAATTGTATTGATCATTTAATCCAACATAATGTACTTTGTACATTTTTAATTTGTCTCACTCTGTACTGTATGTCTGTAACTTTGTGTTCTTTTGCTGCTGTCTGTCTTGGCCAGGTCTCTATTGAAAACCTGGTTAAATTAAAATTGCGAAAATGAAAATAAGGATGGTTTGTATGGATTTTACATTAGATTTAAAATGAATAAAAAATATATTCAAAAGGCTATTTTATGCTGTTATCCATTTTTTTTATACCGCTTATCCTACTCAAGAGAGCTGGAGTGTATCCCAGCTGACATTGGGTTGAAGGCAAGCACGTGTAGAAAAGAGACAACAATTTCCTCTCACATTCACCCCAAAACTGAGTGGAAACTGAGCCCACACTGCCTCACCAAAGTCATGTGAAAGGACCGCTAAACCAGCAATCACCTTTTTAAAATTATACATCCAGAAATTCTTCCATTCTTCTTTTTAAACAATTTATTGAGTTCCCCAAAACAAGTCATCGAAATGTGAGTGTAGTCGAGTCAGATATAAGGAGCACGCCTGGAAACACGTCATACATTAACACAATGAAGAACAAGAGAACATCACATGAGCGATTACTATACCGGTCAGCAAGGCAACAAAAACACAGTGTTTTGTTGAGTGCGCAATGTCACTGCTCCTAAAACGTCATTAATTAACTTACTGTAACATCTTATAAATGTCAGGAATTGACCGGATAAATAAAACCAGTACGGCAATATCATGACAAGATAAATTAGGCTAAGGAGCTGGAATTAGGAGGACATTATTTGGTTGCTGATTGGTTAAAATTGAAACGACACATTCCACAGTTTGTAATGAAAATGCCATTTGTAGCACATTTTAAAATGGTTATATTGTAGCTTAACATATAATTATGGAAATGATCTCTTAAAATGAAAGTATGCTTTCATATTATTGTCATAAACGTGTTTATTATTACTTGTTTTATTGAGATCAAACATTTTATCTATTAGAGCTAAGAGACCTTCGGGCCTACTTTGTCACGGGTTGATTGAAGAAAATCATCGATATTCTATTAATATTTCAAATAGCATACAATTTATAAAATTACTGAAAGGTAAACAATGATTAGAGAATTCTAAAGCTGCAAATACACGTAAGATATTTTCTGTAACAAGTCTTAGTACACAAACATGAGGTTATCCTGACAATGCTTTCCCAATAATGCTAAACACACCACCCACCTCGCTTTTACAGAGTAAGCGAGCTACAAATGTATTTAATGCTGCATATTAACTATGAATTTAAATACAATTGCACATTATTAAAATATAGCAGCATTTTTTTTTTAAGCACAGATTCTCACTATAAGCAAAATGGAAAAGCACTTTTCAAAATGCATTTCATGCATTGCTTTTATATCTTATGCTGTCTGGATTTATTTAAATCCTCTCAGGTGAATAGAATAGGAGAAGGTGGGGAAAGCAGAAGTGAGAGATATGCTAAATAAAACGCATCCGCCACTTGCAAATGTGCATCGTCTTTCATCTCTTGGCTTCCTTATCCTTTTTTTTTTTCACCAGGGTACTAGTTTCTGAAGTCATTTTCAAAAGAAAAAACAAAATGACTGTTATATGGTGGTCAAGGAGAAGTACGAGGAAGACGTAAGAGCGCCCGAGTGTGTGACTGTGTGTATGAGCGATCCCTAAGATGGTGGACAGGCTTGCATGTTTTAAACCCGCTGTGGCAGCGAGACAAAGAGGTGATGATGGGACAGTAAAAGGGGACTGCTGCCGAGAGAAAGGATGTTGTGGATAGAGCAATAATAGGAACCGAATGGTGTTTTGTGTGCTTCTTTTCTATCTCACGTGTTCATAACCGTCGTGGCCCCCCTCCGAACAATCTCTTTTAAAGACCAGAACATGGCTTAAAATGTGCACCCAATCAAACCTCCATGCAAACCTTTTTCTTCCGAGTGAAAGGAGTTGGAAGGGGGTATACGGGTAAATTATGGATCATTACAATCTGAAAAAATTACAGTTAATTGTTGCCACCTGCAAGGGGCTTTGACCCACTATGGAATTTTTCCATCATAAACAGCCAATTGTCCATACATGTTTTTCTCCCTCTCTCACAAGCAAAAATGCAATTTGTTCATAATATTGACTTTGGCTATCCACGCATTTCCCGAGACAATGTGTGTTTTTATGGTTTATAGCTGCAATAACCTGACGTCTACTGTTCACTTTGATTTGATTAGCAGCCTGTATATCGCATATATCCTCGCTCTGCGTGTGAACAGATGGTGTATATGCATGAGGAGGAAAACAGATATTTTTTTTGTGTTATTACAAACGACAAAAGACGTATCGCAGGGAGCGTGGAGGGGCGGGGGAATTGGGGATGGCTCCTCTGAGACGCTCTGCAATCGACGGCGAAGGGAAAGCACTGCAGGATCTTGGAAGTAAAGAAAGAAAGCAAGGAAGGCGGATACGAGGAAGGGGACATTCCTAATGACATGTTTGTGAAGGACACAACACAACACTTCCATGTCGCTATAGTGAATTCATTTTCCTATGTGACAGAAACAGCATGTCTCGTGCAATCACAAATCCATCCCTGGAATTAGTCGGTGTCCGTGCCACAAGCAACAAAATAATTGTTATTCTAGCAAGGCAGTGGACACACTGATGGGCATAAAAAAATAAAATAAATAAATACAAATCCAAAGCAGGTCCAGCTGCATGACAGCGGATATCTTAATAAGCCCACTTTTTCCCCCTTAATAGCTGTCCTCAAAAAGACAGAAGGACAGTTTTTAAAAAGGAGAAACATTATTCTGACATGCCGTTTGATGGCCTTGAAGGACTTTTTATACCATAGGAAAGCAGCAAGATGTGTGAGGCAAGAATGATCTTATAAACACATCTGTCCTCTAATGGAATAAAGAAGTACTCATTCTCCCTGTCTGGCTCTCCCCTTCCAGTATGTGGTGAGTTAGAACCGGAGAGTAGAAGAGCTTGGCCTAATGCTGGATCTCTTAGTCCCTTTGAAATAGGATCAGCCGAAAGGAGAAACCGCACTGACAACCCTGTAGCTACCATTTCATGGCAAGGGCTGAGAAAGGGTTCTTTTGGGGAATAATGGCAAAGAAGCCGAAATTAAAATTGAAAAGAGAACGACGGGGGTTATGGAAGACCGAAGAACTAACTGTATGAAAAAGGGTCGAGGCAGAGGGCAGATATAGAACAGTCAAAGAAAGAAAAGGGAGGTTAATGAGTCCTTCAAAGTCATGTCATCACATTGCAACACAAAAAAGTATGAAATGTGGTCATCCTGAAAACTGGTAAAGAATACAATCCGGAATATAATCTAAGACCATTTCTACGTTCTATTGCTGCTGACCCAACACCCAAATTCAATCTAATGCACACATGACAAGCGATGCCACTCACTGATTTACTGCTGCGCTCCATTTTTTATTTATTTTTTTACTTACAAGAGTGCACTCTGTCAAGAATGGACACCTGTGTCCTTACGTTGGCATTAATAGCCACCATCTTCCGAGGAAGGGAGTTTGCACAGATTCATTGAAACATTACTGCCATGTGTTTTTCCCACTGGCCAATGGCAGTGACTTTATCGGGTTGTTTATGTATATTTTTCAAAAACAGCATGTGTGAGCATTTAACATTAAGGTGTGTCTGTGCTTTCGCTGGAGCAGCACAAACAGGGAGGAGGAAAAACAGTTGGTAGTAGAATGGCATGTAAAAAAATAAGTGTTTGCAAAGGTTTTTGCAGCTCTGTGCGAATTGATATCATTTTGATAATGTAGTGTATACAAAATACAAAGCACCATAAAACTCAAATTTTCACCACATTGGTGTCCTGTAAACGTGCCCTAAAACACACATCTATACCAGCGATAGGCAAAACACACAATATGGTGTAAGCAGTCGAAAAAACACAAATATATCATTTTATTCCACTCTGTCTAGCCTGGGTGACTCGACGTCCCTGGACTGAGCAAAAAAGGTTGGATAATGGTTAGTGCATTGTTTTGTTTAATCCTGTTGAACTGTCAACCAAGATAGCATTTAGCATTAGCTAAAATAATAACACAACCACCAGTCATCAGATTGACTAGCAATTAAATTAGTTATAAATAGTTCCTAACTTCCTGATGATAAGTTTATGGTGTAGGCCCTATTTGAATTGCAGCTCAATTGTGGTGTCTCGAATTTTAATTTGGAAAATGTGGTCATCCTAATCCAGCCGTCTAACTTGCTAGCCGAGTAGCGAAAAGTTTAGTGACTTACTTTGACCTCCATTTTTTGTTACGTCCTTCACCGCACCTTACAGCGGGGTCTGCTTGTCCTGGTAAGGCCACATAGCTCTCAATGATATTAGTCATTTAGCTAATGGAAGAAAGAGCTAACAGGATTACCATGCAGGTCTTCCAAATGGAGAAGGAAGAGGAGGATAGCACCAACAGAGGAGATGATGGGGACATCACATGTCATCGCCATTTCCAAAAGTTATCAGTCGCCTGAGCTGGGGAGCACTCACACACCTCTAAAGTGATTATGATAATAGCAGGTCTTTGCCAATATTCAAAAGTGTTTATAGGTGTTGGCGTTTGTGCCTTGGGAAGACTGAGGACTGTCAATACAGTGCCTCGTAAGAGCACCTCAGCCATAACGCTTGTTAATGTGATTACTACTCTGTTTATGTCATTAGTGTATTCACAGGCAGGAATGGGGTATGTTGACGAAGAAGAGGAGGATGCTACGGTCAATTTTTCATTGACATGACTTTCACGTGACTTAGCTTAAGAAGTGGACAGATGTTGACAAATATATTGTATTTATTCATGAATGAGAGAAACTTGGGTCTTTTTTTTTGAGGATTTGCATTTATTTGAGTAAGAAAACATCTAATAAAGCTTTGCTACTTATCTTTTCCCTCCAACAAACCGTGCCTGTATTTCTCTGTCCCACAACTACACACTCGCACACTCACTTCTTTGTCACGGGCCAAACTTTGTGCGGCGTGCTGAGCCAATGGCTGCAGACAAAGGGTTTGTTTGACCAACACTTGTTTCTAAGACAAAGCCGGATATAGGGAATGCTGTTTACTAAACAGAAAGTCAGCCAGCCAGCCAGCCAGCCAGCCAGCCGACCAGGCCTAAATCCAAGCCTTTTACGAGTTTAAAGTGGCCGGCAATACTGGCTGCTGTTGAAAGTCACATGCACTAGACATTTCAGAGAAGCTGACCGCGAACCACTACATACGCCACACACATAGGCTACAGCAGAAAGAGGGCGACCCAAAATGGCAAAAAGGACATGCATGCTGATTTTAGGGCTGTTGAGGTAACAGTATACAAACTATTCATTTCACCAAACTCACTTCTGTTATTAGGTTTAAATGCATTTTTTTTCACTATTTATATTTCGGTATTTATGATGTGAGCTGATATGCGTGTTGCGTGGTGACGTCATGCTACGTGCGCGAGCCTCGGTCACTCTCGCTGTCGTTATGTTGAGGACACGAATGCGACTCTCTCCTAATAGTTGCGATTATCAAAGTGACAAGTGTGGTTATTATCCACAACAATAGTACATATGTGATGTTGAAGATATCTTGTGTGATTTAGGGCTCGCTTTGTAGTCGCTAGGTGACATTTTGGTGCTGTTCTCCGTCGACGGGCTGAGTTAATATTGCTCACGGCAATTAGCACACATCTTACTTACATTATTTCTGACCTTTAGGAGAACCAGAAAGGATGCCGCAGTTACACGCTAGCTCACTCAGTGTTTATTCACACAGGTATGATGTTTATGTCAACCTTTTTTATTGTCTCTTTTACTGTTTTGTTTTCTTTCCTATTGGGCACTCTCGCTAGAGCCAACGAGGATGTGGCAGTTACGCTGTGCTCACTCATTTATGCACATAGTTGACCGACCAATAAAGACGCTGTGAGACCAGTTTATTGAAAAACCAAAGAACACAATGCAGAGGAAAAGTACACGGGTTATATTGTGCCCTAGTAACCTATATAATCAATGTAATTTGTTTGCAGCAGCCTTTTGTCCAATCAACTTCCTTTCCCTTTCCCAATCACTTTCTTGTGACTTGGTAAGCGCAAGAATGAAATAAAGATTTTAAACTTGGCTAAATAAGTGGTTTTCAATCAATCACATATTTTAAAGGGATACTTGACTCATTAATCTATTTTCAACAGTAAAAAGTTAATATTTTGTCTATAATTAATTTAAAAATATATATTTTTTCCACTTGCTGCTCAGGAAAACAATCAAGGCTCAATTTGCTGACCAAAACAGGAAACAGGTGAGCTGTGATTGGTTGGTATGTCATGTTCAGTTGACAGCAAGTGGAAAAATGTGTTTTTAAAGATATCAATTGTACATGAAAAATAATGAAGTTATGAAATTCATTGTGGATAAAATGTGAACTTTTTACTGCTGAAAATGGCTCAATGAGTCAAGTATCCCTTTAAGGTGCAGGCAAAGTGTAAAAACCGAGGTGATTATTAATAAAATGCCTACTGCAGGAATCACACTTGCCACGATAGATTTAAATCGACTTTAAACTGACTGTTTCCCTGTTTAACCTTACTGTTTAATCTTGTTGGGCCGTTGAACCATGTTTGAACGGACCATCCACCCACACATTCATTCATTCAGCCATCCATCTCTAAACCCTTCCGTCTATCCATCCATTCAAACTGAGCTCAGCTGGGAAGCATCGCGTTCGGGTGCCACTCGGTCCGATAGACCTTGTAATAATCTGGGCCAGCCGTGTCTCATTATTTGTTCTCTGCTTACCAACAACAGTGGGAGGCTGGACGTTGTTGTTTCTCATCGTTGCTCTAATGGTACATTGAAAAAGGCCTCTGGGCCTCAAAGCTTAACTAGTCTAATTAAATGGACCGTCACTTATGCGAGCATCTGCAGAGATTATTTATTGAGTCGGGATGCGCTTCACAGGATCAAACCGCTGTCAGATGAGACAACCCTCAGTGGAGTCGGCATTAAATAAAAGAATGGATTCAAAGAAACTGCCAATTGTCGGTTTAAGCACACATACGCAGGTACATAGATGACTTAATCAAGCATGAGTATTTTTGGACTCGGGTAACATCCCAGATGGGCAGGGAGTGTCTGAGAACATCACAGGGTATATGTGAAGTGTTCTGTCAGGTAAAGATGTATTTGAAATACTGCTTATTAACCGAAACAACACACATTACAAGAGACTAACACAAACCTTGAGAAAATATTACATATAAATATTTTTTTAAGCAGTCCTCAGATTATAGAATGCTGACTTTATCTTACAAGCAAGATCCCGGTTCGAAGAGCACAGTGAAGATAGCCTCCCTAAGACATTCGGCCAACAGCACGAGATTCACTATCTCTGCATAGCTCAGCTTATGACAGGCTGGCGTCCCCGCAGAAAGGATGGAGGGGGACCAGGAGGTCGGCGAGCTGCACATTTCTGCATAAATCTCCAGACAGATAGCATCAGGGGGTTGGAAACAGAAGAGGGAGGAAAGCAAGCAGCAGAGGATGATAAGGCCCCCGGGGCAGGGCATTCGACACTGTCAAAACTGTTTCGTCTCTGGCTATTGTATGAGTGGAGCACGTTATGAGCCTGCATACCATTTGCCGGTACGCGATTCAGCTTCACCGGAGCATCCAGGGCTCGGTATCTGACCTCGCGGCTTTAGCGTTCTTCTGTCTTCACTGACATGTGGGAAGATGGACAGAGTAATAAAAGCGGCCCATTCTAAGAGACAATGACAAGCTCAAGCGAGCATGTTAAGTCTCGTTGCAATATGGCTGCAATGGTCAAGTTCTTTAGTTGAGGAAATTCTGAAAACAATGGCAATGAAGCAAGCCAGGGGGTTTAAATCTATTAAACCATTTCTCAAGCTGCAATCACATTGACAGACAAATAAATGAATAGATTACTGACAGTGTCAACCAATAATGCGCATTATGACCGGGAAACACAAAATATTTGATACACCTTCAATAGATTTCATTCAGTGTACACATGTAGCCAAAGTTGTAACTGCAAAGTGCAATCCAAAGTCAGTTGAAATGGGAAAAAATGATTGCGTGCACTGTTACAGATAATCAGAACATCTTTACGTGGAGGCAGAAGAGCAAATTGGAACTCAGCTTTGATGAGACTTGAAGTGAAATTCACATTTTTATATTATCTGATTTTATGTCTTTCCTTAGAAATTTTGAAATTCAGTCTGCTGTAGCCATCTTCAACAAATCAAACTCACGCTTATGGAAGCAGCATGTTTAAAGTTTCAAGTATAAATGTTTATGAAGAACTGCAGCATGTGTCAAGTCAAATTTGAATTAAGATACATATGCTTATGTATTATATGAAAGAGCTAGATCAATGAACAAAGAAGAATTAACTTTTACTGCAACTTTTTAAACCGCTAGGCCATTGTTCAAGGATGGGGTGTTAGTGTGTGAATGACCAGGGAAGAAGCAAAAAAAAAAGATAAGTTATATAAATGAAAGAACGTGAGTGAAGCAGAGAGAGAGAGAAAGAGTGTGTGTGTGTGAGAGAGAGCATACATAGGCCTGCTATGTAATTTGTGACATTCAAAATTTTCAACAAATACATACTATTGGTCAGTTCACGTGTATGTAGGTATGATCACAAAATTCCCCATATTTCCTGTAAATAACACATTTGCATGCAAGTGAAAATGTATTTGTTTCTTCCTGAGCACAGTCGAAGTGGATCTACATGGCATGCATGGGTATTGGCTATCATTGGGATCCAAGTCAACATGAGCTGTTTTAACATGTGGTTATTTTTCACCCTGTCCTACCACCGCAGGGTGAGAGGACCAGGGCATGTGAGCTTGGGCCAACCATAGCAGCTCGTTATGCAGACCAGCCTTAAGGCATTGTGGTAGGACACGGAAGTTTAAAACAAGAGGACTAGTGTGTTGCCGTGTCCCGTGGCCCAGAGCTGCGGAGACTGAGGCTTTAACACGCGTCCCATCTGGTGTGTGTGACTGTGCACACGGTGGTCGAGTGGTTAAAGACAAGGCAATGGCCTGACTCTTATGATCGCAACTCAGGGTCAGACGCAGCTTCCAAATGCTTCCATAGCGAGTGTGAAGTTCAAGTTAAATATATCTCTGGAAATGCAATGGCCAAGACTGGACTATAGGCGACACAGACTCTTTGAACAGTTCTGTCTTTCCACTGCTATAAACTGCATCTGAAATGACATTTAACAAACCCATAAGACCTAAATGCCCGACCCAAGTGCCATCCACCACTCAACCAGTCAACTCCCTATTATTAATTAATTGGGGAGAAAGCATTGTTGTGCCACTTCCTAACCCAGTTACATTTCAAATCCTGATTAAAATTGCAAAATGGCCTCCTGTTCAGCTCCTTAAATACATTCTGTTGAACACAAGAAGGGACTTGGCAGAACGAGGTGGTGGTCACATATCCAAAGGTTCAGAAATTTGTTGTAAGAGTAATCCACAAGACTTGATTTATTCTCTGATTTTTCTTTATGATAAATGTCCCCATGAAATCTTAATAGAATAATCTGCATTTGCCTTATTCCGTGAAAAATGCAATGTTCTTCTTGAGGCAGCCCGTGATTACCTACAAGCAATGTTTACTATCAATAACCATCCAAAAGATGGATGAGCCATATGTTTGTCAATGGCGGGCCACGCTCCACACAATTCTTCATCTTCGAAACTCACCGCACCAGGTTCCTTCCCTCTAATTGAAGACATATGGCATGATTAGCCGAGAAGCACGTAAAATGGTGGACAACAGCGCCTATACTTCGTGAGAGTAATCACCTCACCGGCAGTCCTTAAAAGCACATTCAAAAAAGGGCCACGGTTCCGTCTGCAGAGGCTGAATGACAAGACTACCTGCGCCTATTTATTTACACTCTGTAGTCTGTACATCCCCAACATTGGCACCCTGTTAAAAATACAGCGTGTGGACGCTTCAGTTTATCCTCCCTTAGAGATATGTCAGGAACATGCGTAGGTCTAAGCAGTAGCGAGCATGATATTAATTAGGTATCCAACCTGTAAGTTCCTTTGTACGCAGCTGTAGAGCATAAATCAGGCTTTTAACAAGGCTATGGGCTTTAAGATCTCAAACCAGGTTGGATTACTACCTTTACATTCATGCCAAGAACCTGTCTTGGTCTTGGCCTCCTATAGATCTCTATGTTTATAAGGAGGTATAGCAATCTACCCCGGGGGGGGGGGGGGGCACAGGAGCAGAGAAGGGAGTGGCAAAGTGTGTGTTGGGGGGGATATCGAGGGGGGCAAGTGCTATTTCTATTGGGTCATCAGGTTTAAACAAACATATGTGGTGTTGGCGTGGGAGTATGTATGCTGCATGCATGCATATGTGCTGCATCGCGGAACCACAAGGGAGGGAAAATAATGAAGAATACAAAGAGATTGTTAGACCACCAGTTTGCAACAGGTAGAAACGTCCACTGTGGATTGGTAACAATCATGGATTTATCAGCGATACATTCCATTTCCCTACCTTAAGACATAGTTCGTACATGAGAGAATTTGTTCGCCCTTGGAAACAGTTAATGAATAGGATATGTGCAGAAAGCGTGTGCGCTTCTAGTGACAGAAGGATTTATTCACAGCCAGCTGCAAGTGAGGACACCCGTATGTGCAGATGGATTGGCTTGCTAGCTGCCTCTCTGGCTGCCTGTCCAACTAGAATCCATCCTTTCTGTACAGAGAAGGTCAATGAACTCAGACATTCCTCAACAGGCAGTGACACGTCACAGACATACTATATACAGTAAGTGCAGCCAATGGGTAAGTATGACATATATGTATTTGCACTAGGAACTTCTTCCAGTGCATACACACTTAGGGACCCGAATAATGCGGCACAATTTTCAGTACTGTGAAATGGATGCACTCCTTGGTAAGCTAAGAGCTAACGAACCGTATTGTTGAATGAATACGTCTATGTCGAAATTTGGATGAGTGGCTAATCAGGAGATGGGTATGAAGCTAGTCTCTCAAGCTACACTCTGCTTCAACAGCACCTGAGATTTATGGGCCAGATGTTTATGCCGTTGCTTCTCTGATGTGCTATAAAACTTAATTTACAGTCGGAAATGTCTGGTTCTCAATGTAAAGTCCTGTGTGCTTGAAACTGCAACCAATTATAATATTGTTGCTGGCCAATGAAAAACATTAACTCAACAGTGCTGCTTTCAAGTAGGAATGTCTTAAAGTACAATCTGGAGTAGCGTTTGTTAAAAATATGGCCCAAAGTAATTGTTTTAAGTTTGAACTGTTATCGTATCACACGAGGCGTCAATGCACCTCGCGAGACCTGCATTGAGTTGTCTATGACATGTCTGCTGCACCTTTTCTTATCTTCAATAAAGAAGCTGACAAAAAGCACAGTCGACCTGATTTCAGCCAGCACAAAATGATTAGCTCTGCATGCATGTGTTTCCCCTTGACTTTTTAATTTTTATTTTTATTTTAATTTTTTAACTTTTGCTCTGACAGGACAATACTGAGAAAAAAAACTTACACTGTAAGTTCCTGTGAAGTAAACAAACTCACATTCTAAGCAGAAAAGTACTTTTGTTTACAGTTAGTAAGTGTGATAGTTAGAGATGATCGCAAGCAATCATGTGGTGGACTAAACAGATTCTACTTGACAAGAAGGAGTATAGAGTGAAAATAAAGGAGAACGAATAGTCACGTTTAGACCGGCCATCTGTCACTTATGGAAAAATGTAGATGTTTTTATGTCATTCCAGTATAAAATGCGGTTGATCTGTTTGAGGTGTACCATTGATGCTACGTTTATCACGCTTCCTCATTTGTGTAAGCTGTTTTCAACATAGTCATGTAACACTGGTTAACATTTGTTTACATTTATCTAACAATTAATGATGAAAAACAATGTTACTTTAAACACTTGCTGCACATTAAACAACCGTTTTATGATGGCGCTGGGAAAAATATTCAAAATATAATTAATCTCAATGGGAAATGTTTTGGAAGACAACCAGATCAACGGTTGGCATCACTAAATTATTTCTTTGCATTTGATTTTCAGATAAAAAGAGCAGGTTAAAAAAATTGGGATCAATACTGGTTATTTTTATATACTGTATCTCTCTTTCCTTTTTTTCTTGACCGTTCTGCAAAGACAGATTTGACAGCTAGGAGCATGCAACGTGAACTCAGGATCTGGAGATCCACCGTGTCATTTTGAAAGAAGCTGACAACCCCTGACTGGCACAAGGGTCACCGATACGTCCACCTCGGTGGACAGCTTAAGTTGCATTCTGAGAAATGTACTGAGAAGGTCACACTGGGAAGATCCTATATACTCCTGCTCATGGCCAGCTGAGACTGTGGAGGCACACAGAAATGTAGGAAAGTACCTGGACACATTTTAGAGCTGACCCAGCAGTTATCCTTTGGGTAATGCTACAGCGATATATGTTGAAAAACATAAAAATACACGTTTGCCCTTAGAACATATGGCCAGTATTATCGTCGCCCGTTTTCATCACCTTTTTAACACACAGCGTTGGAAAGAAATTCAAATTTGAAGATGAATGAATGTTAGAGGGTGTCAAGAATGGCATAAAAAAGCAAAACAAAAGAGTACTGGACAGCTTTACATTGCAGCAGCCTATTGTAGATTACATTAGTGGCAGCTGCTCCCTTTGTGTGCTTTTATGGCCTGGCCCCAAGAAAAAGCTGCTAAAATGTCCTTTAATCTGCTGCAGAAACTCAAGTGTCTGCCAGGCACTCAAACAAGGGTGCCTAAAAGCACAATGCTCTCAGATAACCAAGGCAAAAATAACGCTAATATCCCTCAGTGTGGCCATAGAGGCCGACATTTTGTGTAACCAGAGAGGGCTTGTCTGCGCTGCTCGCGCATGGGAAACTGGCCCTTTCACCCTGTCCACAGGCGAGGCCTTAATAGACAACGTCTCACTTCTTCCCTCCTTTTCTCCCCCTTTATCTCCACCTCCTGTTCATCTTTCCAAGTCATTAGATTATGTTAATCACCAAAACAACCAAGACTCACCCCCAGTTTCATTTAGTATGCTGTTCTAGATAGTACCAGATGATGACGCATCTGCTGCTGTTGATTTATTAAAGTTAAAAAAATGTATGCTTAAGGCTAATTTCAAATATTTCTCTATATGAGGCAATATATATACTGTAGTACACGTGCAAGAACATACAAACCAATTTCATCAGTTCTTTAAAAACTGAAGTACATTAAATTCTACACTCACAGAAATATTTAAGCTTAACTTTTAAGATTTATGTAATTTTTTACATAACAAATTCCCATTTACTTTATTATTTTATTTTTTGATAAGTTTACCTACCAAATAAACCTTTTATAATACATATTCTTTGGTCTAATAAAGCCAAATTATTTGAAATGCATAATCTTCAGGTTTATGTATTTAGTTAGTATTAATAAAGTATAATTACTTGTTTTTGTCTGCATACAGTTTCATCCCAAAAACCTAAAAATTAAAAAAAAATAAAAAAAAATAAAAATGGACATAATTGTTTTTCACATATCAACGACGGTATGCTATTTATGGTATTTACGGTATGCTATTTATGGTTTATGTATTTTAAATAAATACTCTCATTATTATTAATTTAGAGTAATTATACTTCATTAATACTAAATACACAAACCTGAGGAATATGCATTTTTGGTAGGTTTATTTGGTGGGTTTGTGTTAAAATTATCTAAAATAAAAATAAATAAAAAATTAATGGGAATTCCGCATGTAAAAAAAATTATATAAATTCTAAGTTAAGCTTGATACATTTCTGTGTGTAACGCATCAAATTGGGCTTGTGATTTTATTTCCTTGATCAATACTATGAATTGTTATTTATTGAATACGATCCTCAATCAATTCCAATATTGACACTTAGATAAGTTGTGCCATTGCAATGTAGCGTAAGTCCACGTGTTGGACCACAAACAAGTGTAGCACTCCGTTTTAGCTCCATTACATCAAAATGCATTTCATCAATAATCAATTTCACCCAACCGTCAACATTTTTCACTTAATCATATAATCAATGATTATGCCCATTCATCCCTAAACTGAGCTGTGATTGAATATGTAGTGTAAGACGTGTAATCAGAATGGCACTAAGAAGAGAGCAGCCATATGCCAAGGCCGAACAATCCTTATTTGGATGAGAACCAAATTGTACAACATTAGAATTAGTTAAGATTCATTTTTTAACCATTCAACATTAATAACAATGAACAAATGTCAAACAGAAAATATCACCATTCTCCTTCACAAATAGCTACCCTCTCAATACCATCCTAATAAAGGCTGTGAGATACCTTCAAGTAAATATGAATACAATTTTGCTGGCTCTGCTCGCCTGACACAAGAGTGACACAAGAGTGGGAGTTATGTCAGCACTGGTAACAGACGGAAGGCAGCATCACAGGCAGCGATTAGGAGAAGCTTCCTTCCTGGGCTTTAGGTTCACAAAGAGCCCACATACATTTTATTCAGATAAAATGTGTGTGTGAGTCGGGGAGGGTGGAGGGGGGGGGGGGGTGTAGGGTTAGTGGATGAAGGAGGAGATGGGGATATTTTGCCTTGTGATGCCACTGCAGCAGCTCAGTGAAAGGGGAAGATGAGTAAGAAATTCACGGGGCCCCTTTCCATCAACCTTTCAGATATTAGGATGGTCTAAGTGTGGACATGAACAGTAGACTAGAAAAGTCGTAGGCATTCGGCAATGAAAATAAGACAATGTTTTGACAGAACCACACCATTCCGTTCCGTTCCGTCTTCAATTCCGCTTATCCGGGGTCGGGTCGCGGGGGCAGCAGCTTTAGCAGGGAAGCCCAGACTTCCCTCTCCTCAGCCACTTCAGCCAGCTCCTCCGATGGGATCCCAAGGCGTTCCCAAGCCAGCCGTGAGACGTAGTCTCTCCAGCGTGTCCTGGGTCGTCCCCGAGGCCTCCTGCCGGTAGGACATGCCCGGAACACCTCCCCAGGGAGGCGCCCAGGAGGCATCCGAACCAGATGCCCCAGCCACCTCAACTGGTTCCTCTCAACGTGGAGGAGTAGCGGCTCGACGCTGAGTCCCTCCCGAATGACCGAGCTTCTCACCCTATCTCTAAGGGAGAGCCCGGCTACCCTGCGGAGGAAACTCATTTCGGCCGCTTGTATCCGGGATCTCGTTCTTTCGGTCATGACCCACAGCTCGTGACCATAGGTGAGGACAGGAACGTAGATCGACCGGTAAATCGAGAGCTTTGCCTTTCGGCTCAGCTCCTTCTTCACCACAACGGACCGATACAGCGTCACTGCAGACGCTGCACCGATCCGTCTGTCGATCTCCCGCTCTAACCTACCCTCACTCGTGAACAAGACCCCAAGATACTTGAACTCCTCCACTTGGGGCAGGACCTCATCCCCGACCCGCAGAGAGCACTCCACCCTTTTCCGACTGAGGACCATGGTCTCGGATTTGGAGGTGCTGATCCTCATCCCAACCGCTTCACACTCGGCTGCAAACCGCTCCAGTGAGAGCTGGAGATCACGGCTTGAAGAAGCCAGCAGCACCACATCATCTGCAAAAAGCAGAGATGCAATGTTGAGGCCACCAAACCGGACCCCCTCGACACTCCGGCTGCGCCTAGAAATTCTGTCCATAAAAATTACGAACAGAATCGGTGACAAAGGGCAACCTTGACGGAGTCCGACCCTCACAGGAAACAAATTCGACTTACTGCCGGCAATGCGGACCAAACTCTGACATCGGTCGTACAGGGACCGAATAGCCCGTATCAGGGGGCCCGGTACCCCATACTCCCGAAGCACCCCCCACAGGACTCCCCGAGGGACACGGTCAAACGCCTTCTCCAAGTCCACAAAACACATGTGGACTGGTTGGGCGAACCCCCACGCACCCTCAAGAATCCTGCCGAGGGTGTAGAGCTGGTCCACTGTTCCACGGCCGGGACGAAAACCACACTGCTCCTCCTGAATCCGAGATTCAACTTCCCGACGGATCCTCCTCTGCAGCACCCCCGAATAGACCTTACCTGGGAGGCTGAGGAGTGTGATCCCTCTAAAGTTGGAACACACCCTCCGGTCCCCCTTCTTAAAAAGAGGAACCACCACCCCGGTCTGCCAATCCAGAGGCACTGTCCCTGATGTCCACGCGATGTTGTAGAGACGTGTCAACCACGACAGCCCCACTACATCCAGAGCCTTTAGGAACTCCGGGCGAACCTCATCCACCCCCGAGGCCCTGCCACCGAGAAGCTTTCCAACCACTTCAGTGACTTCGACCCCAGAGATAGGGGGGCCCACCTCAGAGTCCCCAGACCCTGCTTCCTCAAAGGAAGGCGTGTTGGTGGAATTGAGGAGGTCTTCGAAGTATTCTCCCCACCGATTCACGATGTCCCAAGTCGAGGTCAACAGCACCCCATCTCCACTATACACAGTGTTAATGGCGCACTGCTTTCCCCTCCTGAGACGCCGGATGGTGGAGCTGATGTGCGAGGCTGAGAAGTTCCGACTAGATATAGTCGGACTCCTTCCCTGTCAGAGAGGTGACATTCCATGTCCCCAGAACTAGCTTCAGTAGCCGAGGGTCGGACCGCCAAGGCCCCCGCCTTTGGCTGCCACCCAGCTCACTGCGCACCCGACCCCTTTGGCCCTTTCCACCGGTGGTGAGCCCATGGGAGGGGGGACCCACGTTGCCTTTTCGGGCTGTGCCCGGCCGGGCCCCATGGGTGTAGGCCCGGCCACCAGACGCTCGTCTTCGAGCCCCACCTCCAGGCCTAGCTCCAGAGGGGGGCCCCGGTGACCCGCGTCCGGGCAAGGGAAACGAAAATCCAAAGTTTGTATGCATCATTGGGGTCCTTCGAGCCATGCTTTGTCTGGTCCCTCACCTAGGACCTGTTTGCCATGGGTGGCTCTACCAGGGGCATGAAGCCCCGGACAACATAGCTCCCAGGTTCATTGGGACACGCAAACCCCTCCACCACGATAAGGTGATGACTCACGGAGGAGAGAACCACACCAGTTCTCCCTAAATTGTGAACGTATTCAAATTCAACTGGGCCAAATCTCTTTTGCTCACCGCTCATTCTCTCCAGTTATAATTAGACATACAGTATGTTAGTCATTAAAATTGTTGGGTATTTCATTTTTCTTTCTTTTCTTTGATCCTTCCTCGGGTCTCCTGACAACGTCATGACTCTAGCGGGATTCTGAAGTCTTGAAGGGTATGGGATTTTTAATAGGTTTCAGGTGAAGTCATGAGCACAAACTCAAACGCACGCACATATGCACACACACACACACGCACGTGTTCACGCAAAAAATTAAATAAAATAAAATTGTGTTGACATGTTGAATCGGTAAGATTACCGAACAATACTGAGTTCTCTCTCTCTCAAATAATAATAATAATAATAATAATTTGCCAAAAATAAAAAAGTTAAAGTGAAAATAAAAATGGATATAAAAATATAATTAAAAAATAAATACAAAAAATGAATAGAAATAGAAACAAAAACAACAAAAATATGTATATACATAAATAAATAAATAAATACAAATAAAAATAAATACAACAATTAAAATACAAATAAATATAAAAATAAGTTGGATAAATATAAAAATAAGTTGGATAAATATAAAAATATATAAATAGATTTAAATATTATTCAAAAGAAAAAGAAAAAGAAAAAGGCTCTGCTCTCACATTTATTTATTTCATGCTTCAGATGCTGTCAGCATGAAATACCTCATGAAATGTTATTCAAATGAGGGGGCGGTCCTAAGCCAGTCAAAAATGTATCATGAAGAAGAAAAAAAAACATATATAAGTCATTCCAGAGTATAAGTCACATTTTTTGCATAAATTATTTTACAAAAGCGCGAGACCAAAAATAGTAGAGCTCGGAAATTGCCCTTCTAGTCATGTTGATTGGAAGGGAACAAGTTCCGTAGTAGTAGTAGTCATGGCATCTTATGCTATTAGTTTGCTGCCACAACAAGGATTTACTATTTACAGCACTAAATGGCACAATAACCGACCAGGATTCTACCTTTGGCCAAAATTTGATGTGGAATTTCCGTAAGCCATTTTAAACTAAAAATAAATACTTTTCTGTAGTTAGAGGTGCAAGTTTTGAATCCAAGTGGAACTTGTTCACCGCCATCAACACGTACAGGGAAAAGGGATTTTGGGTGCCAGTCCGAGCTCTAATTTTAATATGTATATATATATACAAGTGACACCTGAATATATGCTGCTGGAAGAGCCAAACTATGAAAATAAAGTGTGACTTATAGTCTGAAAAACACAGTAAATATGATAGCAAGGGCATGTGTTTAGACCAGGTACTAAATAAATAAATAAAACATTCAAAGAAGCAGAAAGCTGGGGTTCAAAGTGCTAAATGAAGACACTGAAAACCATTGGTGGGGGGGGGGGGGGGGAGACAGGCGGGGGCAAATTAACCTTTTTAATTGGAGAACGGTTGCCTTCTTTGGACCATGCAGTTGAATCCAAAGTGCTGACAGATGATGAGAGGGAAATGGCAGGCTTATTACAGGCAATCTGGCCCTGCAACTTGGCAGACCAGAGCAGTACCAGAGCCTGGGGAGAACAGGGCATGTCCAGCATGAAGAACACTCGCTGCCAGACTGCTTATTGGCAGAGACGGGCTTGCCTTAATAAAGGTATAACTAGAGAATTGTTATCATGGCACTTTGAACTATGAGGTGAAGTGATGTCATAAGAGAGTCTGGTTTCATTCATGATAACAAAATCGTACCCAGTGAAGAAAAAGGAGGCCAGCTTTGGTTTTATGAAAGACAGAGAGAACCAGTATAACAGGTATCTAAGAGAGGAAGTGCAAGCAAGCCAGCTGCAGAGAAAAAAAAACTCTCAAATATATATCATAACACTTGTAGGACTTTTGTAGGGAATTTTTATTTACGCACACCCATATCAAAATCCCAAACATCTCTGCAGTATTTATCAAAGAGCGAGAAATTAGACATGAGAGAGGATAACTTCCTTGCTCGCTGTGTCTGGATGCATGAGCCGTGTTTATGTCTGTGGATACAAGGAAAACAAACATCAAGGTCAGAGAAGCTGGAGTCGGTCCAACAGATAGCCCCTTCTTAACGGAGCTGCAGGCTTGTTTCAACATCCAGCCGCAGGGGAATAACCGGATTTAGATGGGACTTTAAGACACGCTTTGTATTAAACCTTGATGGAGACTTTTTACCACCTATCTAAAAGGAACTTCCAGGTGAAAATGGCTGATTACATTACTGTATACATTCTTTTAAAAAACGCCACTGCCCAGAAGATCCGCATATTTGCACAATAAGCTATTCTTATATTCACACATTCTCCGCGATGTAACCCCGTTTTTGTCTGAATGTGCGGCATAATCCTGACGCCCACTCTTTAACGCTGACCCCATTAGCCAGACATCCACGGCCATCTTTAGGTCATCAGCACTAAGACAAAGAATTGCCCATGCGTACTATCTAGCTAACTAACTAACCAAATGTATTCCCCTTTCCCATCCCGCCCCTCCCCTCCCTTTCTCATCTGCCAATCAGTTAGTCCAGTTCTCTATCTGCAGCCTCTCTGTTATCCCCCCCCCCCCCCCTTGTCCCTATGTCTTGCATTATGTATTCTAATGCATCTGGAACACGGCACGGACAACATAGTGAACCACACTGGGTCGCTTTTACTCACGATATGCAAGCCATTCTGTAAGTACAGACAAGTCTTAAACTCCACGCAAACACTCTCCCTGCATCAGTATTTCACTTTTCCGAACAGTCTCACTTGCAAATTTCTCCCTCACTCTCTCCGTCTTTTTAGCTGTCCATAAGCACACCCACACGTACACACCAGACACATGGCCGAAGAGAGCAGACTACCATCTGGGAGTGGTGGCCGGCTTTGTCTGGGAGGGGCTGGGGGTAGTCGGGTGGGGGTCTCAAAGTGCCAACACAACCCCCCACCAATGCACGCACACACATAAACTATATACACACTGGCCTTACGACATCCCCCTTCACCCACCCGAACTGCTTTAAGTGTGAGAGCACTTCTCATACAATCTGCACATATACATATGCAAATTTACAGGGGTCATTATTTTTTAAAACAACAACAACAACAAAAAAGCAGCCCTGCACACAGAAGCAAGAACTGTAGTTGGATTCAGCACCAAGAGTTTTGGAGAGCACAGGTTTTTGGGAATGAGAGCAAGAACTGAAAGGCTGCGAGAAAAAGAGCAAAGAGGTGGAAGATAAAAGGAAGAATCTTTTTTTTATAAATAACAAATTAATGTGAGTGTGTGTGTGAATACATGCAAATGAGATTGAGTGCACCTCCGTGGGAACCCATAAACACATGCACATAAACACGCAAACATACATTATCAATGTTTGCCCTACAGCATGCATGCGATGAATTCATAAAACTCCATCCATCCGTCAATGGTGGCTTTTGACACCCCCGAGCAGCCTTCCGAGTCTCGCATTGGTGCTTGCGGGCTAGCAACGCGACAATGCTCCTGAGAGCAGCTGATTCGATTTAGATACACACAGCAGGTAAACATCTTGACACACAATGAGATTGTTGTGAGATAAGAGTGAACATTTCCGGGCCAACCACTTTAATATGAAATGTAAAATGCTCGATCTTTCGATAGCGCTTGCACGTGCCAGTCTATGATTCAATTCAACAAATACAAAAATGACAAGAAATTGCAATTCTGTCAGGAATGCTGAATGTTGAGGGTGTTGTTGCTGTTCTGAAAAGCCCAAGAAAAAATACTTAATAAGACGATAGGGCTGTGTAATGCACCGCATAGCAATTCTCACCTACACACACCTCTATGCTCTAATTGCACGTTACATGACTGGAAATGACAGATTTTTTGTTAGATCCTTGCTTCGTTGTACAAAATCTAGTGTTTGTGCTTGGTGAAAAAAAATATAACATATAGTTAGGGATGATCAATACCAATACGATAAGAGTCCTCAACTCTTGAGTTCAAGTACATAAAATTTCCCCCAAAAAACAATGTCAGATATGTTTTTAAGAAAGACCTATATATCCCAATTTAGCCTTTTTCCTTAAAATTCTTAGAATTTCTTTAGAATAGAATTCTAAAGATTCTTCTCATTTCTACTTCCTGATCGTATCGTCCACCATTGTGAGTTCCGATACCTTAAAATAAGGCTGGTATCGGCACTGACACCTATACCTGGTACCTACCCATCCCCATTCATAATATTCAGAAAAAATTGTTAATTATTGGTTATTTGAATCTGCTGGCCAATTGTGCTTTGATGAATAATAATAAATAGGGATGGGGCGAGTACCAAAACCAGATATTTGTATTGGGCCAATACCCAACCTTATTTCAAGGTATTGGTACTCGTGACAGGGGCTGATACCAGTATTGGCCATCTTGTGGGCTTTTTACGATCAGGAACAAGAAATTAGCAAAATAGAAAATTGCCATTAAATTCATGCAATTTTAAGGAAAATGCTGTTTCCTTAAAATTATCTGACATTGTTTTGCTTTACTAGTGGTATCGGTACTATGTATTGCTGTCAGTCACTACTCAAGTGTTGAGTACTTGAATCAGTCTGAAAAAAAGTGTATCAAGCATCCCCAATCATAAATATAACTGTGAGTGGGCGGGGCATCTTAATGTGCAATAGCTTTTTTATTCAGCATGCACAATAGTCTATTAATGGCAAACATTGAGAGACTGGGCTTGAATACTGACATAAAGTAAACGTTAAGTACCAAAACATATGTTTACGATGCCCTGAATTCAAAGTGATCTGACATCTTAAGGTCAGGTTTGCGTTGTGTGTAAGCTGAAAGCATTTCAAGTGAAATGGTAAACAGCTAACACTCAAAACTCAAGGGACACATCCCAGTTGCAATTAGGAGAGGAGCTACATCCATATTATATGGAGGGCATAAAAAGAGACAAAAATAAGGAATTAAGGAATAGGGAAAGATAATGTAAATACAATGTTAACCCTACAATTAATTATTGTCAATAAGGATAGTCTATTATGATTCATAATCCTGCAAACTCACCCTCACACATGTTTTCAGTACACAATAGCAGAGGTGGTGTTGTTGGAGCACACCAACAACAAGGAAACCCTTTCCCCTCCTATTACTGCCCTGTTTTCTACCGTCTGTTCCTCTCATTTTTCCCACGCTCCCTCACATCTTTTTCTATCACTTCTACATTGCCCTGAGCCCTCAGGTTAGAGGTTCTCTCCTTATTTCCTCCTCTGAGCCTGAAAAGCACAACAGGACAAGAAAAGAGGCGCAGAGAAACCGAGAAGGAAGGGCCGGGTGACCACCAGACCTGTCTGTCTGCCTTCTTTCGGGCTGGCGGTCCAACCGGTCTGAACTGGTTCTGACATAGGTAACGTGTCCTTTTTTGCCTCTGGACAAAAAAAGAACTCTGGTGGCATTCCAACCACAGTCAGCAGGTACCAGGGAAGTGCGCATCCATGTGTGTGTGAGCAAGTGAATGTGTGTCTCCCAAGACCTTTGAGGCCTGGACCATTGCCAAGTTCATCTGTTAATGGACAGCTACGAGGAGAGATGCCCCATCCCCCACCTTTCTATCCGCCAACAGCCATGCCTGCTCATGACCCCCCCCCCCCTCGCCCCTTAACCTCCCCAACCCCCAGCAAGGCCTGCCCAGATACAGACCCTAACTCACCCTCCTCCTCCCCTCCTTTTCTCTCCCTTCCCCTGAAAGCTATATCATTCCCTTTCTCCTCCTGCTCACCACCACCCCTAGCCCGCACCCCCCCACTTTCCCGCACTCTGTACGTCTCCTATTCAAGATAAACACAGTGCTTCAAGTTCAGGGGACACCCTGGGACCCTTTAACAAAGCCATCTATCATGCTGTCTTCATGAGATGCCTTAAAGCAGACTTTGCTACCTTCCTCTCTGAGCGTGTGTGAACACAGGCACACGCAGACTGGACATACTGTAGACGAGACGTCCTGGAATTCCGTAAAAATGTCCTCTTTCTTTCTGCCCGAGGAAAGACAGAACTTAACCTTGTGCATCCTCTGAGCTGTTAAAACACGGAGAAAAAATGACCTCTTTGGGCTAAGGCGCACCTCGGAGCAAAGAACAGTACATACACCTGGCTTTTTCGCTCCACACCTCAGAGAAAGCGTCTGCTGACCTCTTTGTAATTCCCCTTGAAGTCCAACTGCGGGGCGATTAACCAAACTGTCAACGGTTTAATAGTCTGGGAATAAGAGACTGACTGAAGACCTCAGAGCTGCAAAGATTATGAATTCTACATGTGAGCGGGACAAGAGAACCTAACACAAAAGAAACAGAATCCTTACGAATGCGGCTTTATTTGTCATTTACATGTTCGATTGAATTGAATTGGCTTTGAAGCTATGTTTTTTTCTGCTAAGCAAATCAATGAGGACAAAATAAGGTTGATAATTACCACAATGGGGATCATAAAAAGCACATTTCAAAAGGTTTGCTCGGTATCCAGGTACAAAGACGTCGCACCGAAATGATTTGTCGCGAAGGGCCCCTCATTGATGGGTCAGGAGGGCTGACAAATGTCAGATGAAAATATAGTGAAAAACATTACGTTATCTATTAACTGGTAAGAGCCCCCCTGCCACCTTTGTCAACAGGGGCGCTGCTGACAGATATTTTACAGATTGAAAATTTGTAGGCCTATGTGCCTAATGAAAATCGTCTTAACGATTAGATAGGGAACTTGAGCAGGCCGCTGTGGCGTCTTCCTATCTATCTGCACTCTGACGCACTTATATCGTTGAAACCAGTTAAGACTAGTGGTGGGAATCTTTGAATGTTTTACGATTCGATTCGATTCGATTCGATTCGATTCCGATTTTTGAGCCTGCGGTTCGATTCAGAATCGATTTTCGATTAGGAACACTTATTGATTCAAAATTATTTGACTGACAATGATTTATGCTTCAATCTATAGATGTCCAAGGAATTGTAATTATCTACTCCAGGCTGACTAGCTAATGCTAATGCGGCACTTTTATTACTCTTATTTATTTACTCGTACTTTTATCATAAGAACGGCTCCACACTGCAAAAAAACAACTTTTATTGGAATAACTTGATCGTGACTTTTTCCTTCTTTTCTCTAATGTGGCTACAACTTAACAGTGTATTAGACCGCGTGGAACCACACTGCCCCTCACTGGCCAAACCGGGTACAACATGAACAGCGCTCCAAATAAAGGCACACACAGACAAAGGCAAGACAGTATAAAATAATTTAAATAAAATCGATGTTGGGACATTTAAAATCGATTCTGAATCGTACTAAATGAGAATCGTGATTCTTATGAGAATCGATTTTTTGGCACACCCCTAGTTAAGACCATCAGGTGACACGTTGTCGCATGGGCTAGGTTGCGCCGCGGCCAAGACAGTAAAAGAGTAGAAGCCATTTTGGAGAAGATTAGACTTAAAGGGCTCCACAGCTGTGTACTGAATCTTTCTAGTGTCCAGTAAACAGTTCAACTGAGAATATTCAGTCTTCTGGTCATACTGGCCAAAGGTACTCCTGAACCTTACAACTGGTGCCGTGACCTGAATTTTATAGGGGGGAATTCATAGGGGGTACCCAAAGACTTCCGATTCCCCCCGAAAGATCAATGGCCCTGTCTAGATATAATACAGCAGGTTAATCCATTCATCTGTACACCTCTTATCTTGTGCAGAGATGTGGTGGGCTGCAGTCTATCCCGCGGCTAAAGGGAAAACCGTCCAGTAGTAACTGTGACTCTACATTTAATGAAACATTGGAGGAAACTGACCAAGAGATGTCGTGACCCAACATGGAGGGTACATTTGTTCACCCTTACACTACAAATGTGGACTAAAGTGTGCTACCATAAAATAACTTCAAACTGATGAGAATAATAAGTAAATAAGTAATAACAATAATTGAAAAAATTTATAATACTGAAAACCAGGTCGCAGAATCTTTACGTCTTGTCAATAATTTATTATTATTATTTATTTATTTAATTATTTTGCAGGGGGTCCCACAAGTCCCACCAGTTCACCTAAGTCACCATTGTGGGCTTTTCTTTCCTATACGGAAGGGTACTAACAACATTCTTCATGTGTGTGTTAGCCCCATAAAGAACTTTTACACATATAAAAGCAAAACGGGGAAAAAAATACATAGTTGGTGGGATTTGCTTCTATAACATTTTCCTGACATTCGGCAACAAGACAGCCCGATGCGGATGTGCATATATAGAGCGCCCCGCCCACCCCGTGCACACAGGTGCAAACCATTCATTCATGATTAACCATACTTCCTATAATACTAATAATAATAATAATAGTACATCATAGGCAATTGGTAATTGGCTTGACTAAAAGATATGTACACAAATAAGATAAATACAACACAAAAATGCGCACTACAAGAATGAATGCATTACTATAATTAAAATAAATTGGCACATCATTTGGAAACGAAACAAATTGTCGCTCACATTGCAGACATGGCTTACAATCTCTATTCTAGTTCATTGCAATGTGTTTGATGGGGCTGTTCAGGTCTTAGAAACAAACTCATCCAAAATATGTTTTGATGCACCAGCAATCTTGAAACAGAAAAATGTCTTCCCTAAACTGTTCCAACCAATTTGGAAGCAAATTCCAAAATGTTGTGATAAACAGGTTAAATCAGATTCAAAAGCAACTATTCTGAGATATGACTGTTATTAAAAGAGCAGTGTCCTGATACTTTTGTTAATACAAAAACATGGCACAAATGTTATCCTTGTTCCTACTCCTGTTCACATTCGCAGAGAACGGATGACTGCAGGGAGTAGGAGTGCATTTAAGTTGGAGGTTTTTTTTCTTTTTTCATATCTTAACAACTGTGACAAGAGCTGCCTAATCAACTCTTGACACTATAAAGTTCACTCTGGGCACTAAAGTTGGGCTTCCAGTCACGCCATGGACACACACTTTGCTTTCTTCCTCCTTTGCTCCCTCTCTTTACTCCCCTTTCTGCTTGTCCTCAAGTCTCCCTCTGACACTCCGTCAAAGCAGCATCCCCCCAAAAGCCCAGCAGCTGCTGTCCGCTCCATCCAGCTCGAGAGGGGGACCAGCCTGCCGGTTTTAGAGCGTTAAATTATCCATTAGATGTTATCAAGTTGTAGCAGGGCCGTGCCATTCTGCTAGGAGGCATCAATCTTTCATAAGTCCCAGGCACGCCGAGCATTGGGATACACCACCAGAAGTTCCCGACCACTCCCGGCGCGCCGGCAAGCCCGCTTAACTCACCCGCTTGCACGCAAACTTGGACATGTACACACAGTCGAACAGGCAGCCACGCACACAATCAACAATTACATATGCTGACATAAATGAAGTCAGGTACACGTTCTTGCACTCAAGCGCTGCGGAAACAACCAGGATGAACCTTATTTAGGGTGCATCCAGGCCAACAGTTCTTGTCTTGTGTCTCTCATAAGTCACTATTCCCTCCCCAAAACAAAAAAAAAACAAAAATAATAATAAGAATGTTTTAAGCCTTTTTTAACCCTGTGTTTCACTACCACTCACAATAAGTAGTGATCGAACTAGCTTGCCCTTTATGTGCTCCCCTTTTTGTTCTTTTCAACTCATCTTAGCCTCTTGTCATGGCCTGGCAGGCTGGCAGGGCAGACATGTTCAGAATGCGCCCCAGTAATGGGCTAATCAAAAATGCAAAACAATTGGCAATTACCGCACAGGGCCCTAATGGTCATTAGAATTTACAACAAGGTAATGAACTGAGAGTCAGCTCAGACCATGCATATTCATAAAGCAATCAGGCCTTTGAAGATTAAAGAAGCGCTTCAAATTTAAATGAGGGCACCAGCATGTTATCAGTGAGATTCAGCCTGCAAGTAAAGGGTGGCTGGGATAGAAATGTGCATATTATGTTTGCATGAATGTTGGTGAGCAACAACGGGTGAGGATCGGTGTGGTGCGGAAAATAGGGCTGGGTATGCCAACAATCTCACGATACGCATTTGTATCTTGAAACATACATACATTTTTATTAAAACAGACATGTATACCCAAAAGTGGTGCAATGGATGGTCATTCGCAATCAGGATCAGGCCCCATGGTTCGGATCGCTCACAATCCGCGGATTGATTGGTGGGAAAAAAAACACACCATTCAGACATGTCAAGGAAGCTGAAACATACTCAACGTAACACGCCACCTACGCTATATAAAGTTAACCAAATAATACATTGACGGCAATGCAAATAGCCTTAGTAGACTTTTACTTTGGCACACATTGTGGCGTGATGGCTAGCTTAACTTCCCTTCTAGACATTTAGGATTTCTTTATCGTAGCTGTGATTGACATTGTAGCTACGACCAACATCAACACAATGCTATCCCGAACTCATATTCAATCGCTAATTTAGGATGCTAAGAAACCGCTAATTAATTAAGCCGTCATTGTACGATACGGCAGAAGTCTCCATGTGAGTGGCTAGCAGCTAGCTGTTAGCATTACCAACAAGTGCCTGGCTGGTAGTTGTAAATGAGTTTGACAGCTGGTACCTGGCTTAATTCAGTTCTTTTTTAATATTCAGATTTTAGGAACACAACTTTAAGCCATTAAAACCTTGTTATGTTTCTACAACATAATGCACTTAAAGTTGTGTTCCTAAATCCTAAGCGGCTATATAAGACATTTTGAATTGATTTTTATTTTTTATTTTTTTTATAGGAAAAAACATTTAAAAAAATAAATGAAGACACTAAATCCTAAACGGCTATATTAGACATTTCCAAAGTACTATTTAACTTTCTTTTTTTTTCTGATGAGATCAGTGACTCAAATCCGTGATCCGATCTGACCCGTGACTTATGTGATCCGTTGCACCACTAATACCCAAATTATATTTCTATTCTGCTGGATGGCAAAAGTGGTTTCTTCTTTAAATGTTAGCAGCGCTTCCAGTTTACCAGCAGCACTTCCGGCTTCCCGCCAGTGCCATGCCATTTCGAAATGTGTGCTGAGTAGCTTTCAGAGATGTGCCAGGAAACTTTATGAATGATTGTGCAATATCGATTCTGACACCTACGTATCGATACATGTATTGTTTATAGGCCTGCAATAATATATTCCTGTATCGATTTTTCAGCACACCCTGGGAAAAGTGGATGTTAGAGTTTGTTAACGTGTTTTTGTGCACTGCGCCTACAAGCTTCTGTGTGAGGATGTAAACGGTTATGCATTGAACGGAATATACCCGGCGGTGAAGTGGAAAGACTCGGTCTTGTGATCATCATTTGTAAGATATCAGATTTGAAGTTAAGATCAAATGTACTGCTAACTTGAGCCATCATGAGGCAATGGGCTTTTGAAAGCAACCTCCCCAGAGGGAAAGAAAAGAGCATCTATTAGTATACAGTACTTGCAGCAGCAGACGTAGTTTATGCGTGCACGCTGAGATGGCGGACTGTGAGTTTTCACAAGTGTAAAGTCAGACACAGGGGCCCTCTGTGTCTCATATCTACAGTATGTGTGATAAGAGTGGCAAGACACAGCTGTATAGACAAACACCCATTCAAATACAGTCACATAGTTACTGTATATATTATCACATACAAACCTATACACACTCAAGCGGTCAGAAAGGCCAAACCCAGCACTGGGACTTGTAGCGAAGAAGATAATGGAGGACTAAAGACAGATAGTGACCAGGATCAGTGGGTTCATATTAACACAACGCCCTCATCACTGTGACTCTCTGAAGGCCTCAACATTATAAAACCAGCTGGGAGGAAGACAAAGTAAAGAGTGCCTCAGCCGAGCCTTTTAGAGTCACGTCACAATAGCAACTGTGGAGAATGACATGACAGGCTAAGGTAAAATAGAAAAGACATAAACGCTACATTTTTCCATCTTTAGTCTGAATTATCACAATGACATTTGTATTTAGTATGAATATAACAACGTTTTTTTCTGTCTAGCCACTTCCTTTTTTGCTCACATCTGCCACTTCCGGAGGTACAGCTGTATGAAAGTCACTTTTTCATCTTCTCTTTCTGTTCCGTCTAAAAATAAAGTCATTAACCTGCAGGTGCTGAAGTCGGCGGCTGGTGTGACAGGCCTCGACGCTGTCAGATGACCCCTGGCCCTGAGATGTGACTGTCTGCCACGCTATTGACAGGACAGAGCCAGGACAGTCTTTTTTTCTAACATGACGTTTTCATCCTAGACAAACAAGGCCGTTCTTATTGTACACTTTTGTTTGACGGCTGGTTGACAAGATGGATGGATAGTGATCGTGCATGCGTGTGACTTTCTGGCTGGCTCAATCGCCAGATCTGCCACGGTGCTAATGAGCATTAGACCTATGAGTTGTGTGCTAACATTGACCACTTTGCAGTCCTTTAAGACGAGTAAGAAACACTTTGAAAGGTAAAGAAATTGAGGAGTCAGATGGAGGGAAAAGGGAGGAACGGGGTTTGAATAAGGATCACAGCTTTCTGACAGATCTCATCAACTTCCAACACATCGTAGGGCCTCTGCCACAACACATGTATTTCGTTCACAGACGGTGGTTTACAATGACTACGTTTACATGCCGTCAATATTCGGGTTAAGGTCAAAATTCTAGTTTCTGAAATATTCAGGATAAACCGTTTACATACAGTATGTGAGCGGACTCATTCCCAAAATGCGGTTCTGTCCTGTGTCGCCATGTTTGGCCATTTTTGTTTATCTTTGCTGGTGTATTTCAGGCGGGTTGACTTGTATTGATGCATATATGTATGCATATACAGTATACACACTGGGGCATTTTTGCCGTAGATACAGAAAAGAACGTGAAAACACCACAGAGAAATCAATGTATTCAAGTAGGCTTGTTTAGCGAGTGGCAACGCAAGAAGGCCGCCGTGCATACAAGTAGTTCAGAGTATGCGCAGAACATCAACCAAAGTTCCGTTCAAAGGAGCAGTGGCGGCTGCTGGTCATTGTCAAATGAAGGGAAGCTCATTCTTTACGCCTCAGACAGATCATCCAATCATCACGCAGTAGCCGAATGCCCACTGTTCCATAAACCCCCAGAGACGCTCCACGTCCAATGAGCAGGAAAAAGCCCAGCATTATCCAATGAACATTTGCGTTTGGCGCAGTGGAACTAGGAAGCAGCGTCCAACTGTGTGAATAAATAAATAAAAGTGCCGTGGATGAATGAGAAGAAAGTTGTATCAGTTATTTGTGATAAGTAGCTGATTTTGAAGGTATTCTAGCGCATAATGAATTGTACACAAAGCGGTGCATATTTCATCACTTTCTTTTTTCAAGGGGAAGAGAAGTTAGGGGAAGCTGAGCTTCCCTTGCAGTCTTAGAGCAATCGCCACTGCAAAGGAGGTACCTTGAAACGCGTTTATCAATAATTCGGGTTAGAAAAGGGGTAACCCAGGAGCCTCATTCAGGTTTTTCATATTCAGCTTTTTATGTATTATGTTTACATGGCCTTTCCAAACCCAAATAATTGGTTTTGAAATGGTTATTGACTGCATGTAAACATACTCATTGTCGTGTCCACAAAACAGGTGTGTGTCTGTGCACATTTGTGAGTAAGTGAATGCATTTGTGAGTTGCTGCTTTTGTGTGTAGTGTATGTGTGCGGGTGCATACTTCAACTAGCCTCCACCTGAATGGCCTGAGGCTGTGCTACCAAGGTTGTTAGAAGACAAACAGAGACACAGGAAGCCCGATTCAGGAGCCCCGAGGACAGCACACACACACACACACACACACATGCTTTGTGGCATACCTACCCATAAGTACACATATTCTCCCATTGTCAACCACAAAGACACACACATACACACCTGCCATCTCACCATAGGTGCTGCTTCTTAAGCCCACAAAACATCACTTTAACATACACACCTTCCCTCCCTCGCAGCATACAAGCATTTAGGCTCATCCTGTCCCTGAGGAGCAGAGCTCTGTGCCAAGTCTGGGCTGGCACGGTCCATAGAGGGGTGTCCTCAGGCAAGGCTTGCCAAGTCAAAGACCCTTTCATGTTCAGCCTGCACGCCGAGGGTAGTAAAGCTTTAACAAACATCCCTCACGCACATGCACACAAAGCTATAAACAGTTGAAGTGTTCAAAACCGCACTTGTACACAAACTTGCACATATATGCGCAAGTTTTAGTTAGACAGCAGATTCACACCCGAGATGTTGACATACACTTCATCTGTAGCCACAGAACTTGGCCTTGCTGAGGGAAATTCATTTGGAATTATAATAGTAGTGGAGTGGGAGGCCAATGCATTTTTCTAATTACAGATTAAGCCCAAAAAGTCACATGCACACTTTCTTTATTGGTAAAGGGTTCTTCACAATTCACAGCGAGAAATTGGTTTGTTCCAACAGCTGTGCACAACCTTTTGAGGGAATGGAGTAGCATTTTGCTGCCTCTTTTGCTTGAGATCATTGTAGAGCACTATCATTTCTTGAAAATGGTTAAATGCGTTGGCAAAACTATTCCATAACATTGTATATTATTAAGGATGTCCGATGCCACTTTTTTCAGACTGATACTAGTACGAGTACTCAACTTTTGAGTAGACACCGATACCAAGTACCGATACCACTACTTCTTTTGACACATAATAATTATAATAATAATATATAATAATAATAATTATTATTATTATTATAATAGCAGATACTTTAAAGAAAGACCTACAGTGTATCCTAAAATAGCATTTTCATTCAATTTACATGAAATTAATTGCAATGGTCCACTATATTTTTTCATTTTTTCATAAAATTCACATTTTGTATAGAACACACAATAAAATACATTTAAATAAATAAATAAAATGAACATAATAATCTAGTGGGCAGAAAAAGTCCCAGTCAAAATATATGTGGCTGTACATAATCATGGGCATTTAAAATGTACATTTAAAATACAGCTACAGTAGGGTTGGATGGATATAAAGTCATGTGTTTATTTAAAATACGATTCCCCTTTATCTTTGCATTAGGTAGGCAAAATTAAGCAAGAGAATAAAAAAAAATTTCAGTCAGCATAAAATGATCACAAAAGCATACAGCGAAGAATGTGTTTACTGTAAACAAATTGCTGGGATACAAAGCTTGCTGAAAATTAAAATATGAAATAATTTACCCCGGTTTTTTTTCTTCCTTTTTATTCTAAGAATGGAGCACTCTACATACTACACCCTAACCCCCACCACTGCACCCCACACAATTAGGCCCCCTCTCATACTTGCCAAGAATTTTGGCTTTCTCCATGCCCCTGCTGTTTACTTTTATTAAAAATTGTTGGAGCCCACAGCTAAAAATAGAAACAATTTTATCAGAGCATGGTACAACTGTAGGATCCAATTACCATCAGTTTATGCAGACAATGGAGTGTGTATGCTGGAAATGTTAGCTGGTGTTCAGTAATTACAATAGCATGCATCTGGGCCTATTCAGTATCAATTAAAGTGATCACCGAAACAAAGCGCCATATGTGAACTTGCAAAGCGACCCATACGCGCGCGCACGCACACACACGCTGGCCACAGAAAAAAGATGTCACAATCAAGAAGCCTTTCCATACCCCACCACACACACACGCACACACACCCCCACACACACATCCATACACACAGCAAATATTACTCATCTCCAGTTCTCCCAGTGAGTATATTTGTAAGGTGGTGAAGGACACGGGGGGGGGGGGGTCTTGGTGTTTTGGGGAGATAAGTGGCAAGGTGTCAATTCAGTGCCTGCTAAATACCTTTGTCTCCACAACATACTGTATATACACAAGAAGACACACAGAAGCTTCTGAGTGATATCGCAACAAATAAGGTTTTGCTACACAGAAGAAAAAGAGGGAGGGCAGGTGGCTGCCATAATTAACTCAGTATTGATTCAAAGTCAAGGTTTCAATTGAGCAAGAGCAGTGGAAGGAGGCGGAAGTGCAAGGTGTTGTTCGATTTTGCTACAATGGCCTCATTAAGACAAAGAGGATACAAAAGATGCAAATGTTGGGATGCATAAATAAATGGGCCACAATTATGTCGCAATATCATCATCAGTACCTCCTCAAATATAGTGACGAAGTCGGTGTTAAGTAAATTTGCTATTGTGTGCTAGCTCAAATCGCTATCTTAAATCGATTCAATGGAGCGAAGCAGTAATGTAACAGAAATCCGATTTGCATTCATATAATTGACTAGTGAAGATGAATGTAAACAAATCTTCACTAATATCCCACTTTCATATAAATTGCATCATGAGAGATATAATCCTGTTTCACACTTTTGTGTGAGAAACGGTCATCTGCTCTTTTTCTGGGCCATCCATAATCTGGAGACAAGCTACGTTGTCGCTATGCATATCTTAAATTGTTTATCATGCAAATGATGGCACGCAGGCTGCTCTGCCCTCCTCTAACGGCCCAGGGCTCCAGACTGCAGACCGTGGCCCCAGCTGCAGCCAGGAGACTTCCCAGACAGCCTCAGCTGTCCCATTGACGTACAGCTTCAGTTCCAGTTCAGTTCTGCTTCTTTTTAGACACCATCGTGTACCCCCTCAACCTCCAGCTTCACTCATCAACCTCACCTAGTAGTGTTAATTTTGTTAACGAAAACTAAATGAAAATATTTTTGTCAATGCACATTGTTCACCGGATGAAAATTTGACTTGACAAGACTACCCCCCCTTCCCCCCAATTAATAAACAATAACTATATCAATATGCAATTTAATGGACTAATGAAGACAAAAACGAAAATGTAGTTCGCTAAATAAAGACTGGGCTACAATCTATGGACATTTTAATTCACGCACAAAAACGAGATGAAAATTACATGATTTTGTCAAATCTTGTCTCCGCTAATCCGCCAATAACACACAGCGACACTTCAAATCTGCAGCGACATGGGACAGGCGGGAGGTGGATTCATAGTAAAAGGTTAAAAGTAAATTAATGACCATGTTTTACACGGGGCCCGGGAGAAAGAGAAGACGTAATATAGACACATTTTTGCAACATTGAAACGGACAGGAGGGAAAAGTATGCTTGATTTTAGTTCAAGGGAAAGAACGTGAGCACAAGGTAGCTGGAAAAAACACAACAAACCTGAAGAGACAAGTCACACTTCACTACAAAGACTTTGTCGTAAGTTAACCAAAAAATTGGTGGTAGTTGTTTTTAACGTAACATTAAACTAACGGCTATAATGTTCCAACAACGTTAAACTTACCACAAACTAATAATGGCTAACTTACTAGCTTGTAGCATATAGCGATATGAGCCACTTGTTCATATTATGAGGAAGGTTACATTTGTGATAGTTGAGATACGTTACTGGGCAACTATGGTTTCAGTTAGATTGCTTAAAGCAGACAGAATTATGAGCTAATGTAGGAGTTAGCCACACAATGTTCAATATTATCTACTGACAAAAAATGTAAAAGGGTAAAATGATTGTCCTGACTGAAACTAGACAAAAATGTTGACAGTTTTTGTTTATTTAAACTAGACTAATACAATTATGTTATCTTGGTCTAAAATAAAGACTAAAATGCTCAACTCAGTGTTGACAACTTGGCGACTTTCTCACTAAATCTGGTGACTTAACAAAGCCTCTTGACGACTTTTATTCCTCTGTCCTTCAAAATCCATTACTATTACATGCAAATATCCAATTATGGAAATTAGGCAATGATGTCATTTTGCGACTTTTAAGTAGTGCTGTCAAACTTAAAGCGTTAACTAATTAATTAATCACAAAAAATTATCGCATTCATCATGTATTAACGCAGATTAATTACACTTTTAATTTTGACTGCAGATGATCCTTTAGCTTGACACCGGATGGCTACGTTAAAGGTAGCACAGGTTGTGTTTGAGCAATAAACATAACTACATGCAACTACACACATTTAATAAATGTTTGCGTATGACATTCAGAATATTTGTTCATGTCAAAATACCGGGGTATTTTTTTTTTTCATTTTCAATTATGCAAGTAATTAACTTGTTAGAAAAAGAGGAAGATGAGCTTGTGCAGTGGATCAATAAATGTTGAAGATGATGAAAGAATTTACACATAACAGGTGCTCTTCAAATTTGGTGGGGGGAAAAATGTTGATACAAAAGTTTTTTTAATTAAGGGATTTATTTTCTAAAATGTGATTAATCTGATTTAAAAGTTTAATCGTTTCACAGCTCTACTTTTAAGACAACCAATAGCTACTTTCCTTACTGGGGAGTTGGCAACACTGGCTTGGCTTATTGTCAACTAAAATGTAACAAAATAAAAACGGGATGAAATGGACTAATTCTGATGAAAGCACAATTGAAATTAGACTAAAACTAGGACAACATTTTTAAAATACTAATAAAATGAACACTACTCACTATGTTCAGCAGCTCTTACGCAAGTAAATCATCTGCATCAAATGATGTTTCAAAAGGTACTGTTTTCTGCAAGATGCTCGTTAGGAATGTGCAACGAGGATAACACAATCATGTAGGGAGCAAATGCATGGAAATGCCTCGTCTGTGTGTGTCAGCCTCTAGCTGAGCAGGGTGAGAGAACATGGCAGCGACCATATGTGTTAAGGGGTGGTGCACTGGCACTGCCAGTCCGCATCCATCAATCTCAGATACAGCGCAACAGAAGTGGGAGGAGAGTGGTTTTGCTGTTTTTTAGACCTCACTCAAAATGTTCTCACTTTGAAATGACTTTTTATTCAGCAGAATGCAACCTGGACCCTAATTAAACTAATCAACCAAGGCAGTGTGCCTCTTACATAGCATCCAGATACATGATGGCTATAAATAAATCTCTGCCCCGAATGCGAGCTCCTGACCCTACGACATCATGTGAATTGTGTTGCATGAGGAGCTAAATAAGCAAAGCAAAGCATATTCGAGCAGCTGACAAGGCCAAGAGGCAAGTGAGCTTTCTGTGTGTGCGTGTGTGCGCGCACTCACACAGGGGGCAGATGTTTTGCAAACTCCACACTAATGAACAGTGGTCACTCTGTATAGGAAAAAGGCTAACTAGCTAACGACTGCTAAAAGACTTGCCATCTGCAGAGCAGCAGCTCCAACTAATAGAGGACAGTAGCTCGCATTGTTGAGTGCTTTTAGCTTGAATTGGCTCCAAATGAAACTCGCCTATCCCGGTCAATCCGGCCAAACTGGCACAAGGTAATAGGGGAATTAATAAACATCAGAATAAGCTTTGCTGCTCAAAATCAAGCAGCACCATGTAAAACCGGTCATAAGAGAGTCACGCTTGTTATCACAACGGGCCCACGTAGTCCCGGTGGACTGCCAATAACCCAACCAGCAGCATTAACAAGCCCTTAATTACGCAAATCACAAGACAAGCAGATAATTGGCAGTTGTGCCTTTCTTAAAAAATAAAAATAAATATATATATATATAAAAACCTATCAGTACATTGAATGTATAAGTGAGCTCTTCTTGGCAGATGTTTGAAGCACGAGACGTGACAGTGGAACAAAATGCTGCGAGGGAGGGAGACCATCTCTCACCACCACATGAGGGCAACGGATCTATGCACATCTGCGATCCATTTTTTCTTTACATAATCTGCGTCTTTGTCTGCGTGTGTCGTTTTTCACTGAAAATGTTTCCGTTCCTCGCGATAATTGTCAGGGTGGTTGCTCTTTATGTGAGTTCAGGGTTCTAAGTGAAGGACATTCAAAGGCCTTAAATGCAGCAGCAGATACTCCAAATACCACCCAGACTATACTCCCATACCTCTTGTTTAACCCTTGCATGGCAGTCATTTTGTGTTTACCTGTAATATGCTCCTGCTTGGGGATTATTCCTTGCAAGGGCGTAGATAAACAATCCTCGTCCTGCGGCGACACCTGAACGGCCACCTCCACGGGGTGGCATGCCCGACGCGGGTGGTGGCTTCTTGAGTGCGAGGATGATGTGGAGAGGGGCGAAGAGAGCGGCGAGGACGGCGGCCTGTCGAGGGGTTTGTCCGTACAGAGACTCCCGTGGCACTGCCTTCGTTTATGTTCAATAAACAGCAGGATGTCAGCCAAGGGGAAGCGGGAGTGGCACTGGCCGCAGGTCAGCAGGTCCTGGTCCCCTTTTAGGGGTTCGCCCTGAGCAATACCCAGCCTGGGGGACTCCTGACAGTCTTCTTCTGGTATGGCGCCTGATAGTGGCTCAGCTGGGGAGGGGAAATATAAGTAAACAGAATGTGAGTTGCAGTTCAAGGAGATATATGTGTAAGAAGGAAAGAAAGAAAGAAAGAAAGAAAGAAAGAAAGAAAGAAAGAAAGAAAGAAAGAAAGAAAGAAAGAAAGAAAGAAAGAAAGAAAGAAAGAAAGAAAAATAACTTTACTATGAACTGCCACGCTCAGCTAGCAAGCAACAGACAGACAACGGCATAGTTGCTTGACCCTCTTTATTGTGCTGCCAATCTCACTTTTTAATGAACCTAACACCTCTGAGAATCAAAAAATAGATTCTAATTTGAGTTCAAGATGATTGGACCCCATTTCGTTAAAAACGCTGGGATCTTGTGAACCATGGTTAGACATGGAGGGGTTGGATGTGGAGTAGGTCCCTGAAGTACCAACAGAGAGAGAGAGAATTCATCTAGCCACATAGTAAATGACATTGGACGTTCCAACTGGGATGTTGAGATAAGATGTGATGAATTCTCGCCGCCGGTTCACCCTTTAATTCCATGTCAGGTCAGACGAGAAGGTGACGGGGGACTATGCAAGATAGGCCCTGCTATACCTGTACGTTCGACTACATTAAAGATGAGAGAATTTGCTGCTCTTTTGCTGAAGCTTATCTTAACCAGCTTACGCCATGGACATCGCCGGAGTATGTGAGGCTAGGTTAAGGAGAATGATTTTCCTTCCAAACCAAATAATCTCATTTTTTATACCAAGCAAGAGTGATGTGAATAACTTTGAAAACTGAAATTTTATCTTTTTACAGGCAACTGACCAACAGAATTGAAGGTGGTGTGGGTGTATGTGTCATGCAGAGGAGACTGTTTAAGAAAAGATGAATGAAGAAAAGAAAAGTGGCTTAAGAAAAGATGAAGTAACAAACAGTAGGATGTCAATAAATGATGGCACAATAAACACTATTTCCAGGCATTTGAAATTATTCAACATGAATGCACTTATGTGAATATTATAAGGAAAAAGTATGCTCTTGCAAGATTAGATTTGTTTTGAAAAAATACAAACTACAAATACACCTGTAAAATTGTGGAAACATACAACTAAAACATAATGGCAACATAAATCTTTTTTTTTTCTTTTGTGTCCTCCTTTTTTTTAACCTAGCTAAGGTGCCAGGTCAGTTGATAAAACCAGGAAGTGTGCTTTGAGTTACTAGAAATGCAGCATGTGCTCAGTGCTCACTCATTGGGTCAAGTCAATATAATAAATATTTGGCAACTATTAAAATATAGTTAATCACATATAAAACTAGAATGTGTTTAATGAGATGACTAAAATGAGATTATGTACATTTATGCCGGTATGAGAGAAATGTATACTGTCAAATAAAGCATGTCTTATAAATGCATGTTCTCTGCACTTGTTTTTCCCTCCATTTTATGTTTGTATTACATCTCTACGCACAAAATAAAACTTGATTTGAACAAACCGATCAGCTACGTTGGCTTGGTTAAGCAATATAGCAATAAAGTGGATCAAGTTCAAGTTCATAGGTGCCCTCCAGGAGTACAATCATAGTACGCCCCCAACTGGCAAATCCGGTTGTATCACACTCACAGGATGAAGGTTCTACGAGAGCATAATTGGTTTCAGCCCACACGGAAGAAACCGGAGGACACTTATATCGAACACATTTACAAAAAAAAAAAGCAATATATAAGAACATATGATTCAAATATCAAATGCATACTATGTAGCCTACTGTACTGAAAATCCATTTGATGCTATGCAATAGAAACGGCACTTCAACTGTTCCTCCTCTTGATATAGCGAAATATCGTTGACTTGTTTACACATTTAACATTTCTAGGTGTATCCCGACAATGTTAAACACCGTCCGTGTCTTTGAAAACACGTGATCGTAAACTGAGTCAAATGTCTCCTCAGTTAGAAATTCAAGATGATTTCATAATGTGTAAATGACTCCCTTTTAACTTGTTTCACGTTGAATACACCACTTTCAAACGCTCTGTACATTATCATGACGTGTGATAGTGGCACACTTATGTGCCTTCCGCACACGAGGTCTTTGCGCCGTGGACAAGTGTGTATGTAAACACCACTTCCTGACCAAACAGCCTCGAACCTCTGCAAATACAACTCTTGACAGCGGGAAGAGGGATTGTGGCGGTTTTATATTGCAAGCTAAATTGGTAACTTATCCACTTAAGTCACAAAGCCTATGCATGCCCTTTAATGGCAAAAGAAATCTGGAGGACTTCGTGACACAATGCGTTAAGTTCAAACTCTCCGCATTTGCAATAAAGCCCACTATTTTTAAAAGAGCTCCCCTGTAATGTGAGTTCCCCCCACATAACAGTCTTAGACATACTATTAAAATTCATCAAGGAAGTCCCCATCTACTAAAATAAGACAGAAACAAAACCACACATTTACTTACGCGAAAAGTCCCGTTTGCTCAAGTGCTGGGGTTTGCCTTGCTTGCGGCGAGACATGTTGGCTGAAGTGGCGGCTTCTCACATTGGGAAATCCAGGTAGACTCCAAGTGAAAATCTCCTCATGGATACATCTGACGTCCGTGAGAATCGCGAGCCGCGCAAGTGAGGTGCTCGAAACACGCAAAAAGTGAGGTGCACGGATCACACGCGCACGGGCGCGGGGGAGAGACGCGCTGCGGGCTGCTTGGAGGAGATCCTCATGACTTTTAGCGCAACGAAAGAGTGGCGACGACGACGATGATGATGATGGTGGTGATGATGATGAAGATGATGATGATTATGTAGGGAGCATGCAGCGAGAGAAGACCCCCCCTCTTCCTCCTTCTCCCCTGTCATGCCCTCCCAAACCCTGAGCTGCAAGTTCAAGTGCGGACGTGACGTCCCTACGAACTTGAACGTCAGGAGATAAACCAAAGTGAGACCTCGGAAACGTGGGCAGGGCCAAGGCGGCCGGTGGGAGGGGGCAGCCACTATAAACACCAATGGACACTCATTATTATGGACTACCTATAGAAACGGAGGGGGGCACCCTGATGACACGCCAGAGGACTTGGGAAGAAGGAGGCTGGAGAGAGAGAGAGAGAGAGAGAGAGAGAGAGAGAGAGAGAGAGAGAGAGAGAGAGAGAGAGAGAGAGAGAGAGAGAGGTGAAGTATGGAGCAGAGGCTATTTTGTAGCATAAAAACTATTATGCATATGCAAACATTTTATTAGGTGATATTTGTTGAAAACAATATGTTTCATTCATAGTCATGAGGTATCATATTTATGTAAGCATGCTTTCAGTATGAAGCAATCACACAAACTCACAGAGTAAAGCAAGTGGCTTTTGGGGCATGCTGAGATAAGTAATTGTCATTGTTGCATAAAATATCATGCAAGGTCAAAGTGTAGCACAGAACAGTGGCGGGCCATGTTTTTAGTATCTGCCTTCACTGGGGACTTGCCTAACTTAATAATACATCTCTTAATGCCACCAATCAAGTTGCAATAATAGACACCCTCAATGCTAGCTAAAAATGCATTTTAACAGCTATCTATAGAGCAGTACAGAATCAATGTGTACCAAATAAAATGTATCATGTTTATGTTAGCAGATTGCTGCTCACTTGTTCTGCTGGCTTGCTCGGACAAATCAATGAGAGAACAGAACATGATAACAATATTGTGGGCCCGCTAGCGAGGAAAGTTTTCATTTATGAGTCTCATAATTGCAACATTTCTAGCTCCTCGCTCCTCGGTGCATCAAAAGTGACCCGGAAGTTGTTCTAATGCCGTTTGTCTCAATTGTCTTTATCAAGGTGCGAGAATCACACATCAAGGGAGGTTTGAACCATGGGCCCACTGATGTATCTTATGCTAAAGTCTTTTAGCTCCTCGACAGTGACATTAGAGAATGGGCGAACTGGATCGTAAATGGCGGAGGACTTAAAATGAAATAGATTTTTGTCATTGCTTGATTGCATTCATTTGGACAGACATGCTGAGTGCCTTTCCTATTTTGATAATACTAAAATGACTTAATAATTACATTGGTTCATGGTTACTACGCCTAACCAACCACTAAATTAGGCTCCTATTTTGTCAAATGTTTTTGGACATATAAAGAAAATAAAAATGTTTTGACGATTCTACTATTTTGGCATTCAGTGTAATGCATAACAAATATATCAATATTTTTGGGCAGCACTTTGTGAAAGGGTTATACAAATATTACTATTTAGGTCTTAAATGTAGTTGAGTGTTTTAGCTTCTTAGAGTGTTTAAGCCAGCAGAGAGGGCAATGCTCACTATGACGGCTCACACCTGTAAAAAAGAAAAGAAAAAAAAAGAAAAAAAAGACTAAAGAAAAAGCTATGACACACATTCAGCAAGAGAATTGCATGCTATGCTGTCACTGAGCCAACTCACAGTGTAAAGCAAGTAACTTACTGGACTTCATATACATGCCAAATAGTCGAGTCATGAATTGAAACTGATGTCTGGAATCGTTTTTATTTATAGTTATGATATATTCCCCTGTGCATGTAAGACAGTTGCATCCAGTACACTACAGTAATAAGTCATAATGCAAACTCACGGTGCAATAAGTGGATTATTGGAAGATACTGAGAAATAATTGTGATTTTTTAATACAATAATGATCATTACCATGGTCAAGTTATATGTCATGTTCTTTTTATGAGACAATTGGATGTATATGTAGTGATTATGCAAACGCAGTGCAGTGCAGTTGGCTTACTGGAGGAAACGTGAAATTTAGTTAGAACACGATACAGTGAATGTCATATGTTTACTTCTTATGTCACACGTACATAGTTTGCATTACAACAGTTCTTCTGAATAACGAACTATGCTATTAAATTCGTTCATAAATATCAATGCGCACATACAGTATGGACGAGACCAGGGATGGGCAAGTGGAGGCCTTCACTCTGAGTGGCTCCACAATGAATTAAACAAACAAAGAAACAAACAAAAGCATTGTTTTGTTTTTGGGGTTTTTTTGTGGGAGGGGGGTTAGGTTAAACCGTTTTTGGGGGTAATTAATAAACATATTTCCTCTACTGCAGTGGACCGCCGCACATTGCGGTTCAAACATCCATGGATTCATTTATTGAACGATTTTTTCCAATATTTTTTTCCAGTATTGTCACCCTCTTAAAATAAAAGTCTAAGTCATATTTTGCACCAAAAGAATGCATTAAACATATCTGAGCATTATTTTAGAATAATGACGATATTTCTTTTTTTCTTTTTTTTTGAGGAGGGAGGAGCTGGTGATCCAACCACTGTTTTTCATGGAAAACGAATATTGGAGGTTTATCAGCATACAGTATTTTGAAGATTTTTTGGGGTGTTACAAACATGTATACAGGTATTTATAATTTTGTTCTTTGCACTTACATCAGGTCTTACTGCCCTATACTACAATGTGAGCAGGTCTATTGATGTGGGATTTGTAATGACATGCATGACAAACATGGCACCTCAATTATATGAAGATTTTGAGTAAGTTGATTTTAGTGGTAAAATGCAGAAAATGAGTACACCTCTTTACCAAATGGCTCTGATGTAGATTATTTTCAATGAAGAACTATTGTGCAAAGATTTATACAGTATCTAAAACTATGTCGAATAAGGCCAAAAAAGCGAAGTGATATTTTTTCTACGAAATCGACACACTCACAACAAAACAATGCAGAAATATAAATCAATTTAAAACTAATTATAAAAGTTATGTATTTACGAGAGACAGAGGGAATGGGATGGGGGTAGACAACCACTAAGTGATTAGGAGTGTTGCTGATTTGTTGACTACATATTTATGTTTACTATGGTTCGTGTCTTGTGTTTTGTTATTGTTGGGTTTTTGAATCTTTACTATCTTTTCTGTGGATTTACAATGATGAACTCTCTGAGTATTTATTTTATATTATTATTATGGAATGGTTCATAGTTACTTTTGCTATCCTAAGCAATATATTTTAGTATTTTTTTATTTGTTTACTATTAATGTAAACTACTTCTTCCCACTCCCTTTTGAACATGGAAAATCATTGTTAGGTGCGCTTTGTTGAATTTTGCTTGTTTTGTAGCTATTTTATTTTATTTTGTTGTTGTATGTTTATTACTTTTATTGTTTTTGCTTTGTTTTTATTCTTTCAAACTTAAAAAAAATCTTAAAACCGTAATAAACAATGCTTATGATACTTCACAGTGGTGTTCAACTGCATTACTTACAGGTATTTTATACATATGCCATATGTAGCTAAATAAGGTCATTAAGGTAGCCTATTAAAATACCTAAGCATGATATAATGCAACTCTAGTTGTTTCTCCTCCTAGCCCAGAAAAATACATACGCTACAACTACATGTACTACATACACTAAGTTTATACCTGCAATCAAACTTCAAATAAAATAATAGTATTTTTGCTGTTCTTGACAAATACAATGAAGTGTTCGCAGAGACATTTGATTTAACAATATGTTTATTATCGTGGTTGTACTATAGCATCATGGTCAAATGTGTTTGCTTCTCCGACATCACAGTGGTATCGGGGTTTCCTTATCACACTGTGACTACAAAACAGTGACGCAGAAACATAGTTCTGCTAAGCAATCATTATGTTGTATGTATGTAATGAAAATGTGAAATTCACAAGCAAACGTGGAAATTGTCTAAACATGGATCACATTATCTTATCATGAAAAACAAACAATTTTCTTGCTGAAAAATACCCAGCTCAGTCAGTGTTGATAGAAGAGCTGGATAAAAAATGTTGCCCAAGCAGTACAGCTCAGATTTGATTAACACCACCAGAGAGGTACAAATTTAACAATGTTTGTTATTTTAGGTGCAGTATGCTGCTCTGCAGAACTGGAATAAATTACACTTCAGCTGTTTCTAATATACAGTATGCAATATTTTACCCCCGGAGTTTGGTAAATAAAAAACAAATCAAATCTTCTCAGATTATATTTTGAAATTGGGCTTTAGATTGTAGTTTCCATTTTTTTAAACACAATTTTAAAACCTATAAATGACATTGTTACCGTCAAGAAATACCTCACATTGACCTGTAGCCTATGGTGTTTAAGTGGAACACTATCCGAAACTTTTTTTTGGCCCCCAACCTTTCCCAATGTATTATTTTTGAACGTTAGAATCAATTGGGTAATTGAGTATCAATAGCGTCCACATAAGAAGCTTGATACTTTGGCTCCCTCTAGTGTCTAAAATTTGGAAGTTAAAAATCTTACATAAACAAAGTATATATTTTTTAAATATACAGCATTCAAGTTTTCTTTATGTTCTACATTATATAATATATCATATATATATTATATTATAATGTATATATATAGAGAGAGAGAGAGAGAGAGCGAGAGAGAGAGAGAGAGAGAGAGAGAGAGAGAGAGAGAGAGAGAGAGAGAGAGAGAGAGAGAGAGAGAGAGAGAGAGAGAGAGAGAGAGAGAAAATCATTTATTTCAGGACGAGTATAGTAGTTTGTTTACCAATAATTGCAAACCACCTAATCAAAACACCATCACAAATGCACAGCATTAAATTCCCCATTCATAATGTATCATATTATAATTATTTATTTAATTTGCCACCACTGTGAAAAACAAATAATGCACTGTAACCTTCGTTGTTTAGCTGATAATATGGGCGGCATTTAGTTGTTATGTATTTGTCTTTCCGTATGTATCGTGTTCTCCAACATGAGCACACAGCGCCACCGTGAGGCGAAGGCACTGTAACGCTTACTGGGCTTGGCGGCCAGCACAGAGAAAGAAGCACAAACAGCTTCATCTTGGTTCATAAATCTAGTGCGTATCGGATGGTGACCACGGTGGCAGCAGCTGGTGAGTGAAATGTTTGCTGCGTCTGTGTTTGCAACCAAATTGTCCTGGTCCTGATGCGAGAGGCTCGTAATTTCTCCGGAGGGATGCGGTTAGATGAGCATCGCTGTGTACGCGCCAGATAAGAAAGCTAGCCTTGTGTCGACCATAAATGGACAATGCTAGCTCAAAAGCTCCAGACAACATTTGTAAACGAAATATTCCTGTACACCCGATGTTTGTAAAGGAGGCTGCATTTACCTCAAAGAGCAAGTGTAAACCAGGGAGGATGGATCACTACTACAGATTCGGGTAGCTTCCGGATTAATCACTGCAATCAACGCTCGTGTAAAATGCTAAATCACGGATAAACAGTGACACATGTTATTTTACGTGATTATTAACATGACATTTTTCTCGTGTACGTCCATGTGAAACATGGCCTAACTGGGCTAATTTTCAGGCGTTGTCATTGGCTGACTAGCCATCAGCTGCCTCCCCCTGCAAGCCTAGTTGATGTGTTGACATCTTCAGAGTAGAGTTTCAGTTCATCTCAGCATGGATTAGCAGTCAAGCGTCTAAAGGGGGCAACTAGGCCACTATAGCCAGATACACCTCCCATCAAGATGATACTCTAAAATCAGCCTCAGATACTGTATGGACAAACTTGGATGTAGCCCATTAATCCAGCCATGAGTCAGCAATGAAGCCTACATGAGCTAATGCAGTGTTCAGGGAGTCCAGCTGATTCTTTGAATAAAAAATACAGGGTGTTGTGCTTTATATGCTGATAAACTCATGTAGGAGAGCGTCAAGGGAAGCAAAGGTGAGGGTGTGAAAGAACGACATCCTGCCTCTCTCTTGACCATATTTGCTTGCTATGACTCAGCACAACATTTAGTCGTTTTTTATGAGTCGCCATCCTCTCCTCACTCATTTTGTAAGTATATTTGAAGAAGAGTGATTACTTTTTAAAATTGTATATTTACAATATTCATCGGTATGCCATTTGATGGCAACTAGTTCAGGGTGTACGCCACCTCCTGCCTATAGTCAGCTGGGGATAGGCTTCAGCACACACGACCATAGTGAGGATCAGGGTTATTATAGTTTGGGATTGTTCATTATAATTAGTTTTTATTTCATTTTGACTTTTGTTTATTAAAATTCTGTTTGTTTTAATACGTTTTTGGAGCAGGTTTATTAGTTTTAATTTTATTTATTTTTTAATGCTTTGTTTTAATTTGGGTTATATTATATTCATTTGTTAAATTTTTCTTTTAATATCTGGAGTATGTGTTGAGTGCAAGATTTTTAAAAAAACGGCTCATTAAGTATTTTGTAAACTACATATCTCAAACGACAAATTCTTCTGTATTGACGCACAGCAATACTGAAATTATTATTTTACAAAGATAAAAACAAAAATACTTTTTACTATATCTAAAATAAATTTTAGTTAGTTTTATAAACTAAAATGTAGCAGTTTCATTAATTTTTTAAAGCATTTTCATTTTCTATTGATATCAGTTTCTTTTTTCACTTTTACTTTTACAATAGTTATTTTCTTAACTTTTGTACTTTGGTAAGTGGTGCAAAGAATGGATGGACGTCCTATTGGCCTAATCTATCTGACTTTGGCCAAGACAGGCTGTACACGCTGGCCTGGTTGTCATCTGATCTCAGTGCACACAGACAAACACCATTCACACTGACATTCACACATATGGGCATTAATTCACCTAAGAAATACGTTTTTGGATTGTGAGAGAAAGCCGAAGTACCCAAAGAAACTGCACGCAAACATGGGGAGGACATACAAACAAACTCCATTCAGGAAGGCAAAAGCCAAGAACTCAGACACCTCAGAAATGGGAGACAGATTGATTACCATAAGGCAGCATTGCTTTTAACAGTTTTTTGGGGGGGAATTAAAACATATCTCAAACAAAAGTAGTATTGGACAGGTGTCCCTTAGGTTGTGATATTGATTTCACTTCTAATTGTTTCATTTTCAGAAAGATGCATTAGAGGTCAAAAGGGAGCTATGAGTCTGACGTCTTGGTTCCTCGTGAGTGGCGGTGGCACACGTCATCGTCTCCCCAGAGAGATGATCTTCGTGGGGAGAGATGACTGTGAACTCATGCTGCAGGTACAGATTATCTACTGAGCTACACTCCCTGTATGATAATCTGACAGTGAGATTATCTTGGCTAACAGCGATTGCCTGGATTTGATGTGATTTAGTCCCGCAGTGTGGACAAACAACATGCTGTCATCAACTATGAGGCGGATACAGATGAACACAAAGTTAAGGACCTGGGCAGCTTAAACGGGGTAAATTCCTGGTTAGTTCACAGTTTCACGTCCTGTGGAGATCTTTTTGATTTGAGATGCATATTGTTGTTTTTTTACAGACATTTGTCAATGATGTCAGAGTACAGGAGCAAATGTACGTCACACTGAAGGTCGATGACAAACTGAGGTTTGGATACGATATCCTTTGAGCGTGTTCTTCAATCCTCTGTTAAGTAGCGAAGGAGAAGTCAGTGAATTTGAACAACACTGAAACACAAAATGCTTCACTCTCCAGTGTTTCCCACAGATTTGAAATCTACTTGGGTGAGTGGACTCGGGTGGTGGGGATGGGAGGCGGGTTGGATGGGAGCTGGGTCTCAGTCCTGTTACTACGTCTCCTCTAGCCTCACAATTCACAAGTGAGAGACGGCGAACTAACGTTACATGCGGTATATCCTGTCGCGACACGTTTATTTTTAAATATATTTTTAACACATTTTCTTGAAAAATACCCAATATACTTGGGTAGTAACATGGTGTGGGAAACACTGCTCTCTGCACTCTGTTGCATGTTAGATCAGAATATCACCACGTACTGTACTGCTAACCATGAAATACTCACTGTCTTTCACCTTAACTTATCCCACATACAAACTTGTTTACTGTTGTTCGTGGAGAGCTGCGCATACCTGAAGAGGCTCTAAAGGTGAGACTCCTTCTCTAACACCATGATAGAGGTAAAAGGATGGTACATTCAGTGGCCACTTTATAAGACACGATAAAATGACAGTCCATACTTTTCACTTGTCTCCTCTCATCGTGCTGCTTTTCCTTTCATTTCAGCATGAGAAGTTTAGCAGCCAGCTTCAGCTCAGCCAGAGAAGGCCTCTGGAGGGGGAGTCATCAAAATCAGAAGCGAAACCCGCTGAGGCAGCCGCAGCAGTTTGCGAGGCAGCCTTTGCGAAACCCCCGGAGCCCAATCGGGTGGAAGAAAAGATGACAGGTTGGTTACCAGGACTTGAGGCCTTGCAGTGCTTTGACTTCATGGAATAGTGTTAACAACCTCTATGTACGGTATCCAATTCATGAATGATCAGTATCACTCATTTCCAGTCCTTCTCCTTTGTTTTCTTCATATTGCTGCTTCACCCAATCAAGTCATGATGATGTGTGTTTTGTTTTTCTAGATGTTGCCATTTTGCACAGGGGAACGCCCCTATATGGCCAGCCTGCTTGGTGGGGCGATGGAGATGCTGATAATCAGTCCGGAAGGCCTGAAGAAAAGAATTCTGATAGGAATCGTGAAAAAGCGCAAATAGGTACAAAACCATACTCTACATACAGACTAACCTACTATCATACTAATGTACATGAAATCATAACAATATTTGCTTAAATTAAATGTGCTTGTGTTACCAGTGTCAAAAGTACAATATTTTGATCAATCTCAACATATAAATTACAAGTAAGTATGAACCACCATGCCATTGCGTTTTGTCTGACAGACACAAACAAGATTGCAGAAATGTCCAAGTCTGCCCTGCAAATATCCTCTACTCAGGAGCCAAGCTATTTTGAAATCCCAACCAAAGATGCTCCTCTAGAAGGTAGAGCAAGTGGTGAGGCCACAACAACAGATCAAGAGGCCGGGACTACTTCTGCTGCCGAGCCTGTCCATGGTCACGCTTCCTACACCATTGAATTTGACCCCGGAGCGTCAGGCAAAGTGACGGTCAAAGATCGGGTGGCAAAGTTGGGCTTAGACACAAGGCCGCATCCAAAAAGGGGAGTGGGAGAGGAGTTGAGTCCACTCCAGACAGCCATGGTGGCAGCAGAAGTCAAAGTGGCTGATTGGCTGGCTCAGAATGAGCTGCCTTTGACTGCCAAAGAAACTGTTGCAGAAGATGGTGGGGAAAGTGTGAAGAGTGATGTACCTGTTCAACTGAGGAGTCTTAAAGGTACATCATACCCACTTGAGTGAAATACACTCTAAAAACATTTGGGTCAAAAGTAACAAAATTCTGGATAAACAAAAACAAAAAAGAATCGATCCACTTTATGGTTCAATTTGACCTAACTTTCTGGGTTGTTTCATACAAAACAACCCAATTTTTGACCCAGAGTTGGGTCAAATTAACCCAAGTAGAGGATCTGACCCAACTTTGACCCAAGTAGAGGGTCAGTTGGGTCAGATCCTCTACTTGGGTCAATTTGACCCAACTTTATGGTTTTATATTGTTTTTAATACAAAATAACCTTTTTTTGTGTGTGTGCAAAACAACCCAGAAAGTTGGATCAAATTGACCCAAGTAGAGGATCTGGCCCAACTTTCTGGGTTGTTTAAAAAAAAAAAAAGAACCAATTTTTGACTCAAAGTTGGGTAAAATTGACCCAAGTAGAGGATCTGACCCAACTTTCTGGGTTTTATTGAAAATTAACCAATTTTGTTAAATTACCTTTTTTTTTTGCAAGACAACCCAGAAAGTTGGGTCAAATTGACCCAAATAGACGATCTGACCCAACTTTGACCCAAGTAGAGGGTCAGTTGGGTCAGATCCTCTACTTGGGTCAATTTGACCCAACCTTTTCGGTTGTTTTGTCGAAAAATTTTCATTTTATATAAAACAACAAAATTGAGTCATTTTCTATAAAACAACCCAGAAAGTTGGGTCAAATTGACCCAAGTAGAGGATCTGACCCAACTTTCTTATTTTCCAGACAGCAAACATGAAGATGGCACACAGAGCGACTCAGAAAACATACTTCGAGAACAACGCAGGGCTTCTGCTCTGGATGAGCGCTCTTTGGGGTTTTGGGGCGGAGCAGGAATGAAGATCAGGCAACGCGCTAATGTACCTGAGGGACTTTTTGCAGAGGAGGAAAGTCCAGCACGCCGTCGCAGGTCTTCAAGTTCAAAAGTGTCAGGTGGTTTTGTAGAAAAACAACGTGGCTCTGCAGTCATGCAACAAAGCAGTCGTGATGAGTGTTATCAACATGGAGATGATTGTAGCGACAGAGGAACCTACACCATTGAGCTGGAAAATGGAGATCATGAAGAAGAAGAGGCTCGAAAAATGATTGACAAGGTGGGAAGAAAGAACAACATATGATTGTAATTAATTTTAACATGTTGAGTGCAAATGGTTACTTTTCATCTGTATATTTCAGGTGTTTGGTGTTCATGAACTCGAGGCTGGGCATGTTTCCAGAGTGGGGAGTGCTGACCTAAAAGAGACCCTCCCCTCACAGAGGTCTGGGACGAGAGGCAAACCTGGCTTCATGGAAACACAGGTGCAAAAATGTTACAGTAACCGCAGTTACCTTGAAAAACGAACTTCATTTCTTTACTGATTGCTAGATTTTAGAAATAATGAAGTTAGATTACAAGTTACTCTATTAGTTACTTTTAGCAGACACCAACAAATGCTTTTGCCAACACTTTATTGGAAGTCCATTTGTAACAGTAATGTTTAATAAAGTTGTTATTAAAAAGAAAACAAAGACAGCATTTCTGACCTTTAATATAATTGTTATATATATATATGTATAAAAAATTAGTCTTTCTGTATTTCACTGAACATAAATGGTGTACCTGTTTATTTATAATATATATATTTTTTAACTTTAGTTTCTAGACTTCACTCAACAGAAATGCACCTGACCTGACATATTCAACTGTTATTGTTAATTCTTCAATGGTAAAACTTAACATTAATAATGTACATAATTTATAAATATAACCAAAAGTATGGACCTCCTGCATTAGTCGCAGCTCTTCTTCAAACAGCACATTAGGACTTTGTGAGCTTAAATGCAATGCACTGCAGCTCAAAATATTTGTTCAAATTTTATGTAGTATTTTATATATTTTATATATTTTTTTATTTTTGCACTCTGTCTACAGTACAGACTGTACTAGTTTTATCTTTAGCTGTCACAAATTCAACATACGGACTGTATTTCCGGCTTGAAAATGAAAACGTCTCTACTTCCTTCATCGGTATGTACACGCGAAACATCAAATTGCTGAAAACGTGACCTGGCGCATACGTGATGTCACTCCCCCCGAGACGACAAGGTGTAGTCGACAAGAACAACAAAAATCAGGAAAAGCTCACTAGAATATCAGAAATGTATTTGAGGTAAATCAGAGGCACTTTAAAGGGTGGCAGGTGTGTGCTGCTAATCTCCATTTAACATGAGTGTGATTGTGAACACAGTCACATCCCCAATTATAAGAGAGTGTGCACACTTGGAACCACATGATCTCAGTTGTTTATTTTACTTCCCTTCTTGATAAAATTGTACAGGTTAGGTCACATTATGGTGGAAAGATTTGTCTTGGTCTCGTTTTATGTGTGTAGTCCTGTTTGTTTGTGAGTTTATTACGAACCTAACTGAAAAAGTTTAAATAAATACTAATGATCCTAATGTGAAGTGATGATTTACAGTAAATCAATGCTTTTTAGTGGAAGTCTACACACGAATCCCATTGTAGTTTCAGACTGAGGTTTGCCACACAATCCTGTATAGTAGATTTTCCTTTCTGTCTTTTTCCAGGTACTGCCTGAGGAACTGGTGGTAGGTGGTCCTCGCTGGGTCTCACAGTGGGCTATCCTTGCTGCCAGCCACATAAGGACAGACCCAGAGGGATCTGGTGGCGAGAGTCACAGTTTCGTTACCGACAAAGGTACTTCAGTTTCCCTTAAAAGGAAAGTGAAGTCAAAGATGTTTTTAACAGTAATATGTTCTTTGTGGCCCCACTAGTGTAAACATGGCATTGCGATTAATGTTGTGTTTGTGGAATATGAATTAAGCAGAAAAATCTACCCGGTTTTATCCATTTTAGGGGGCGGCCATTTTGCCTTTTACTGACACAACTGAAAATGACATCACAGTGCCTAGTTTTCTGTATCTGGTCATATGACGTTCGCAAGGTGAGCCCTTAAGCACTTGATGTAATTTTCATTTGACAGAAGATAGCAAAATGGACGCCCCCTCACATGGATTTTACTGCTTAATTCATATTCCGTAAATGCAATAGGAATCAGAATTAAAGGTTTTTAACCTGGATTTATAAGCATATTTCTACACTTGGGGCTGACTTTACTTCTGTTGGTAGCTTATTCCTTTTTGCGTGCAGCACACCAGATAAATGCTGCTTCGCCATGTTTGCTTTGAACTCTAATTGACCTGAGTTTGCAGTTGTAATTGATTTATTTGGAGAAAATGTAAAGACAAAACATCTAGTACACCTCTTTTTAAGGCACTGCACACACACCAGTGACACTCATTTAAAGGGCTACTTGACTCATTGACCCATTTTCAACAGTAAGAAGTAAACAAATTTTACCACTTACTGTCTGCTGAAGATGACATCACCCATTCTCAAGAAACAGGTAACAACCAATAATGACTCAGTTTGCTGACCAAACCCAGAAAACAAGTGAGCCGTGATTGGTCGTTACCTATTTCCTCCGCATGCGTGATGTCATCTTCAGTCGAGAGCAAGTGGAAAATGTGTTTTTAACTCATTCACGGCTATAAACGTCAAAAATTCATTTGAATTATTTCTATTAGTTAAACTTTTTTTTTCACTTTTGTTAACAAGAGTATGAAAATGTTCATTTAGAACAGATATAAAATGTGTGATTAATTGTGAGTTAACTAGTGAAGTCATGCGATTAATTACAATTAAAAATGTTAACCACCTGATGAGATGATTATTAAAAATTAGGGGCGTCAGGCGATTAAAATTTTTACTCGTAATTAATCGCATGACTTCAATAGTTAACTCACGATTAATCACAAATTTTAAATCTGTTCTAAATGTACAATAAATAAAATCTAGGTTTTCATACTCTTGTTAACAAAAGTAGCATCAGATTTTTTTTATGTCTATAACCGTCAATGACAGTGAATGAGTTAAAGGTAACTAACTATACATGAAAAATAATCAAGTTATTAAATTAATTGTGGACAAAATACAACATTTTTACTACTGAAAATGGCTCAATAAGTCGTCGTAGTATAAACATGTAATGTTTCCATTCTAATGTTCTAATGATTTAATGTTACTGTATTTGTTTGTTTGTTTTCAGCAGATGTAAGTGAATCCTGCCATTCCTTTGCTTCATCTGGTCAAAAAGAACGTAAAAGAAGAACTCTGCCTCAGGTGCCTGGCGAGGACGTTGCTCAAGGAAGGAGGACCCCAATTTCTTGCATGCACACAGATATGGGAGAGAAACAAGACACAGAACTGCAAGAGAAGGAGAATCAGGAGGAGAAGATAGCCGGAGGGGATCATTTCCCTGCTCATGGTAGCCCTAGTCGTTCTTCACCCGCCAAGTCGCAGGGCAGCAGTTATGGGAGAACAATTCAGCCAGGTGCAATGGCAAAGCTACCACCTCGGCCAAAGACGAGTGGAGAGAGGAGAATAGAGGAAGTGCAGAGGAGGAAAAAGGAAGAGAAAATCAGAGACAGCAGCGGAAAACCGTTTTTGAGACAGGAAAGTTTTACTGTAGAGAAACCAAGCTCCAATGTGCCCATTGAGCTGATTCCCCGCATTGATGGACTCACAGGCAGCAGACCTCCTAGTAGGGAGGCTGGCGTCGACAGTGAAACACTACAGAAAGACTCCGAAGCAGTGGCGGCTTTCTTAGAGACCACTGTATCAGACCAAGGCGATCCGCCAAGTCAGTCCATTGAAGGTTCCGTGTCACCAGAGTCAGATGTGGACACAACTAGTACGGTAAGCCAAGCTGATGGAGCAAGGAAAATGGTTCAAAAACGGCGAATTCTTGTCGGACAGCAAAAAGAGAAAACTGTCGTGTGCCCAAACAGCAAAGGCCCAGCTGCTGGTCGAGACGCACAGACCAAAAGGGTCAAGACCAGAACACAAGGTCTTCAGCAGCCCTGGACTTCTCTGGACCTCACAGATGATGATGTCAATTCTAACTCACTTCTCTCTGATACCCTGCCCACCACACAGGAAGCTAAAGGTTCGAGGGCCAAAACCCAAACAGTGGGTGCCAGCACCAAATCCAGTAGGGCTAAGATCAACCAAGCCTCTGCTTCTCTCCCAGCCAGTAAAACCACAACTGTACCCAAGCCAAGGCCCACGAGGTCATCCATACTGCGGAGAGCCCGACTTGGAGACTCAACCGACACTGAACCTGCAGATTTGGACAGGATGTCTGTGGCCTCTGAGGCTTCAACTACGAGTTCCACATCCAGGACAGGCCTAGCAAAAAGGGGGCTCTCTCGGATAGAGGCTCTGGCGCAGCCGAGGAGACCAAGGGTTGGTTCTCCTTCTGCCCAGAGTGACTCTGAAGCCACCGTGACCAGGAGTAGAGGATTGGGAGCTAGGAGTACTGTAGGTGATTATGCGATTAGACACGGACTAAGAGGGGCGAATGTGAGCTCTGTATGTGGACCCAGAGCCAGGGCGAACAGTGCCTCCAAGCTCCCTGACAAAAGTAAAGTCACCTCCTCATATGGACAGGCCACACCAGCAGGTATTTGTGAGCTACTTAACCTTTTTTTATTATTGTTGTTGTTCAAATTAACCACTGATTAAATTCTCAAGCATGATCTAACCCTTTCTTTTTCCCCATAGCCGGCGCTCGGTGGCGCCGTGTGCCTGTCGAGTATGCCTCCACCTCAGAAGACGAGTACGGTTCCAACCGCCATATGTCCAAACGGGGCCAGGCACGGCCAGTTCCACCGTCCACACGAGTGGCACAGCTCGGAGGCTCAGGGCCAACTGCTCCTAATTCTGCAGGCCTCAAGCCAGCATCTAAAGATCAGGATGAATATATGAGAGACTGGACAGCACACAGTGAGGAGATTGCCAGGTATGTAGGTGGAGTATGATGTAACTGATAAGAAATAGAAATGCATAGGTCCCTACCTAGTTGTAATTGACCTCATTAAAACTTTCACGAATTGTAAGAACCTTACTGATGATAATAGTAATGCTGATAAGTTATACCGGTTTAATGAAACTTGAGGCTTACTCTTGCTCGGGACATCGATTTATTTTCCTACAGATTGATGACTGAATCAACTCTAAGAATCCCTTGGACTCATTTTTTGTTGTCATTTGTTGCATCTAATAATGTGTGCATTTTATTTCATGAAAACATGACTGTGGATGGCATGATAAACTACTTTTTCTCAGCCACGTTAATGTTTGCTTGCTATGGTGGAAAAAAAATAATAGATATAATTGAGATTGATTGAAAGAATCAAACGTTGTAATTAGTGTTAATTTTGTCAATGAAAACTAAACAAAAATAATTTTATCAACACACATTTTTCACCGGACTAAAACTAGACTAGACTAAAAACCCTCATTAATAAACAACTGTGACTAAATCAGTATGTATTTTCGTTGACGAATGAAGATGAGACGAAAATGTACTTCACTTAATAAAAACTGGACATTTTAGTACATGAACAAAAACGAGACAACAATTATTTGATTTTGTAAAATCGTGTCTATGCTGATCTGTCACAGGAGGTAGATTCACGATGAAAGGTTAAAAAAAGAGTAAATTATAGTTATAAAGTAACATTAATTCAACAGCTATAACGCCCAACAATAATGTTAATCCGACTAATGATGATGCTAATTTACTAGCTTGTAGCATGGAGCCATACTAGCCACTTGTTGATATCCTGTAATTGTGTGTCAAGTTGTTTTTCATCAAAAAGATGAGATAATTTTATGTGAAATAGTTTTATATCCGAAATGTTCAACATAACCTGCTGACAAAAACTTTACAGGGGTTAAATGATTGTCCTGACTAAAACTAGACTAAAACATTGACAGTTTGTGTTGACTAAAACTAGACGAATAAAATTCTGTTTTCTTGGACTAAAATGCTACATTCATAGTCGTCTAAAAATGGACTGAATAAAAACGGGGTGAGGTAACTATGATAAAAACTAACAAGCGAGATTGAAACTGGATTAAAATTTAGACTAAATGTAAAAATGGAGGATACAATTAACACTAGTTGTAATCCAAAAACAGATTATTGTAAGATTTGTTTTGAGACCACAGCTCTGCAACTGATGTTAATTGGTTTAGTTTGTTGTCTCTCTCTCTAAATTGTGGGCTGGTCTCTTGGATAGAAATAATAATGAAATAGCACCGCATTGGCCCCAAAGGAGGCCGGCCCACTAAGCATCTGCCATGTATGCCAGATAGCCGGTCCAGCCCTGGTAAAAACTCAGTTTCAGTGTGAGTTTGCTAACTTCACATTCAGGGAACTTTTGGTATGTATTTTTCTTCTCTTCTTACAATCCTCCCATCACTCAACTTGCCCTTTTAGAATAAGTGTCACAAAAAGCAAATGGTGCTCTTGAGAGGTAGCAGACATGACATTTGGTTCAAACTCCAAAGTTTTGTGCGACTGCCTACATTTCAACTCCAGTTGTACAAACTTCCCCTGTATTGTGTTTTCAATATGAAATAAAATGATTGGTTGGCATGAAAAAATTGACATTTGGTATCCATATTTGCTCAACAGGATTAGCCAGGACCTTGCCAAAGACCTAGCGATGCTTGCAAGAGAGATTCACGATGTAGCTGGAGATATTGACTCAGTGAGCCCTGCACCCACTGAACCTGGAGTCATGGTATTGTTCAAATATTTGACACTACAGCTGAGCATTGATTAACAGCTTGTGGATTTAGCTATAATGCAATTTTTTTTTTCTTAAAGCATCTTCAAATAATTGGAATGAGCTCAATTTGTGTTCTGTTATAGTTAGAGGAATGTGAGAGCAGGTTGGACCAAGGTGGTCCCTCAACAGATCATAGCACCGCTCTGGAAGCAAATGGGAAGTCAGTTGAAATGAGACAGAGGTCCTCCAGTTCACAGGGATCTCGCTCCATTCGTCGACAAACATGGAACCAAAAAGAAGTAAGTCCCTCTTTGAATATAAAAAAAGAGTTCACTATCAGTAAACCCAGATTTGGACATGCAAAATGTCATCAACAATAATTTGCTACGTAAATTGAGCATAGTGATGCTAGTAATACATTTATTCTTTACAGTATTCCCATTCCTAGCAGGGATGGGCAAAGTATGGCTCACTGAGCATTTACATTATGAAAAGCCACGCTTGTTCTTAAAAATTGGTTGATTTTTCATTTATTTCCCATTCATTTATCTCATTAAATACTTGGTTATGGTAATTGATTTATTGTAAATAATAGAATAAAGCACTTTACAAAGTGCTGTACATGGAGTATAAATCAGAAATACAAAAACAAAGGCAGCTAAAACAATAAATTGACACAAAAACAATAAACACCATAAGACACTAAAACAATTATTTTATTTATTTATTTATTTATTTATTTTAGAGAGCTCAGTATGGTTCAGTCGGTAATTTTACCGATTCGACATGTCATCATCATTGCTCTCTCTTTTCTATTTTATTTTTATTTTTTTTGAATGTGCGTGAGTATGTGCATGTGCGTGTGTATGTGTGTGTACCTGTGTGCGTGTGTACTCATTAGTTCACTTAAAACACTAAAACAATTCTCAGCCTCATGCTGAGTCAAAAGCTATAGAATAAAAATGTGTTTTAAAGGAACAGTGTGTAGGATTTAGTGTCATCTAGTGGTGAACTACTAATTCATTCATTTAACCCAGTTTTCATTTCAATAATATGCACAAAAATCACATCAAGCGTACATTTTTTTACATAATCGTAGTAATCGCTAAATATTCCATATGTCACGCTACACCTTATACCACGAACGTAGTCATCCCTGGTGGTGCCTGCATCTTGTGTCGGACCCAATGGTTTGACCACCGCTTACCTTCCACAGCTGCGGCCTGCAGAGTCTGTTGATTCGGGCTCCTGCCGCTTGTCTCCCTTTGCTTTTCTCTCACTAGCTTTTGCTAGCTTCTCCTACTAGCTATTCTTGTTAGCCGCCCCAGCAAGCTCTTGCTAGCCACTCTTGCTCACCGCTCCTACTAGCTCCTGCTGGCTCGCTCACTTCAAATAATAATTGGTAGTAATTGGTGGTTGGCTTGTGAAGTGTGCTATCTTTGAGGCACCTTAGTGTACATGCTTAAAAATATTTGCATTTTTTTAGTTCACCGCTAAATCCTACACACTGTCCCTTTAAGACGAGTTTAAAAAAAAAAGAGCCTAAAAACACTGTCAGATAAACTAACCACTATGCTCATCAATATGGTTTTAATGCATTGACATTAACTAAAATTAGCCAAAATACCCAGTAGAATGTAAAAAAAGAAGCTCTTTTTGACAATCTCTCAAAAAGAGAGAGATTTAGTTGTAGTGGTGACAGAAGCATTTACAGAAAATTCATGTTTTAAGCAGCTTGTTAATTTTTTTTTGTATTTAAAAAACACATTTTCATCCACCAGGCAATGCTAGACAGTTTACTCCTACCATCTGTGAATCAACTCTCAAATAGAATACGGCAATCTGTCGACAAAACAGCCAGCAAAATCAGGTGAGCATCATACTGATTTACTTATGTTGACCAATGTTTAAAATAGAGTATAATTAAATTTTAGACTGAGAAAACTGTAAGTGTAGGATGGAAATACATAAAATCTTGTAATGTGCTGTTTTTGTTTTGCCTTTGATTTTCTTTCTTACTGTATTGGTGAAACTAGGCCAAGCTAGTTCAATATGAGTGACACATCACAAAGGCACACACCAAAAGCCAGCAGCAAATCGTACTCGTTATTACACGCAGGATGACAACTCACAAGCTTTTACATTCATTGCTACCACATTGCACATCACATTAACCGCTTAAATTATGGTATTCAATATTCCAGTGGGGATATTAAAATGAATTTCATGTATTTTGGTTTCATCTATTTTTACTGCTTCTGAAACGCAAGGATCCTTTTCAAGGACAAAGACCGGAAATGGGAAGAGATTGAAAGCAAACTTCAGGCAGAGCATGACTCCTTGCTGTTAAAGAACTCCAACAAGGTGAGAATCGTGTCTGCTTACAATCTCCTTATTTGATCCACACTACTGGAAAATGGCAAAACAAATTCAATTGTAGGCTTTGTTGTTAAATCCTACATTCTTCATTGAATTCAAATTCAGTTGTGGTGGTTTGGAGGAAAAATACTGTACAGTATTGCTCTGCTGGTAGAGACAAGCATTTATCATACCAATATTGTGTAGATGAGACAGGAAGACAGTTTAATGTATGTTGTCTGGCACACTGCGTTATGGATTAATACAAAATAGCATCGTGTGAAAGGCAATTTATTATGCCTTCAGCAATGGGATATGTTGCTTATAATCTGTTTACGGGAGTAATCCAATTGCCTTTTACTGAATGGAATTAATGCCATTCAGTAGAAAATCCGTTCCATGTAATAGTAAACACAAAATATTGGATTACTTTTAGTGTCAGTCATGGAAAATGTTGACAGAATACATTTGTGTGTGTGTGTGTAAATTGCGGGGGGGGGGGGGGGGTGCTCTACTGCTTAGGACAAGAGAGAAAAACAGATATCCGATGGAGCTCAAGTGTCCTGCTCCTCAGAACTAATGCGATTATAAATTCTGTCTCGACCCAGTCCAGTTTCCTCATAGCAGTAAGAGTGCTCATAAAGAAAGTGTAGATGCACATTTGCACAAACAAGGGTGATAATTGTGCTATTTTGCATGCAAAATGAAACCACATCTGGATGAAACTTCACAAGAGTTCATGTTTCTTGTTTTTTTTGCCAGGAGATTTCCACTATCATTCAAGACCTAAAGAGGGTGGAAAGACAACTGCTAGGTATGGATCTAATCAACTTTATGTTTTTATGAGAAAGATGGAAAATGATTATATTCAGTCTCAAAAAATTAATATGGTTTGTTTTAGTTTGGGGATGGGGATGGTAAACACTACATTTTCGTTTCTGCAAGTTTGTTTGCTTTACTCATATAACCAAATCTGTAAGGAAAAAGATTTGAATATTGCAATTATTCTATTCTATGGGGTATATGCCACGGAGGAGAGGTGGTGGTGCAAGTGTTGGAACGCGGCCAGTGTGTGAAACCCGGAAGTCGGAAGTCCGTGGCATCTACCCCATTAAACACCACAGTATGTTGATGGTTTATTGCCCTTAAAGGAAAGTGTGTAAGATTTTGTGCCATCTATTGGTTAACTAATACAATGCAACAACTTTAAAGCACACGCACACGGGTGCCACAGAGAGAACACACATTACATATAATTACTACCAATTACTACCAATTATTCTTTGGTGTGAGCGAGCAGAAGCTAGAAGAAGCGGCAAGCAAGTTTGGCTCACAAGAACTCGCTGGAGCGGCAAACAAGAGCGACTAGCAAGAACTAGCTGGAGCGGTTAGCAAGAGTGGCTAGTGGGAGAAGCTAGCAAAAGCTACCGAGATCAAAGCAGAGGGAGACAAGCGGCAGGAGAAAAATTACAGGACTCAGCGATGACCACCTGTAGGCCCCATCTGTGGAAGTAAGCAGCGGTCGACCCATTGGGTCCGACACTAGCTGCAAGTACTACAAGAGGCTAACTATATGTTCGCCGAGTTCTGCTCTTTCAGGTATCCATAGCAGAAAGTTGGCGGCAAAACATGTCAGCCTCCTGTAGTTCAGTGCGACCTTTGTAATATTAGTGATTACTAGACCTACGATTATTTATTTATTTTAAATTACATTGATGTGATAAAACATTTTTCTCCTTTATTATTGACATTAATTGTATTAGTTCTCCATTACATTGCACTAACACATATCATATCAAATATTTACTTTTGGATGTTTGTTCTTCTTGTCCAGTGATTGATATGATGGTGGACCCAGACGGCACCCTGGATGCTCTGACCAGCCTGGGCCTCACCAGCCCAATGGTTGACCAGAAGAGTCCTGCAGCTCACCAGGCGGATTCAACTCTTACCTCCGGAGGAGAGGCTTCTTCCACTTCACTGTTGGACTCAAGGCATGAAGTCGCCCCCGGTGAATCACAGGGTCCCCACACACCAGTGGATAATTGACAACACTTAAAGCATCTTCTAATATGTGTCCATTATATCGGACTTATGCTGAAGCAAATATAATTTTGACATGATGTGTCACTTTCGTGTCGGTTTTGGATCTGGAAAAGTGAATTGACCCGTATTTAAGTTTACTATGATTTACTTAATTATTCTGTTGTTGATGCAAAACAAATTCCTTGTACAAAACTTGTTTGCACAATTATATCACCCAAGGTCATGTATGTAATTTATCAACTTTTGTCCATTTATTTGTCTTTGCCAATGCAAATAAATAGTGTAACTTATTAAGAAATATCTGTGCAAAGCTTGGTACGATTTTCCATCTTTTTTTTGTTTATTGTTTTTTTTGTGTGAAAAGAACTGAGATGTACACAATTTACCTTGTAACTGTTTCTTACAGTCAAATCCCAAACTACTACATGCCTTTCCATGTCAAACTATCATGTGCAACATGTGTAGAATAGAAAGGTCAAACGTAGCTAAGTATTTTGTCACAAGTGCCCTAAATCGATCAATCATTACTGTAAAAGAGCAGGGAAAAAAATCATAAATGCGATAGCGAGGATATCATAAAAGTAGTTTATTTGCACACATTGAAGTTGTATTAGTTAATATTGGCGTAGAAAGGTTGAGTCCCTTTTAATGCTCCATTCATTCACAGTGATGTTTTGGCCAAAAAAGTATGCAGGGTTTCAGTCTTTTGGCAAATGTTTTGCCAAATGACTTTCTAGTCAAGTGTTGTGTTTGAACCAGCATAGACAGGGTCTACCTCCAAGTCCTGCAGTGGCATGCGCCAACGATGCAAAGGAGGGATGGATTGTGTATCATCATACTATCGTTTACACATGAATGTAACCTGATCAAATTCTACCTAACAAATTAGCTGAGTATTACTAACTGCATTTTGTGATCAGCACTTAGTGAACTTTGTTTGTTGATGCTCTTGACAAAGTTTTGTTTGGATGGTTTGTAAAAAGAAAAACGTTCTTTTTAATGATTTTAGTATAATTGTTAACTTCACAATACCTGTGTATTGGTTGCCTTGTTTCCAATAAAATGCATGATAATCCTACTTTTACATTTTGAACTGACCCTCACTAGTGTACCTGTAAAGTTTTATTAAAAAAAAAAAAAAGATGTGTCACACAAGGATACCACAGTGTGACTTTGGAGGTGAACCAGAAACTTGTAATTTGCAACACTCATATTGTTTTAGAGCTGGTGGCGCTAAATATATCATAACTGGGTAAGGGGGGGGGGGGGGGGGTCACTGCAAATCCTGCATCTCGCCTGGCTCCTCACATCAGTCGAGCATGGAGCTTCTGTTTGACAATCATATTATGTTACAGTATGTATTTGTTTACAGTGTCCCACAGTTGAGTTATGTTCACGCAGCAAATGTAATATTGTTGTTTGTGTGCTGGAACTTATATTATTTTTGCATATATAATATTTGAAAAAAGTCAAACAACTATAATAAGTGATATTGCAATATTTTCTTGCATGGCACATGCGTTGTTTTAGTTGAGTTACATTTCGCTGTTTCTAAGGTACTCAATTTTGTTTATCTTTGATGTATCTCATAAAGGTGAGCACAACACTCACATTTCTGCAGATATTTCATTATATCTTTCCATGGGAGAACACTGAAGAAATGACACTGACAGAATTAAATGTAGTCAGTGTACAAGCTTATATAACCGTGTAAATGTATTGTTTCCTCAAAATATTTTAAAGTACAGTTATTAAAATGAACCTCTGGTGGCCCCTTTTGAGGTATTGATAGATGGGGTTACCGAAACAATATTGTGTAATTTGATGAATATCACTCTATGCGAGCAAAGCACTGCCATCGGCAGCCAATACTGATCCAGATTTCCCATTCAACACGCCCTGTCATGGCTCCGCCTCCTACAGGCCAAGAAGGAGCAAATATTCTGTGCTCATCAATTTCTATGGTATCTCAGAATGATAGGTCATGCGAGCTATTATAAGCTTTCTTTAATAAAGCCATTTGTAAAAAAAATAATAATAATCTTGATAAACAATATATATTTTTCCTTCTGATTACCACAGGTGTACTTTAAAGGGAAAGGTAACCCCCTCAAAGAATTCTTGACAATAATATCTTCTATGCAGCCCCACTAGTCTAAATATGATATTCTGGTTAATATTGCATTAGTGGAATATGAGGTAAGCCGCAAAATCCTGCAGTTTTTTGTCAATATCAGAAGGCGGTCATTTTGCCACTTGCTGTCGACTCTAATTGGCATCATAGTTGCGCAGGTCTCAGGTAACAAGCAACTGTGATGTCATCTTCAGTTGAGAGCAAGTGGCGAGATGGATAAAAACAGCTGGATTTTGCTGCATAACTCATATTCTACACATATAATGTTAATCAGAATGTCACGTTTAAACTAGTAAGGCCACATAAAACATATTAATGTCAAAAAATGTTTAGGGTTGACTTCCCCCTTTAATAACTAATCCTCAGGCAACAAAAGTGAGTACACACCAAAGTGAAAATATCCAAATTGAGCACATTTTCGCACCCCAGTGTGTCATGTGACAAGCGTGAATAGGCCAAGTCTCACCCTGTGGATGTCTGGTTTCTTCTCCTATGTGAAAATATACTTTTTATTTATTTTTTGAGACCGTTATATGTTGCCAGAACCGCATTTTAACTAATCATGTCTCCAAATATTTTGCTCCGCTACCAAAGACAAGCCAGTTTTGACAAAGGGGGCTTTGCCCTCACATAAAGGTGTGGGGTGACTAAACCTTTTCCACAAAACAGGATGATCCAAGGATGACGGTACTAACGCATAAATCATTTTGTGCCATGTAAGTCATCACCAGTTGTTGTGGTCTTTTGACTCAAATTCTGCCATCCTCCATGGGTCTGACAGTTTTCATCGACTTCGCTCTTCTTTGAGTGATGGCAGCGGCAGCCGGCTTGTCAAAACAATACCCAGTGTCATAAATAACAAATGCACCACAGTAAAAGCTTGTTGTTCAGATGTTGGTCATATTGTTAGTTTTTGCATTTGCCAAATTACCCATTTAGTTACTCAGGGGATTAGGACACACTTGGCCAAATTAGAAAGATGTACTGGAGAACTGTGCTCAGTTAAAAAGAAAAAAAAAAGTATATATTTCTCTATTTTTCCAGATTAAGTTGACAATGTTGTGTTGCCCATTAATAAAATAAAAAATAAAAAATAAAAAACATCCGATTTTATTTTCATTAAAAAAAATATCTCAAACAAGGGCAATCAACCATGTTATTAACTAGTTTAGCATTCTCGTGTGCTTCTAGTGGAAACTGCACATGGTTCTTTCAAGCAAACCAATAAATTGTGTAGTATGCTTTCAGTGACTATTGATCACAAGCATGTATCCAAATTATCAAAACCAGAAGTTCTGGGATGCTCAAGTCAGGTGAAAGCTCCTCCCCAATAGATTTTGCACAAGAAAAATAATCTTGTCTTGGCGGGCTGAATGTTTTTCTCACAACCCCGACGAGGTTGCTGCTTTGATCCCCAGCTGCCCCCTTGACCCAAAGTGTCCTTGAGCAACAACCTCCCAGCTGTGTTTGATGCTGCATCATCAACATACAGTATGAATGAGCTTTTAACTTGTCTTCCAGCCCGGCAGCCTAGGGCAGTGTTTCACAACCTGCAGCACATTGCAGGGCGTATGCGGAAACATTTAATAATTTATTTCCAAGAAGATAAACAAATATTCTCAGTCCTTTAATAAGTATGTCAATAAAATGGTATTTGTGTGCGACAACTTGTTTCCCGGGGAGACAACCAGATGACTTATGAAAAGAATTCAAACTGCTATAGTGCGTCTGAATATTGTTCATAGCACTTTTGTTTTGTTTCTGATGTTAAAAGTTTAAAGAAACCATGTGTATTATTTAGTGCCATCTAGTGGTGAAGTAGTAGAATGCAATGAGACCACACTTCGCCAGGCTACCACCAATAGCTACCAATTATCATTTGGCGTGAGAAGGAGCAAGCGGGAGTGGCTAGCAAGAACTTGCTGAAGCTAGCAAATTAGCGAGAGCTAAGCCGAGGGAGACAAGCGGTGGAAGCCTGAATCACAGGACTCAGTGACAGCAGTGTTTTTCACCTGGGATTTATTGATCTGTCTCCTTTTCCACCATGTAAAGTATGCTAAAGCCAGCAAGTACCTCTTACACAAACACCTTTTTCATAGCAATAAATTATGCAGGCTGTAAAAATCTCAAATCATCCTCAGCAGGCATATGGTGGCTACTGCTGCAAGATTTTTTGAGGTAAAATTTGTTCGCTACTTTCTACGCTGCATTTAAGTATTTGAGAAATGAGATGTCATAGTTGTACTTGTGTGTATTTCTCTCCGTCTCTCATATTCTTATCAGATGTTTCTCAATCCGATTAAACGCCACCCTGCAGCCTCTCCTGTTGCATTTTCATCATGTCCAGAGGCCCGTTTCACGCCCCTCCCTTCCTGCTTGTAGACCAATGAGATACACATACAAACACACACACACACACAAGCCTACCCTCCCTAACAAGTATCAGGGAGTGTGAGAAGGCGTTGGTTCTCTGGCCACAAACAGAGCACAGGGGAGTGCTGCAGTTTGCAAGTCTGATGGCTCATAGAAAGACAAAAAGCAACCGCAGTTCGGAATGACAGAAAGAGGAGGACGTGTCCGCGTGTGGCTGTTGAGGTAGCTTGAGGCAGACTGTGTGTGGCCCAGGCGAGACAGACCCAGACACGCAGGCCATCAATGGAACTGTCAAATAATCCAAGGTCGAGGGGGCATGAGGAGGCTCCCCCAGCCCTGCTGCCTGATCTGTCCCAAGTGAAAAGCAGCAGCTTCAGTGCTGCCCAACAACAAAGTTACTCGGCAACCATCTTCCTCCGCCGTAAAGACAAACTCGAGAAGGTAAGGCGACGCTTCAAACTTTGTTTTTCACTTGTTTTGGTTTGCTTTTTCAAGTCAAGTTTATCAGTTGTTTCTGGAATTGTACATAACGTGAACATTGGAAGTGGTGATTGCAAAAGTTATTGGAAGTATCCAATTGTAAAACTAGAGGAAACCACTCAGCCAGTATAAAAGTGCAACATGGAATCAAGTTTACATCCATTGGAAGTGCTCTTAATGCCTGCGGTGCATCAAGGCTAGCGCAGTAGAAATACAACACAAGACCCAAGAGGCTGAGCTCTGTTATCACAGATGAGTATTGATCACTAATTTGCTTGCTGCTACCACACACACACGAAAACACAGGATAGAGACCACTTAGTTATTTTTTTTCTTGTCCTATTTATTGGGTCTGCAAGATAACTTTTGTTGAAAATGAGCAAGATGCCCTTCCTCAAGTTATTTTCTTTGGTCAGCAGTAATAGTGATTTTCAATGGTCTGTTTTAATATAAAAAAATAGTGATGGATGAGTACCGATACCTTCAGTATCGAGCCAATACCGGGACTTTTTTCAAGGTACTCGCAGCAGTTGCATATACTGGTTGCCCTCTGTTGCCTGTTTTACGATCTGGAACTCAAAATTTTTATTTGGAAAAATGGAAAATTGCCATTAATTTCATACCAAACAAAAAATTGTTTTTAATGCTTACTTGGGATATATAGGTCTTTCTTTAAAATTGTTTGTCTTTGTTTTTTGGGGGGGAATTATATGTATCAGAAATGCTAGTGATATCGGTGACTACTCACCAGTTGACTACTCAGACTGCTAAAAATCTGGAAAGAAAAATTGTGACATGGAACCTCCCTATTAAAAACTAAAATCCATAAGGAAATAAATTGTGTTCCAATTTGGTCTCTGTTGTCTTTAATTTGATACATTTGACAACAGTTTTCCTCTGATTGGTCTTCTGTCCAATCCTATATTTGCAAAACCATTCACTAATTGTAGAATACTAACATACTTGTTGTTGCTCCTAGTGGCTTAATGTGAGATGATAATTTAAAATGTTGAATGCATGCCATTAAGCATTCCACTTGAAGTATTAATCATTTATCATGTGAAAAGAAAAATAATGAAGTGTGGTGTGTTTGTCACAATATGACACATTAGTCTAGGTCTTAATGGTACTTTTTTATTGCCCTGCTGTAAACAACTCATTTTTCTCTCCACAAATCCATTAAAATCCAGTATAATGTATTTAAACGGTCCAACCTGTGTGCATCGTGTCGAATGCTGTGCTTATCCACCCAGAGCGGACACGAAGATTGATGGCTGCTTTCAGTAAATCAAGCTGACTTAAGCATGTGATGGTGGATTTCACTGAACAAGTAGTGCTCTGCTGTGGCCAGACACTCACGGATGGAGCTTACTCAAGCAGACAGACGGACAGACGGACAGGCAGGATGTTTTTTTATTTTACTGCTACATTCAAAACCGAAGCATCTGGCTCGTGGCCCAGCTGCATATCAACATGGCGATGTGCCCAGCCAGCCTTCACTCACTATATCATTCTGACTTTGATACTACAGTAACATGGAAGACCCAAAAAAAAAAAAAAGCCAATACTTCCTGTAATTAGACTGCAACCAGCCGCTGAGTCTCTGGTGTGAAGGTGAGACACCAACAGTGAAACGTCCTTCACTGGCATGCACTAAGGTGTTTTTTGATGGGAGGAAATTAAGAGCCCTTTTCCACACCAAGGTTAAAAAATAAAACAAGTTTGGAAAAAGGTCAAAATTGTCATGCAATTAATTCATAGTGTCTATTATCTTTTGTGAAAAAAATTTCATCTGAGCAAATGTATTCTTTATGGGGGTAAAGTTTGTTTGTAAAAGTTGTATGTCTGGTTAAATGACATGAAAAATCCCAGATTAATCAAATAGATATTTGGAAAATAGCTCTTTAAATGCACAGTTTGTTCAAAATATAAATTTCAACCATACCAGGAATGCCAACAAGATCTGTGAGTTAGGTTCAATTATTGTATGATTATTATCTTTTGGGTTTTTGGCGATTTGTCTCATATTTCTATCAGTAGTGAAGTCCAAGCCCGAGGCTGTAATATATGTAAAAAAAAAAAAAATGTGTTTGACCGTGGTGGGTGCAGCTAAGAGCAATCATCTCCCTCGGGAGGTGACTCAGACATTTCTAGTCTCACTCTCGTTGTCCTTTTGGTCTGTCACATAGAAGAGAACATGCATTGAGCAGCTCAAACACACAGTAGATGTGACAGTTGTTTTATAGACATGTCTTGACTTAAGACGTCTCAAGACATCTAAAAAATGTGTCTTAAGACACAACTTAAGATTCCTTGTGACACATTGAGGGCTGGGTATGTTTCGCAATATGTTACATTAGTTACATATATATTTATTAAAGCAGTCATACCAAATTATATTTTTATTCTGCTGGATAGCAAAAAAATTATTTTCTTTTAATGTTAATGGCGCTTCCGGTTTTCCGCCAGCGGCCTGTCTGTTGTGTGCACGCTGCACAGCAAGGGTCAGCCGGAATGAATGATTGTGCAATATCGATTCTGACATCTCCATATCGATACGGCCAGCAAAAATATATTCCCATATCACTTCTTTTTTTTTACACCCTTGGTTCACACTGGGGTTGTTTTTTAATCTTTAAAATGATTGCCTTATTTATGAAGACTATTCTCACAACTAAAATTTGTTTTCATAATTTTCTGCATCGCCCAAAGCTAAAACAACGTAAAATTGTCTCCCACCTCCTGTTTCCATGGCGCTCATAGGACGCATAAACACAGCAGCCGCTTTGCTTGTTGTCAGCAGCTTATGATGTTGCGTATGCTGTTTTCTGCAGTTAGGTAACTATTCATTTGTGAGATTGGATTGAGGTAAATAAAAGCATAAAAGAAAGTTTTTGCGCATTTCATGCTGTTCCGCTGAGGTTGTTTAATGAGTTTTTGTGAGAATGTGCATAAACAAGTAAGTGCAGTTAAAAAAGCCACATCTGTTCCACTGATTTGACACAGAGAAGGTTTTACATAGATATGCTAGCCAGGTGTTTATGTCATTATATGTTAGTTTATTTTGCTTATATTCCATCATTTAAATGTTGCCGTGCCTTGCCAATGGCATGTTTTTAACAAGGTCAGTGCTTGACTTGCAACAGGTACTCACATCCGTACGTGTCACTGAGAACACTCCAACTGAGAGGCTCACACTTGGAAAAGAAAACAGACAAAATAGATGCTATATAGGTGTGTTTGTTTGTTTTAGTAATTTACTTATGAAGCATCTCACAACATAAACTACTATTATCCATTTTAGTGAAAAAAGTTTTACCACTTTAGTTTAGCCTGCTTCAGAGAGAGAGAGAGAGAGAGAGAGAGAGAGAGAGAAATCTGGCTATTAGTAGGCTCATTTGCATACTAAACAGTTATTGGATGTTTACTGGCAGAAAGGTCTCACTAGACAGTCGATCAGTCAGCACACAGCACAGAGTGGAGGTGAAAGAGAGTTGCGGAAGCACGTCCAGATTTCATTTGAGGGGGGCAAGGCCCCCTCTTGCTCCTGCGTAAAGCCGACCCTGGTTTCTAGAGCCTTCCTTAAAGGTGTATGCCAATTTAGGTTGGATCAAATTGTAGATACAAGAATCAAAAGTGAGGCATGGGGGAGGGAGGGAGCGGGTCTGTTGGGATTCAAAACAGCAGCTTTACATTGGTGGTTTGAACAAGAGGGCTTGGTCTGTCTCCATCTCTCCCACAGCCTCTGTTGAGTCAGCATGGAGCTGCAGACTTGCTCATTCTGTACTCCGACACACACTCACACACACACACACACACACACACTTCAAGCTGCAAATAAGATCAGGACATGAGGTACACACACACACAAACAGCTTCAGGATGTCAGTGAACCATATGCATGATAAAGTATTAAAGTCGAGTTAAGCCAAACCGACGGATGAAGCAAATGCACTGATGTCATAGAAGTTTGAAGGAGCGCAACTCTCATGGCAGGACCGGCCACAAAGGAACCCATAAAGGTGACGTTCCCAATCCCCGCCTTCATATATGCATGTGTGTAATATGTAAATTATCAACTCTTGTATTGTGCAGCCTCATTGCGCTTAAATGTCACAGTGAATGTCTGGATGTCTTTTGAATATATTGAGTAGCTTTTTACTCACATTTATTTCCATAATCGATTTATTTTAGGTGAGTTTTAGATGATTCAGCACAAAATCACCTTTCCTGGGGCTCATTGGAACTTTTTCCAATGGGATTTCTTATGCGTATTTGCATGTCAAGCACGGTCTCTGGTTAGACTTAATGAAAATCTCAGGGTCTCAGTGGACATTAAAGGAAAGTACAGTACATACAATGTGCTGCAGCAGCCTCATTAACTGAGACATACAGATGAGAGGGAAGAGAAGACAATCAAAAGTTGTCTTTACAAAAGAGATTTTTAAGTTATATGACTACATTATTGTTATTACTAAAATTCTTTACGTCGATAAAAATGTCCAGTCATCTATCAATTTACATAAAGTTCTTTGTTGTCATGTTGTTACCTCATTCATTGCCATTGACGGCTATAGATGTCAAAAATTCATTTGATTTGAATTATTTCTATTAGTTGAAAAAAAATTCCCACTTTTGTTAACAACAGTATGAAAACCTATCATTTTTTTATTGTATTAGAACAGATACAAAATGTGTGTAATTGTGAGTTAACTAGTGAAGTCATGCGATTAATTACGATTAAAGATTGTAATATAATCTTTTCTTTAAAAAATAAAAAAATATTATTTTTTAAATATTATTTTCAAGAAAATATTATTAAAAATCAGGGGCGTCAAAATGTTTAAATTTTTTAATCGTAATTAATTCCATGACTTTACTAGTTAACTCACAATTAATCACAAAATGTATATCTGTTCTAAATGTAAAAAAACAAATTTCTCGTTTTTCATACAAGTGGAAAAAAATGTCAAACTAATAGATAATAGTTCAAATGAATTTTTGACGTCTATAGCCGTCAATGGCAGTGAATGAGTTAAAGATGTTCTCTAAGTTCATGCGGTACCAAATTAAATTAAATAGTCAGTCAAAAGCCAATTGATCCAACAATAACCTAATGTTTTGGACAATCAGTGTAAAATAGGGCAGCTTGATAGCTCACAAAACCATCAACGTCAAATAAGGCAGAAAGAGCAATGATAAAAGTGCAGTGGTAAGCAAAACCGAAGCACATCACTGCACTTTTAAAAGAGCAAAATCAAGGATTTGGAGACAGCATCAGGACAATACAGCTGTCACGCCCCACATCTTTAATACAGCCACAATGTACACTCCTGTACACAAATAATAAATTTAATATTGTATATTGCTGGAGTGCGATGCAGAGGTGATAAAATCCCTTTCGAGAGAGACATGCTTGAACAACAAAGCTGACAGTGTACAGAAAAGTCATATATTGTGAGCCATACATTTTGCTTACATTCGAGTGTCTTGTTGCCATGTTTTCAAAGCAGCAGTATTGCTTATCCAATACGACATACATACACATTGTTGTTTATTGATCGCAAAACCTCCCTTCCCTGTGCATTGAATGAGGCAATTAACATTTATGGGGTCATTATGTTCTTTTCTCAAAGCTCCAAAATGAATTCCCATGTTGTTGTCTTTACATACTGTTACTTTAATACTTATAACCAGCAGATTATTATATGTTGTCTACTATAAATTGTTGTGTTTCATGTGTCTGTGACTTGTCAGACGCAGCAGAAGTGCATTGCCATCTTTGCACTGCTATGCTGCTTTGCTGTGCTGTTGGTGCTCATCTTCTCTTCCGTGGATATTTGGGGGGACGGTGAGGATGGAATCACAGAGGAGAATTGTCGCACTGACTGTCGGTGAGATAATCAATACATCGGAAGAGTAATAAAACAACATTAGCAGACAAGAAGAATGTTGGATTGTTGATGCTTCCATGTTGCAGCATTGTCCTTATGGAGACAATCCCCGAGGGTCTAAAAGATCACTTGAATGGCAGACCCAATTTGCCACTCCTTGTTGGCTTCCATAACCTGCTGGACCAAGCCAAGCACTCAGTCCAGGTCGTGTCCCCAGTTTGGAACTTGAGGCCTTCAGAAAAAGAAACAGGACGACAGGTACAAAGTCATGAATACATCGTTTCCTTTCAGTCAAGTATGCGTCCAATTGTATTTCCCTAGTGGTCCGAAAGCAAAAGCGTTAATTATTTTGAAGATTACGTGTGCCCTTTTAATGAGTTTAGACCTGCTGAGATGAAACAATGCCTAAACACGTAATACCGCTTCCTCAGGGTCAGCTTTTATTCCAGAGATTGCTCAGCTTGAAATCCCGAGGGGTCAAACTAAAGATTGCTAGCAGCCTGGCAAACTCTGCAGAACAGAAGATTTTAGCGACACACAGTAAGTAATTGGCCAACTGGCATTCGTTTCAACTTTGAACTCTTTCACCCTCGCCTATCTGTCTCTTCCTGTCCAGACGCTGAGGTTCATTTGGTTAACATGACAGCTTTTACCAGAGGCGGACTTCATTCCTCATTCTGGATCGTAGATCGGACACACTTTTACGTCGGCAGTGCTGACATGGACTGGAGGTCGTTCTCCAAGGTATCATCAACATTTTGCCTGCGTTGTGCAAAAATTAAGGGTCACAGCGCTAATTAGAGGTTGTTTTTGGCATCTCTCAACTGATGAGTGAATAAGGATGTATCTGACTGAGTCAGTATGCATTTTTTCGGGAATTTCGATCGGGGTCAAAGTGCCACATTTCTTCTTCTAACTTAAACATGTGATGGAGACATTTGACAAATGGTATAAAGGCCGTGCAAAGGTCTCAAACTCGTGGTTCAAGGGCCTTTTGCGGCCTGCAGGATCATATTTTGTGGCCCTCTACTTGACATCAAAGTTTAGTGTTAGTGAGGTCCCCATGTTATTTTGCCATGTCATTGCCTTCAGTGATTTTTTTAATTGTTATTTTCATTTTTTATATGATTGTTAACATAGCTCAGGCTCAGGACAGCTTTTGGCAAAACGTGGAAGGAAATGATATCCTGTAACCCAGTCCTAGTCATGTATTTTTCAAAACCTGACAAAAAGAGAAAGTTTGGCAACGAGAACTGTCAATTTCAAGAAAAAAGGAGACAATGAAAACATATTGTTTTGTTTTTTGTTGCTGTTGTCTGAGCACAGTGGCACACGACACCCCGATATGTCGCAAATACACAGAGAAAGTTCTGGTGCTCAAAAAATCAAACGTCACTGCTCATCTGAAAAGCAGAGTCACCAATCTTGTTCACGTTCTGAAGAGCTGTTAAATGGAAAGTCAAACAAAAAAAATTCTCTACAATAATATGGCTCACAGTCACCTGTTTTCTGAAGCTGAGTCGTGATTGGTCATTAGCAACTGTGATGTGCAGGTGGGTTTTGCAGCTAACTCATATTCCACAAACGCAATTTTAATCAGAATGCTGTGTTTAGACAGAGGTGGGTAGTAACGAGTTACATTTACTCCGTTACATTTACTTGAAAACTTTTTGAAAAAAAAATACTTCTAAGAGTAGTTTTACCACACAATATTTTTTACTTTTACTTGAGTAGATGTGTGAAGAAGTAACGCTACTTTTACTCCGCTATATTGGGCTACACTAGAGTCGTTAGTCGTTATACATTCATACATTAGATTTACTGTATTTTCACATAAGCTTGACTGACTGTGTGGGATAATTTCCGCGGACACAAGTGATGTGACGTTCACGATCGATTCAAGTCTTTTGAACAGCTCTTCAATGTGACGATGGGAACCGAGACCCGACTTTTAATGTTCTGAACTGTTATTAAAAAAAAGACTTAGACGATTGGATTAGTTGTACTTTTTTTTTTTTTTTAATACTTGAACCCCTTTTTTTGGAATATTTGATGCGGCCCAGACTCAATTTAGAACAGTTAATGTGTTTGCTGACTCACTTCTTATCCTCCAATTAACACACTGTTAGATTTTGTTGTCATCCTTTATCTCAGGACAAACGAATCGAGAAAGCACATCAACGTACTCTCTCAACTCAACTTTTCTGCTGTTTCACTTTTTGGTGTTTCCTGGCATCTTACAGAGGAAGGAGCTGGGCCTGATGGTGTATAACTGCAGTTGTCTGGCACTGGACCTCCACAGAGTCTTTTCTTTTTACTGGCAGCTCCATGAGAGGGACTACATCCCCTCAATCTGGTCTAAGAGAGTCACAGCACTCTATGGGAGACACCAGGCCCTGGAGCTGGAGTTCAACAACACCCCTGCAGTTGCATATGTGTCTGTAAGGCTCTTGAGAAGTTATTGTTTTGTACACAACACAAATGTAACAGCCTTTTAGATTGCAACTTCTTTTTCAAATGTGTAACATTATTTAAGTGAGAAATAATACATGTACAGTATTTCATGCACACTTAAGTAGATGCATGGAGTCGTGGTGCATTCACTTGAAATCTGTGTACATGTGCAGTTTATGTGTGTAGTCATCTTAGTGGTATATCTTTTCTGCAGGCCTCCCCTGATGTTTTCTGTGCTAAAGAGCGCACAAGAGATGTAGACGCCATCTATCACGTCATACAGAGTGCAAAGACATTCATCTTCATTTCTGTGATGGACTACCTCCCTCTGGTGAGCAGGCGCTTAAGAGGAACCTCGGTCACGAGGTACTGAGCTTTGATATGAAAACATATGCTTCATGTGATCATATTCTATATTTCGTAGCTGTTTTGTTTTCTGCATCATATGACTGGTTGTGACTCACTTTGAGGTTGCTACATGTGTAAAAGACAGTCCAAGCAGAGGGAATCATCTAATTAAAATGACTTCATCGTTAGGTACTGGTCACCGCTTGATGAGATGATCAGAGAGGCTGTGGTTCTGAGAGGGATCAAAGTTCGCCTGCTCATAAGCTTCTGGAAGAACACTCACCCGCTCACCTTTAATTTTGTGACCTCCCTCAAGTCACTGTGCATGCAGATGTACAACTGTTCTCTGGAGGTGGTATGTAGAACAACTCCGCTGTGGCTGATTCATATTTATAATGTAGATTTAATTCAGGATTATACAAATAATAGTACATAATTGTGTTGATTAAATTATCTTTCAGAGGTTTTTCAGTCACAAAGAGCAAAAGGATGACTTTCAACATGCACTCAATCACAACAAGTACATGCTGACGGACAATGCTTTTTACATTGGTAGGCTATGTATTTTGCATTTATCAAATTTGCATTATATTATTTTATAATTACAGTCCTCAAAGGAACAGTGTGTAGGATTTAGTGCCATCTAGTGGTGAACTACTAATTCATTCATTTAACCCACTATTAATTTCAATAATATGAATAATCGAAAAGCTCTATCACATCAAGCATACTTCTTTTTTTTTTTTTACATAATCGGAGTTGTAGTAATCGCTAAATATTACATACGTCGCGCTACACCTCATACCACGAACGTAGTTAGCCCTGGTGGCGCTTGCAACTAGTGTCGGACTCAATGGTTTGACCACTGCTTACCTTCCGCATCTGCAGTCTGCAGGTGGTCGTCGTTCCAGATCCTGCCACTTGTCTCCCTTTCCTTTTCTCTCTCTAGCTTTTGCTAGCTACTCTTGTTAACTGCCCCAACAAGTTCTTGCTAGCCGCTCTTGTTAGCCACTCCAGTGAGCTCTTGCTAGCCACTCTTGCTCAGCGTTCCCACTAGCTCCTGCTCGCTCGCTCACTTCAAATAATAAATGGTAGTAATTGGTGATTGGCTTGTGAAGTGTGCTATCTTTAAGGCACCTTAGTGCGCATGCTTCAAAATTGTTGCATTTTATTGGTTCACCACAAGATGGCTCTAAATCCTACACACTGTCCCTTTATAATAAAATGCTTGAATAATTTCACTCTGACATTTTCTATGCTAAATTTAGAACACCTATCTCTTCTTACATTTAGACAACAGTTAACCTGAAATATATATATATATATTTCTAAAGTATTTTATCTTCTTTAAGAATCAAGATGCACAATTCATCAGTGCCGCTCAACAGCCTAATAGCTTGTTTACCATACTTGCAGTAGATGGCGCTATAGTCCTTAGAGTTTAAAAGGAATTCTTTGTGAATATTTGTACATAGACACAAATGATTGTCCTGATCTCATTTTCTGCTTTACCTTCTTAGGGACTCACAACTGGGTGGGGAATGAATTCTCTAATAATGGCGGAGTTGGACTGGTGGTCCAGATGAATAACAGCAGAGGGAAGATCATGGAACAAATGAAAGCTGCTTTTGAAAGAGACTGGACTTCACCTTATTCGAAAAGCCTGCTGGGAAACAAAGATCGATACAACAAACACAAAAATCTGCCTCAGGTGGAGAAAAAGGAAGAGGACCCTTGAATGACCCTTTATCTCTGTAATTTATATTTCATGTGGACATGCTGCACTATGCACTATTATGAATGGCTTATACAACACTTAAATTCTCTAGTAGCCAAATGAATTTATCTAGATCTTGACGTAACAATATACAGTAGCCCAATGCATCTTTAAGTGATTGTAATTGTTGCTAATTATATGATGTAGTTGTACAATCCTGCATGAAGTATTGTATATTTAAGCCAATTTAAGCATCCCATATTCAACCTATATTCTACTAAAAGTAGCAATAAATATACACATACTGTATATGATCTTGCAAATGTGACACAGGAAGACTGGGGGCAAGACTTGAATCCAAAAGTTTGGAACTATGAAGCAGATGGTCTTCAAACCACTAGTACACTGTTCTGCCCAAGTTCCTCAATTCCTTGCGTTGTCAATGCTGCAAATTGAAAAGACATACACAAATTTTCTAAGACCCCTGCGGTCATAGACCCTTAGCGTTTGGCCCTGGGCCATTTATGTACTTTTTTTTTTTTTTATTGGCCTGCTGCACACGTTATTAATAAAATTAAACACAGACTGTATCAAAAGGTTATGTGAAAAGATAAATGATAAAAATATTTTTTTTAAATTACAAATTCAAATGAAACAAAAGTTCATGTTACACTAAAATGTAACACATTATCATATGCTCTTTTTAATTAAAATTGTAAATACATAAGACAACATACAGTGTGAGTTTATTTTCCCCTTGAGGGATTACAAGTAATTACAATAGTTAATTAATTTAAAAAAAATAAAAGTCACACCTTTTTATTCTTTTTCTTCAATAAAATGTAGGTTACACGCTTATCCTAATAACTTTTATCTTTCTCACCGATAGCGACATAACCTTGCCTGCCAGATGAATTCTCGCGGGATTTGTGAGTTCACAAAGCCTCGGTATTGTGGAGAACTCCTTTGGGCTCTTGCCAGTTTAATAGCATCAAGCTGCAAGTTAGTTAGTTAGTTAGTTAGTTAGTTAGTTAGTTAGTTAGTTAGTTAGTTAGTTAGTTAGTTGTAGACGTGGCTGTGATTTGTACTACTTGACTTCAACACAGGGTGGCAGTCTTGGGCCACGACAGGTATTTTCAGTCCAGTTCAAATATTAGTCAATTATGGGACACTGCTGACGTTTTTAGAACAAATTTAACAAATTCTAACAATGGAGAGAAACGCGCCAATGAGTGATATGTGGAATTGGGCAAGTGGACATGAAAACTTTTGACGTGAAGGCTGTTTAATTGGTGATGACCGTGACGATTGAGCTAAACTCGCTAATATGTAGGAGTAGGACAGTATTATATGAACGGGGAGGGGTTTTTGGGTTGAGGCTGTCATGGTAAAAAGATGATGGGGAAAGATATCCCAGATTACACCGCTAACATTTCAGATGTTTATGCTGGCGCTAAACTGTGCAGACCTTTAGGAATTATCACCAGCAGTCTTTGTTGTGGGTGATCGGAGAGGGTGGGGAGCAGCTGGCTTCACAGCCTTTGCAACATTTGGATCAGTGGACGATGCTTGTAGTGTGTATACTCTCGTATCCAACTCATTTGCTGGAGATAACAACAGATGCATGACATCAGACGTTTCGGAGTGAAGGAAGCAGGAGAAGTGACTGATAGTCAGGCATTTTCTACAAGCTTTTAAAAATAATGACCATCTGGATAATTCACTTGTAAGACTCAAGCAAGTTAGACGAGTTGGGATTTCTGACAAACCTTTGGGTGAAGATGGAAAACGGTGTTTTTCTGCCCTTCCTGGATCAGTTCATGATGAGCCCACTTGTCACCTGGGTAAGTGATTTACACTGTAAGTGATTGTGATAATGATGGACTTGATGACTTGACTGATCATCACTGCAGGTGAAGACCTTTGCTTCTCATGACGAAGGCCGGAATGTGGACTTCAGTGAATTGCTGGATGGAGTCTTTTTGAATGATGTCATGAGCCAAATGTAAGTCATGTTTTGTGTCACCTTTTTAAATAAATGTTGGTATTGAAAGCTATAGCAACCCCCACGCCCCCTCCCTGATATTCATGAAGTCAAGTTTAATGTCTATGCATGTACTAGTATGCTCTTTTTCCTAGAACAACTTTTTTCACTACCGCATGACATTTCTGCGTACTAGTAGGACAACTATGAGTTACTACTAGTGAGGCAAAACGGTGCACTAATCAACAACTGCATGCTACTAGTAACCAGAGGTGTTAAAATTATTTGATTACTCGATCATCAAATTAATCAGCAAATAAAGCAATTATCATATAGAGCCATTGTTTATCTTATAATTGTTCAAATCCTCTGACTTCAGCCACACATACATTTTCTCTGATTTCTGTAGACCTTCAGGAAAGCAGAATGATCATCTTTTTGCATTTTATTAAAATAAGACATTTGCAAACAACTGATTTTACTTTTATTTGTGACAGCTATGGCTGTTTGAAAGTGCTATATACATATAGATGACTTATTTAGAAAACAATGAATCAACATTTGCCCCTGTTTTCTGACATGTTACGGACCAAGCTGAATAAAATAGTTCAATCTATTACAAAAATAATCTTTATTTTGCAGTCATAATATGAATAACCTGTACTTGTTTTTTAGTTAAAACCTGAAGTGCATATGAAACATGTAGCCCTTCGCATTAGTCTGTACCCATAAGTAGCTCAGTGTTTCATCAATAAACAATGCCGAATAAATAAATTGGTTAATAAACAGTAAAATAATAGCAAGATGTCTATTTTTATTCAATTAATCAATACATAATCAATAGAATAATCAATTCTAAAAATATTTGATGGTGACAGTCCTACTAGTGACATTATACAATTTTACTAATTAACATCCTTGGCTTCACTGTACTACTAGTAGCACACATGTGCACACATTAGTGCACAGTTTTGCCTCGCTAAGTAACATGTAGTACTAATTGTACAAATATGCCAAAATGATCCGACTCGTGCTCTTTTGTCAATCCATCAGTGCACTGTTTTGTCACTACTGTTGTAACTCATCAAGTTTAGATCAAATCCTGCCAAAACAAATGAGACATCGTAAATTTTGTCGAGATGCTAGTTAAAGGATTATGATTTGAGCAGCGTATGTTCAAAGGGAATTATCCCCACCCTTCGAAAAAATTATGGTGTGCTGGCAGTTGTTCAGTTCTAGCAAGTGACATACTGGACACTCTATTCGTGAAGGGTAAAATGAATTAATCAGTAGAGTTATAGAAAGCTTCCATTTGTCCGCCATTAGGCTCCAGTGTTCATTTATATACTTTATCAAGCAGTGTCACAATAGCCAGCTCTGCATGAGAAACATCGCTTGACTGGAAGGGAGGGGGGGGGGGGTTAAGGCGGGATAATCTCTTGGATTGGGAGACCCTCTGAGATTAAAGCCATGTTGCTGGTGTTTAGTGGCATTTGGACACAGATGGGAAGGAGGAGCGAGGGGGTGACAGAAATGGGGCAATAAAAAATGGGCGGTGACAGGAAGACTGAACAGCGTGATGACCGAGTAGCTAACTGCATTTTTATTGTGCGAGTGCTGAGTGTGTCAAATTCGCAATAACATGATTGTTTATTGTATCGTTAGTTCTTAATGTATTCAAAATATCAACAGTCAAATGATTCAAAAGCTCCTAGATATGCCTGTCGGACTTGTTCATTGTCAAATTGTGACTGCCTATTCCTATGACGTTGGGGCGCTGTGTTAACAGTTTTTCTCCATAGGTTTGGCACATTTCTTGAAACTGAGATGACATTTTCAAAATACCATGGACAAATCTCAAAACCATCTTACAAATTGTGCCAACTGAATGGCGTTCCTCATTGCTTTCATCAAATTGCCAATGTCTTAGTACATGTTTTAATTGCCTCAGTGGATCTGTGCAAATGGCTGTTGGTGGGACTGAATATATATATATATATATATATATATATATATATATATATATATATATATATATATATATATAAGTCACTCAAGGGTTGAGGAACGAACGCACAACCTTCAGGTTGGGAGACACTAGACCGCACTACCACCTGAGCTATGCCCCGCCTACTGTTTGCTTATCTCCAAACGGAGACCAAACACAAACACAAACATCGTTTTTGGTCTCTTGGAGTTATGAAGTTTCCAGCTGACACGAGTGATATACTAAAACACAGCAGGAGCTGTGTGGCTCAGGGAGTCGATCGGCTGTCTTCCAAGCTGAAGGTCGTGAGTTTGTTCCTCAACCCTTGAGTGACTTGTATTTATTTATTTTTCAAATTTTATTTTATTCTCTTCATCTATTTGGTCCCACTTTAAATAGAGTCAAATTTACTCGACATAATTTACAGTGTAGTGAAAGTGTTACAGTAGTAGGTTCATTTACGCTGTGCGCTAGATATAATTTTAGTTATTAGTTTTTTATAAATATAATGAATTCGGCATACACTTTCTTTTGTTGCACTCTAATGTGTAGGTTTTTGTGTGAATATAAAGTGTTGCAATTTCCTTGACTGTGAGTGGAGTATGTCAAACCGAAAACTTTTAAAACTGCTCTTGTAAAATCGCCCTCCCCCCTCTGTTTTATATATAATTGTATTTTGTTAGCAGCACCTCTGCTGTTGTGACAAAACATCTAATGATTTTGACTTGCAGTGCTCACAGAATGCCTAAAGGACAATACATTGCGGGGGCACTGACTACTTATATGACAGAAATGTGTGAAAGAGAAAATGATTTTAAAACATAGGTAAGCTGTTTTAGGAGAGATATGTGCTTTTGCTAATGAACTGATGTGCACAAATGTAAGTCTGTTTGGCCAAATGAGCTTGCAGTTTTGAAAATGTTATTTCAGTGTCAAGAAATGTGCCAAATGAAAAACTGTAAACATAAATAAAAACTAAATTCAATTATTTGCAAAGCATTCATCCTATATTTACTTGAATACACTACTAAGACAAGACTTTAAATGCTCAAACTGATTTGCAAGTCATTATATTCAGTTTTTAATGTTTAACGCAACGTCCCAACTTTGTTGGAATTGGCAATTGGGTTTGTGGATGGATGGACGGATGGATGGATAGATAGATAGATAGATAGATAGATAGATAGATAGATAGATAGATAGATAATGAAAGATTGCTTGTATGTCATCAGTCATCCTCCGGCCACACCTCCAGCTGCAAGCAAATTGAGCAAGGATCCGAGTCAGAGGGTCCCGACCTTGACCTTTCTTGTTCAGCAAATCAAGACATATTATCTGGTGAGTGAGTTTCTCCCGCATCCATCCAAGCTACATGCTGTTAAACCCTCTCTCACAACATCGGATTATGAAATTGGAACATTTGCTTTGGATGTTTCAATTGCACCTCAACTTTGCACACACGCACTGGATAACACATGCGCAAACCGGATAGTTGGTGGGACTGAATTTCTCACAGTTCTGTCTTAAGACGCGTGCCCTAAATGTCACCCATGTCAACGTCTGTGCAATCAGCATAGGAGCAGTTGGAATACCGCAATAAAGCTGCAGTCTGAGCCCCGACAGCGTTTTAGAGTCACACATTTCAAGCATGGGATTGCTGTGGCACTTGTCAGATTATATTATTCTGACAAATTAATTAACTGCAGTTTGAGATAAAATGTCTTGCATTAAAATCTGTTGAGATTACTAGGATGTCATTTTCGAGCAGGGCGGAGCATTTAAATTCTTGAATTAAACGTGGTGGCACTACTTTTCTGCAGCATCATCTTCAACAGCATGCCTAATTACAGATTTCATTTGTACTCAACGGATAAATCATTCCTGATACAGTTGTACTGCTGACACACTGTATTTATACTCCAATGTTTACTGTTGTAGGGGGAAATTTTATCGTAGGACAGTTTGGGATTTTATTTTGTATTGCTTCTATCTAGGCTGGTTTTGGCTGTTAGTTAAGAGATGCTTTACTTCATTTGCATTAACTGAAACATTTTAGTGAGGAAATTTTGAACAATTTTACTGATGAAAGATTATATCAAACATTATTTTCTAAAACATTTACCTGTATTCTTATCCGCATTCATGTTTAGCCACAATGTGTGATTGATATATGTCAGGGCTTTGGAGCCACATGTGGCTCTTTATCCCCTATCCTGTGGCTCCATGTGGATCTCTTTAAAAATATATATTGGATTTTTTTTAATACATATTTACTTTTATTTTTTTTGATAAAATATTCTCTAAATTAATAAATTATTTTGATTTAAAAAATGAATGATTAAATATTTAAAGAAATGTCAGTCAAAATTTGTAATTTGTAAAAGAAAACGTTTTTTAAATTACCTAAAAATGTCTCAAATAAATAAATAAATAAAATGGAAAAAAATACCATAAAATGTAAAAAAAAGTAGTGAAAGCAGAAAATTGCCATAAAATATGTTTAGACTTGCCAAAAAAGTCAGAACATTTATGGGGGGGTTTTGTTGTTATTGTTTGTTTGTTTGTTTTTTAAAGGCAGAAACAAAAACATTTAACAAGTAATAAAATTTCAAAAACAAGAAATATCGGAAAATTACCATAAAATGTACACAAAATTGCCATAATATCAATAAAATAGCCATAAAAAGTCCCCAAAAAGGAAGGAGCGAGTTCCGAAAATGATGATTAATAATATGTCCACAAAATTGCCAACAATGTCAGAAATTTGACAGAAAATCAGAAAAGTACAAATATGCATGAAAAATGAAGTATAAAAAAATGACATACACAAAAAATTAAACAACGGAAGATAAAAGGTAGAAGAAAAGGAATGTCTCCGTATTGGATGCCGCTGTCATATGTTTGTGTTGTGGTGCATCTCTAGTAAGCTCTTGGGCCCTCAGTACACTAACATACTTCCTTCATCACAATCTTCAAATGTTTTGTGGCTCCGGTCACATTTTTGTTTATTTATTTAGCCTAATTGGCCCTTTTGACAGGAAAGGTTGCTGACCGCTGATCTATGTGAATGTTATGTATTTTCTTTCTTTTGTTCGTGTTTTCTTTCACAGGAAAACCTGAGACAGTTGATCCTTATTCCTCTTCCAAATGTGCTGCTGCTTTCGCGGACTCCTCACACTGGTATGCCAACCGTCCAGTTTCTGTAGTACTTTCCTCATTATAGCATCACAAACTCGCAGGGGAGCTGGCACTCACATTCTGACACCTATGGACTATTTAGAGTCTTGAATGAGAATTGTTAATATGACGGTATTAAGCATTTTATTGGTTCTTGCTTGAAACAGAGCAAAGTCTGTTGGAAATGAAGAAACTGTTGTTGTTGCTCCTGGGATGTGCAGTTCAGGTAAACATTCATCTGGTCTCTAATATTGATGTGTGATGTACAGTACTTATTACAATATTGTTGGCAAAATGATCCCATATCAAGTTATCTGAAGCAGAAAGTATGATTTTTTTTGTTTCATTTTCAGTGTGAGAAGAAAGAGAAGTACATTGAAATAATCCAGATGCTTGACTTTGACACAAAAGCAGCCATAGCTGTGCATATTCAAGAGGTATATAGGATTGCTTTTCCCAAAAATCTGTCACATATAATTCTGTGTAAAAAAAAAAAAAAGTCACTTGTGCAAGAGTAACCTAATAACAACAAATATGTTGATAATTACAGTACGTGTGTGCATCCCCCCCAATATTCTCCAGCTGACCCACAGTCAAGACAACCTACTTGACCTGCACTGGTTGGAGTGCAGTAACATGCCCGCTGATGAGCTGGAAGTTGTAGCAAAGACAATGGCCGTCAATCTTCAGCACTTGCTGGACCAGAGGGACGACCATTTGGAGGTAAGGCATGATACTGGTGGGAAATAGCTGAGAATTGGGCTGCCAATTTCCTGGGAAATACTTTTAACAACAGATTTAGAGTATGAATTAAAGTGTCTTAATCAATCAATCCAAACTATCTATCAATCAAGCATTGCAAGCAAGCCTGAAATTTACCAGAAAAATCTCATTCCTCCACTAAAATGATCAAGTAACCTTGTGACTTAACTTGTGGTGATCTGTATGTCCCTTTTGTTTTTCAAGACTATAGCAGAGCTAACACAGGAAAGGGAAGGTGTGGTTCGTGTTCTCTGTAGCACATCAAACCCGCAGTCCGCCGTCTACCCTCCCAGCATGCAACAGCAGCAGGCGGGAACTCAGCAACATTTGGTTGTAGAACTTGCCGACTCGAAGGCCAAGATCAGACGACTTAGACAAGAACTGTGAGTATCTTGTAAATAAAGTTAGAGGTCTCTTTACCTTACTGCGAAAACAAGAATTCTCTTATAAATTGATGTGGGATTAAAACTATGCTTGGCTGTTTGTGACTATTAACACACAATTATTTAACCCTAACACTAATGCAATGTTGCAAAAGTGAAACAAAACAAAAGTTATACAACAGTGGTACTCAAAAAGAGCAGGTTGAAGTTCACAGAATTTATAATAATCCTACCCCTTATTTTCCACAATTTGGTTTTACATTTCTCGTACGACAGAACCTCAAACTGAGGACAAAAAACAACTTATTTACATGTAGCACAAGAAAAAACAGGCATTAAATATACAATGTAAGAATACAAAAAAGGGAAAAAAGTTGTCACAAACAGAATACTCGTTTATGGTCATTTAGTTTGACGATAACTCAAAGACAAATTGTGTAAATAGTATACACGTTTGTAATTGTACAATATTAGAAAAACTGAAGACAATTGAGAAGAAGAAAATAGTTTCAGTAGACTTATTGATGAATACAGTATTAAAAATAAAATAAAATAAATATTTGTCGCAAGGAAAAAAAATACACCTCTTACTCATTAGCTATTTAATTCCACTGCATATTTCCGCATAAAGTAATTTGTATAAACCTTTTAGAATTGCCTCAAGTTCGTACAAGTTTTAATATCAGATTCGATGCCATTCCATAGATCCACTCCAGCCCAGGTGATGCACATACATATGCTTTTTAGAGTCATTCTAAATGGCTCTTTTTTTAAGTTCATCTTTCCGCTCACGTTATATGTTCCTTCTCTTGTACAGAACTTTTTTTTGATACACTCTGGGAGAATATTTGTTTTGACTTTGAAAATAAATACATTTGTCTTGAACTCTATTAGGTCCCTAAATTGTAACATTTTTGATTGAAGAAACAAGGCATTTGTGTGAACAAAATAGTTCACTCAATGGCGATTTAGTGAATAATATGTTCATCATTGCTTCATTAGGCTACATGACAGAATGAAGATACATGATAGAGTCTTACACTGCAAAAATCAGCTATCTAACCTAGACTTAAACTCTTATATCAAGAAATAAAGTCTTATTGATCTTGTTTTGAGAATTATATACTATGCAAGAGCAGAATTTCTAAGATTATTAATTTTATTTTAAGATGATTGGTCTTTTATTTCTTACTTAGTTTGTAAATCCTAAAATTAGTTAATTGTTATGCACAATAAGCTAAAATGCCTTAAGCGTCTATAGGTATGATGCAGTTTAATTCCACACAGCTAGATATTTTCATATATACAAAATCACCCTGGGATCTCTCTTAATACTAACTATATATTCTCAGAGAATGCATGTGTATATATATATATATATATTAAGGAACTTTCAGTTTATGTTGATTATGGCGGCACCATATGGACAAAAGCGGTAATGTTATGCCTAAAGGAAGACCACATTTCCAATGAGGACAAGCGCATTGCGTCATTTTTGAACTCATGCCAGCAACTGAAAGCAGGACCAATGTTGATCCTTGACTGTCCTTATATCAGGGTAGCTTCCATTTTTTTTCTCCATTTTCTTTTCCATTTTCTTTTTTTAACATTTCAGTTATTTTGCAGCTCCTGCCAGGAAAGCAGTAATCGTAAAACGACATTCAAATTGACTTCCGTCTTTGTAAGGAATGGATAAAGAGGGAAGTGACGTATGCCATAAAGCAGTCAGCACATTTGTAGTTTTTTTGTGTGGCAGTGTTCCTACCATCCTCCTCAAAGTTGCTTAGTGCCAGTAAAAATAATAGAGACCCCCTCAGGCCATAGCAAAGCTACCATTCAACTAGTTTTAAGTCGATGTTTCATCAGAAGAGTAATAAAAACGTTTTATTAAGGTTGAAAAGTTCCTTAGTGCTACTTTAATGCAACATTGGTAGCCCATTTCATCCTAGCATTTGTATTTTGTGACTCTTTAAAATAATTTACCATTTCTTTATTATATATCACTAATTGTAAAAAAAAATAAAAAATAAAAATAAAATGTAAATAACATGTCTTTTGTGTTGGACTTGTGTCGCTGCAAGGTACTTAATGTAAGCCGTCTCTCCTCTGGAGACCTTCCAGTAGTGACTGAATGAGAGTTACCACAGGATAAGAGATGCCCCGGGGAGTTTGGCCCACATTAATGCCTGCCTGGCAATTTCAGTGGTTGCGCACTATACTTCTGACCCACATTGGCTTTGTGCTCCTGCAGTTCATGTATGCACATGCACATTATCTCAAGACCCATCTTAGGACCTCTGAAAGCAATGTTGATCATAATAGTGTGTTATCCCTGCTTGCAGGGTCTCTCAGACTGTCTTTTTAACAAACACATAAAAACATTAAGGTGTTTATTCTCGCTTTCTTTTAATGGCCCTAAAACCACTTACAGTATAAGCAGGTCTGCTTTTGAACATTGCCTGGATACGTACAGATAACTTGGTACAGGCAGCTGCCGCAAAAAGGAAAAACTGTTAATAATGTCTAGAAAATGAATGAAATGTGATTATTATGTCAATGAAAAACTAAGAGGTTCTGCATTCCTGCAGAGAAGAGAAGAGCGAACAAATGCTGGACAACAGACACGAGCTGGAGAACATGGAGGCAGAGCTGAAGAGGATCCAGCAAGAGGTTTGAAGAAAAACAAGACCAACAATGACAGTAACACATAATGCAGTAACCCCCTGACCCTTCTCTGCAGATTACACAGCTTTAAAAATTGCACTCAGATGGGAAATCTGTTCTTACTGACTAGGAATTAACAGCAATTAAACTTCTCATTTAGCGCAGATTGAAATTGGTATTTGAGGAAGCGACGAAGTTTGACTCATTTCAAGCCTTTTAACCTAGTAGCACTTGTTAGCCTGATTAATACATTTTTGTTATTGTTAAGGTTAATGTTATTTTCTTAAAGAAGAGCAGAACATGGCATAAATACCACATGAACATGTTAATCATTATTTGGAGCATGTTTTAATGCGGAGACATACTCTGGTTCTGGCAAAAGTTTGACTTTACATTGATTAAATCCTGCGAAATTACTAGTGCTAAATGCCTAATGACAATTCTGACCTAGTGCAAATGGGATTGTCACAGTTCTATCCACAGTCACTTTTTTTAAAATCTGATTTTAGTTTTCAGACCTATTTGTTATAAAAACCTTATTTCTGTCTGAATGTTTGTCAGAATTTGAAGCTTCTCATAGACGCCCGAGCGGCCCGTGCCTACCGCGATGAGCTCGATTCTCTGAGAGAGCGAGCGCTGAAAGCTGACAAGCTGGAGTGTGAGGTGGGACGCTACAGGGATCAAATGCACAAAATGGAATTTTACAAGGCCAAAGTGGAGGTAAAATCAATAAATACATTATTTTTACACACCCAAAAGTCCATGTTTATTCTTTTGCCCTATTTTATTTGCTACATACATAGTAAAGGTATTTATATAATCTTCACATTTTAGGGTTGTATGGATTTCTACTGTATTGCTATAGTGGTTACTAATCATGATTTTAACATGCATGGTAATATAATTTTCTTTTGCTTATACTCAATCTTGTGTATCATACTTTTAATACAATTAATTGGAAATGGGAACAAAAACAACCATTTAGAATGATATTTTGGTTGATTACATATCAGTATTATGTAATTCAAGTGACAAGAAATATTTTTCCTCCTTGACTTCAGGAGCTCAAGGAGGATAACAGAGTGCTTCAGGAAACCAAAGAGGTGCTCGAGGATCAGTTAGCAGGCTGGAGGGCACGCTCCGATCAAATCCACCAGCTGGAGAAGCACAGCCTGCTGCTGAAAGCCCGCATACACGACATGGAACAAGTAATCGTCACTTCTTCTTCAGTCTTCTTCACTTGCAGTGGAGATATGAATTTCAATATCTTGAACTCAAACTAATCAACGTGCATCCCCACTTTAGGGAAGAGATGTCGATCGCAAATGCATTGAGGAGCTGCAGGATGAAAACTTGACTCTGTGTTTAGCACAGAGGAGGAGCATGGAGGAGTCACAGCACCTGGGATGGGAGCTAGAGCAACTAGCCAAGAGCACAGACAACTCTCAGGGTATTTATATATATATATATATATATATATATATTTTTTTTTTTATACACCTTATTTATTCATTCACTCCCAGCCATTTCACTGAAGCAACCCCCTTCGCTCCCAGCTGTTTTACTGGATTTTGACTAATTTTGCAAGGCCCACAGAATATTGTGTTCTATTGCTATAAAAACATGGAGCCCACCAAAAGAAAGATTAGAGTCTCTTCTTTCCTCAGGAAAAAAAAGTATATTTCTATCAGTTTCCGTTTTGCAGCAATTAGCATTAGAATATAGCTAACTTTCATCATTATTCACAAATCTGTTAACAACACTGAGGGAAAGAGCTTTTTGCAACATGGTTGATCTTATACTCTGCTACACCTGCTGGTCGTTTTTGTAATAACTACCATTGCTTTAAGCCAGGAATGGAAAACTGCGGTCCTCGAGGGCCGAAGTCCTGCAGGTTTTAGAGGTTTCCCTACTCAAATTTGAGCTGATTCCAATTAACAAGATCATTATCATGCTTATGCAGAGCTTGCTGATGAGCTGATCATGAATCAGCTGTGTTGAAGAAGGGAAATATCTAAGACTTGCAGGACTCCGGCCCTCGAGGACCGGATCTGGCCATTCCTACTTTAAGCGTTCTCTTCAGTTCAGATGCTTTCTGTATGCTCTAGCATAAAATAAAAAACATAAAAAACGTATAAATACATTTTGGGACGATGGCGATATTTAAAATAGAAAGTTTTTATACGTTTTGGGGAGCAAATGAGTTAATTAGCTCTGTTTGACTGTACGTGTAGCTATGCTCACTCTGTATAGACAAATAAAGCCCGCCAACATTCTATATTTCCAATTCAATGTTAATTCCTAAATGTCAAGCTCTGGTGGCCAACGTTAATCCCTGCTCTATGTTTATCTACAGGGCAGCAGACTTTAAGTGAGGAGGTGAGTGAGCGGATCCGTAGTCGACTGTTGAAGTTGGAGAAGGAGAACCAAAGTCTGCTGAAGACTGTCGAGGAGCTCAGAGCATCCTGTATTTACAACGACACACAGTCCAACAAACACAGTGAGAAGGATCGTGTCTGTTATATTGACAAGTGGACCTCATCATCAGATGAAAACATAATATCATTGACTTCCTGCTCACGTGAGCAAATCTGCACCAACATTGGTGCAGTAAAACAGAAAGTGTTCAATACAGATCCTGAATGCCAAATGCCAGAGCAAGACCATGCAGGTCTCCACCTCTCAGCCCGTCACATTCAGGAGAAAGGACAGTTAGAGGACAATAACAGCAGAGAGCATTTTATATCAGTCATGTCTGATCTGGAAGTGTATGAAAATAGTCCCAATGGTGTCCATTTTTCTGATGGCTCACACAATCCCTCTCCTGGCTCAAGAAGCAGCAGCTCCAGCCATGGCAACATCTTCATAGGCCTGCCAGCACGCTTCACTAACTCCAACAAGCACACAGAGCGTCTGGAGGCCAAATGCAGGACCCTGGACTCCATTAACCAACAACTGCAAACTTCCCTTGCTAACACTGGTATGTTTTGTGGGGGGTTAAAAAAAAATCAGTTTTTTGTTAGGAGACCCCTTTAAGTCTTCTGATTGTTTTTAAACTCCCTTTAGAGCGAAAAGTCCAACGATTGGAGGTTGAGGTTCAAGAACTGGAGGCAGACAACCAAAGCCTCCAGGCCACTTTAGAGGAAGTCCGGATTACAGCACGCCGTCTGGATCAAGTGGAAACGGAGAAGCAAAGTTTGGAACAAGAAACGGCAGCATTGGAGAAGGCAAAGAGGCAAATGGAGAAGGAGAATCGACGACTGCGCCAGCAGGTATAAGAGATTTTGAGTGCTGTATTTGTTTTGGATGAGCAAGTCCTAACAGTGTCCATATCTTCCATGTCAGGCTGAAATTCAAGAAGCCAATTTGGACAGCAGTAATGTCTGTATGGCGAGCTTGGAAAGGGAGATGCGTTGTCTAGTGAAGGAGATGGAGGAGTTGAGGGAGACAGCTGAGAGGGTCAAAGGGCTGGAGAGAGACAACAGAGAACTGGCCAAGCAAGCTGCTATCGACCAGAGGACCCTGGACACCCTGAGAGAGGTAACAAGGAGACTACTAATCTGCTCTGACCTTGATTCATAATGGACTTCTTTTTTTTTTTTATCAGTTCACAGCTTTATAAAATACTCACAGGTCACAATATTTAGGATACTTCACTGTCAAACGAAAGTACAGTATTCATGAACACAGACAATTTAATTAAAAAAAAAAAAGAAATCTTTGATTTGCACAGAGATATTATTACTGCACTAACGAGGTTGTAGTTAGCAGAACTTCACTGCATCTTACTGAGAGGGGCTCCAGTATTATATACTGCACCTCCTATGTTGCTGAACTAAGTAACCAAATTATTAGAGACAGCGTTCAGTGTGATGAAGTGCAGTTCTACACCACAGCAACTAATAACTACCGCAAAGAACATTTTGTTCAAGAATTTTCTCACCGTGTCAATCATAACAATCAGATTATAATTAATTTCGCAAATCATTTTGATAGACATTTTTCTTTTTATTCATTTTGTAGGGATTGTACAGCTGTATATTTACCAACAATATAAAGCTCTGCCTGGATTCTAAGTTAAATCATGGCATATAGGAAAATAGTATTGCGTTGTATAATATACGTAAAAACAAAGTTCAGGAAACTTATTTAAATCAGACATGAGCTGGTAAAATTGCAGAAATGTTGTACATTTTTTTGATGTATCAGTATGAATGTATGTGAGGATGTATTATGGTGCATGCTTATGAATTTCATGTACATATGCTGCTGGCAAATGTACGAACATGTCAAAGTGCAGTTGTATACTCGAGCAGGTTTTAGAAATGTTTCTTTTTTTCATTGAAATATACTAACCTATTATTGTGTCAATAATTAAATAAGTCAAAACATACAAAGAATAAGGGGTAGGACTAGATACGTTTTCAACTTCATCCTACTCCCTTTTGAACATGTAAATCAGGGGTGCTCAAGTTCGGTCCTCGAGAGACCCTATCCAGCCGGTTTTCCATGTTTCTCTCCACTAATACACCTGATGCATGATCAGGATCGTTATCAGGCTTCTGCAAAGCTTGCTGATTAGCTGATCATTAGATTCAGCTGTGCTGCAGGAGGGAAACATGGAAAACAGGCTGGATAGGGGCTCTCGTGGACCAGACTTGAGCGCCCCTGATGTAAATTGTGACTAATAGGTGATCGTATAAGGTTTTTCTTTCTTCTTTTACATTTTTTTTCCTGCTACTTGTTTATATGTTCAATAAATAAACAAACAAACATCCGTCATCGCTCTCCAAAGAAAATTAATGCCTCACATTTTTTAAAATCTGAAAAACAACAGCCCTTACTTTTATTTGCTTTCTAAAAAGAAAAACAACATTGAAAAATCGACAGCAACAAATCAAAGTGAATACTGAATGTTTAAAAAGTGTTTTTTTTTTTTAATTGTCGAATGTATTATGCACTGTACTGAATACACATTTTGTCTACTAATCCTGATTTGTTGGCTCTCTTTAGGAGCTTATCAGTGAGAAAATGAAGACACGGCAGAGAGAGGAAGAACTACAACGTCTGTCACATGAGCACGAGATGACATTTCTCATCCGATCAAGTACACTGTCTGATGAGCCTGACACAGCCGAACGCAGGTCTAAATTGTATTGTTTCTCTTTTCAAAATAGCAAACAGACATCACCCAAAGATGATACACACATAAATATATATATATATATATATATATATATATATATGTTTAATTGTCCAAGCAGCAGGTTCAATATGCTGGAGTCAGAGTTGGAGTTGTCAATGAAGAAGTCGCTTCAAATTAAAGAAGATAAGATGGCTGTGCTGGAGGCCCGTCTACAAGAATACTCTACCTTTAATCAACAGCTTCGCCATGAACTCAGAACTGTAAGTTACATATCCTGACACGACGATTTTACTGAAATGTCTTCCAAGTGTTTGAGCTCTGCTCCACCACACAGGTGAAACTGAGCTATGAGGCCTTGCAACAAAAGCAGCAGGAGGAGGAGGTGACCGAGTCAAGCGCCACCCCAGTGGGGGAGAATGGAAAGACAATGAGTGAATGGCTGCGTGAAAGCCACGAAGCCACAAAAGAGCTGCTCAATATTAAAGACCGACTGATTGAAGTAGAGAGGAATGTAAGTTGCAGTTAATTGCCAATCACCACACGATTTCTCTGTTGATGCAAACATTGAATAGAACCCCCCCACCCCCCCTTACCCACTTTCTAGAATGCAACACTTGAGACAGAGCGCCAGGCAACGCAGGCCCATCTGAAGCAGCTGGAGAGTCAGTCCGACAGTCAACAAGCTCAGATCCTCGCCCTGCAGAGGCAAGCTGCCTCCCTGCAGGAGAACAACACCGCTTTGCAGGCGCACAATGCGGACCTGCAGGTACAGGAAAGGGAAAAAAACAAAGTAGAATGTTTTTATTTTCCATTCAAATGAACGGGACTTCTTACCTTTCCAGGTGGAAAAATCCACACTGAACTCCCAGAGTGCTTCCCTGATGGCTCAGAATGCTCAATTGCAGCAGCAGCGAGTAGGAACAGAAAGCGAGAGGGACAGTGCGGCGCGTGAACGCGAAGAGCTCCGCGGTGCTCATGAACAGCTATTACGCGATCACGAGCGTCTGGCGGCTCTCCATGAACGGCAAGCCGCAGAGTATGAAGTCCTCATGGGGAAGCACGGCTGTCTGAAAAATGCCCATCGGACCCTGGAGCTGGAGCACCGCACACTCCAGGACAGGTGAGCAAAGCAATGGGGGAATGTTGTTTGTGCAAACTTTTTTTTTGTTTCAAAGTTCTGTAGTTTTTTGTTTATTTCAAAGAGATATATCCCTTTTCACATTTGTATGAGTTTGAATTGTATTATTATTATTATTATTATTATTATTATTATTATTATTATTTAGTGCTGTCCAACAATACAATTTTTAAACTAATTAATCGCACTATTTTCTGTAATTAATCATGATTAAATCACAATTAATCGCGATTAATCACATTTTTTCTACTTCTGCTTTTACTTTGTTCATCAAAGCTTATAACAGATATTTACTTAAGAAAAATCTTGAAATTAATGTAAAATCATCAAATAGAAAGTATATTTAGACTCAAAGACTGCTCGAACAGCTTTCTTTGGTCCTTGAATAAAATACTTCTCCTGTAAAATATAACTGTTAACCCTTGTATGATGTTCGGGGTACCACACAGGTCTCATAAACCCGAACGCCATACAAGGTTTAAACAAAACAATCACAATGGACTCAGCTTTGCAGGCCATCTTTTTTCTCAGAAACAATTCTCAGAACTTCTTGCTTGCATGTTAGGTCTGCTCACGAGTACTACACTCCAGTAGCATTGGTTTGCGAGGCCCCGTGGAGGTACCTTGAGCAGGGAATTTTGCTCTGAGATTATGCGCCAAAAAGGCATACAAATAATATGGTATTTGAATTTGGCGCTGCAAAGTGCGCACATTACTTTAGAGTTGTCCAACAGGCATCAAGAAAGTACATTATAAAGTAAAACTACCTCCACGTTACTCAGTGTTTACCAATAAATATTTTTAACACGATACAGTGTTGGAGTAACACTGGTTAAATGTGTATAAAGTAAACACTTTGAAAAGTGTCAGATTTACACTCATTGGTGTGGACACATATGAACACTTTTTTAGTGTTAGATTTAACACTCTCAGTGTTATCTAACACTGGCGATTTTTCTGTGTGTGGTGCCATGTTTATCCATGTGACTCCTCCAAGATTGGCTGCACAGTGCACACAGAGTTATTTGTTTTTTTTACACTTTAAATCTCCGGAATTACCGCTTTAATTTTGACAGCCTTATTATTATTATTATTATTATTATTATTATTGTTATTATTATTATTATTATTATTATTATTATTATTATTATTATTATTATGGGTTTGTTTGATTTGGTATATTTGCTGTAGGTACAACAACCTGTTGCAGCAGCGAACCAAATTAGAAGATCTGGAAAAAGCCCTGAAGGAAGAGCAGATGAGGATGAGTGTGGAGAAGGAACATCACAGGACCGCCGCTGCTGAATGTTGCAGGCTTCGGGATGAGAAAGACTGGTGAGAAAAGAGGAGCATGAGCGCATGAACACACAAGTCTCGAACAGATCTGGCCTCACATGTCATCACAAGCTGAAGTGCATGTGCTACAATATTGTGCTGTTTTTTTCCCCCCAGGTTGAACCAAACTTATCGTCAGCTTTTGAAGGACAATGAGCTGCTGACAGCAGACCACAAGGAGCTGAAGAGCCAACTAAATGAGAGCAAGCTGGCGCACACCTGGCTGGAGGCGGACTTTTCCCAGCTCAAAAAGGACTACCAGCAACTTGATATCACCTCCACAAAGCTCACCAACCAGTGCGAGGTGTGCACTCGTCCTCTTAACACACACGTTCCGACATTTCTCAGGGTTGCGTAAAACTCTTTATGATCAAATTTATTGCATTGGTTTGAATACTTACCACCTGCTGGCCTGTGCGACCAGTTGCTGAGCCAGTTGAAGGGGAACCTGGAGGAGGAGAATCACCATCTTCTCAGTCAAATTGACACACTTATGCTGCAGAACCGAACTCTGTTGGAACAGACAATGGAGAGCAAAGATCTGTTTCACATAGAGGAACGACAATATATGTAAGCAGAGAAAAACACTTGCATGCTGGCTTTAAAAGTGGAAGAAGATGCAGAATGTCATCTCAGTTCTAAATTGTGTCTCATTATCAGTGACAAACTTAATGATTTGAGGAGGCAGAAGGAGAAGCTTGAGGAGAAGATAATGGACCAGTATAAGTTCTATGAGCCCTCGCCTCCTCGTAGGTAAGATGCTTGACATTTTCAGTTGATGCGGATGGTGCGCTAATAATCTCTTTCCACCTCTGCGGGGTCCATAATATTGACAAAATCCTTTTGTACATGTTCATCTTCAACAGGCGAGGAAATTGGATCACTCTCAAGCTGAAGAAATTGATCAAATCTAATAGTCGTGAGCAGGGATTAGAACACCCTCTCACGTCGACACATTCGGACGCACACCTCTCCTGTCACGACAGCAGCTCCTTCATCGGTTCAGATGGCTCTGCGGGCTCGACGTCCACATTTGCAGGCGACGCCGTACCACCGCAGCCTCATAGTGAGTATGAGCTTCCTGACTCGCATTTAACAAGCTATGATCGTGTGCGTCCAACGTGTCATTCGTCCGTATGCATTCCTCTGCATGCACCAAAATGTCTCTCATTTTGTCTTGTTTCTCTTCACTCCTTCTTCCCTTCATCTCTCGTTTCAATCCATCACATCTGTTTCTCGCCTATGTGGATGCTGTCTGGTAAAAAGCCACACTGAAGCTGTTTCCTCATATGAGGAACAGGCTGAAGAGCAAAGATAAATTGAAGTCTTGCATCCAACGTTCCTTGTGTAAGATCCCTTCTTCACTACAGCCTTTAATTCACCTGCTAATTCATTCATGACCACCTCATTTACTTTGTATGTTACTCCATGTAGCACCCTATAGTGTAATAATTTCCTGAAAATGTAATAAAATTTGCACTTAGGTTGATCAAAAATGGAATAAAATCAACTTTGAAACACTCAACACCAAAATTTTAACACCACCAATTTTTGCTGTGAATTTATGTAACAGTCTTCGATTCTCAAAACACAAATTGTAGTAGAACGTTGGACTAAAAATGAACATACAGTGCAGATATTGCATTAACTGACAAGTTTTGAGGAACAAAAGATCCACCTGGAAATGTAATAAATTCACAATAATTGAATAAGGTTTTACATTATCAGTGAAAGTATTATTACAATAGCAGTCAGATTTTTTTCTATTACATTATTGGGTTTTCTTACATTTTGATCGTGTTAAGGCAAATTGTACTACATTTCCAGGCATTATTACATTTTTAGGAAATCATTACATTATAGGGTGCCTACACTCCAACACATCAGTACTTAAAATAACAAGGGATGTTCGATACCACCATTTTTCAGACCGATACCAATACTCAACTAGTGACTGTGATTAGTAGTCACAGATACCGATACCAATTACCGATACCACTACGACATAAAATTCCCCCAAAAAATGGCGGCTCATTTTAAAGAAAGACCTATATGTTCCAATACAGCAGTGGCGAGCGGTCATAATAAGCTATTAATGCGATGCATGCCCAAGCCGTCAATAAAATCATTGAAAATATTTAGCTGTCAGTGTTCTCTATTATACAATACCTTAGTTCTACTACTTTGGTCTTAAATTCCTGTGTTAATTTGTCCTGTTTTCCTTGCGGAAAGGTGGAAAGGCGACAGCTTGTTTCGCGCATGAGCAATGAGAAATCAAGTTGTGTTAGTTCCGAGAGGTTGTTTCTGTGCGTGCGCCTCTTGAATGGCAAAAAAAGCTGGCAGTAAAGCAGCTTACTTGGCTGTTCTCCGGTAAACAGTCGGTGGTTGAGAAGAGGGCCAGCAAACGCCGGATTTTTACCCGGGATGGGAACTATCGCCGGCGGGGTACATTTTTGAAAATACTTGGTGTCCTGGAGGTCTTTGGGCGGCCGTAACTCCCAAACTATACGTCCTACCGGGGACATCTTGATAAGACCTTTCCAACGATGTATGGCCCGTCGCTCCGCGGCCTTGCGTCCCTGAGATAGAGGGCCGGCAAATGCCAGATTTCATGCCCGAGGAGGCTCCAGCGTCCAGGGAAGTAGCCTAATCATCACGAAAACGGGGAAGGATTTTGTCCGTCACTTTCCAGCAAGGACGTATGAGAAACATAAATGGCTCGCTGGCTGTCCACAGGTTAGCAAACTTTATTGTTACTTGAAACCTCTTGCGGCTCTGCTGCGATGTCATTTTTTCTTCTCCCGGGTTGAGCCCACTTCATGGGCATGAGCCAGTTCCGAATACTGTAAATTCCAATGTATGAGTAAATTTGTGGGCAGGTGCTTTTGTCATTTCACTCACCAAGGAGCTGGTTACATTAGTGTGTGTGCGCATCAACCTGCGTCAGCCCTGAATATTTCCGCTTTAATTTTATACTTACACAGTGGTATGAAATAATAATAAAATAATAGTTAATATTCAAATTAATAATAAAAATACACCAATATTTTTCTGCGGGCGCTCACATATAAGTCATGCCCACTCTAAAAGGTCACCGCTCGCCACCGCAATACAGTGGTCCTTCGCTATTTCGTGGTTCATTTATTGCGGATTCACTATATCGCGGTTGGGTGAGGGAACACTGCATAGTATTTTTCCTTTAAAAAATATTTTAAAATAATGGCAAATTTCTATTCCTCTCATTTCACATTTCTAGTTCCTGATTGTAAAACAGTCACAAGCTACCGTCGCGAGTACCGATACCTTAAAATAAAGCTGGTATCTGCACTGATACCTGGTATCGGTTCTCACCCTTCCCTAAAAATAACGTCATAAAAGTCATAATAATATAAGCATCCATAGGATTCAGACTGCATCAAATTGGCTGTAATTGAAGACAAGGATATTTTCCCAGCAAAGCTCATTTACCTCAGTCTATTATTTATTTTTCCACCTCCCAACTGTCCGGTTCTCTGGCACAACATTGCAGCCCTGAGTAGCGTGTCGTACCCCTCTGCCCCGTTGGAGCAGGAGCAATGGGCATACAGCTCCGAGGAGCTGGAAGCCTCTGAAGCTGATGTGCAGGACAGGAAAAAAATATTGACCTCATTCCTATCCACACTTCACTTGCATCCCACCTCTGAACCCTCCATCCAACTCCACGCCGATGCCCCAGATGTGCCACAACTCCAGCTAGGTAGACGCATTTGCAAGCCATTCATTTCATTGACACCATGTCTTGTTTTTTGTTTTTTTAATCATGCATTTTAAACTCCGGAATCTATGGAATGTAAATGTGTGTCTTTTACCAAGTATTTGTGCTCCACAGACAAGGATTCAAATGATAGCGCTGCGCCATCTGGTTTTGAGGACACCGACGAGCTGCAGCATGACGGTAAAGCTTTGTGAATAGCGGTTTAGAGGATTCCGCAAATACAGATGTATTACCCTTGCAGGAATTAGAGTAAATCCATCAAATCGCTAACATGACCTTGTTTCATATTAATCTGCATGCTGACCACAGAGGGGAAAAAAACTACGATGAAGAAACGTGGATCTGCTGCCCCCTTTCTATCATTAACGATATGATGCTTTTGCAAATGTGACAGAAGCTCGAGACATTTGAGTAAAAATTTAAAAATTGTCATCGTAATTAAATGCATGACTTCAGTAGTTAACTCACAATTAATCAAAAATGTTATATCTGTTCTAAATGTACAATAAAAAATAAATAAAAATCATACCTTTGGTAACATAAATGGAAAAAAATTTGAACTAATAGAAATATGGCTGCATCTTTTAGTCATTGATACAGTAATTTCATAATAATTAATAAAATTTAGTTAAAATTAAAAAGATGTACTGTAATAAAACAACTGTGATATAGATTTTTCTGCCACTAGATGGCATAATTGCATTTGTAAGACGGTGATAGCTCAGTGCATTTTTCTTTTCAGATAACGAGCTATCTAATCTTTAACATGAAGTAATTTGAGAAACTCTACACATTTTTAAAATTGTAAAATACAACTTGACCCCAGTCTCCACAAATATATGCATTATTATTAAATGTATTACTGCTAAATTTTGATGTGGTCGTGTCTGCTGTGTTGCGACTGGAATTCCCCCAGTATAGGCTTTCCAAGTAAGGGGCCATTAATCGCGCGTTTAAAAAATGAGTGGCGTGAAAGGAACTTTAAATTAACGCACTAATTTTTACACCCCCTGGTAAAAAAATATATATATTTTTTTAAAAACAATATTGTCTTCCCAGGGCTTAATGTGACCCAGAGTGGAGCTCAAAGCGAGAGCAGCGGTGAGTTCAGCATAAGCCTGGATAACGAACCCTGGTCAAATGTCAGCAGCCCTGTCCAGCAGCCGCTGTCTCGCCAGTCGTCGGTCTCGCACCGGCCGCCCAGGGGCGCCTCCACACCCCAGCACGCCTCCTCCACGGCACACAAGGAGAAAGCCTTGACCATGCCGACGACAACCAGCCAGGAATCAGAGCTCAAGTTAATTTCCCAACAGAAAGAGCCTCCAGCAAATCACGACTTCTGGCTCACACGGGGAACAAAGAGCATTCGAAGGGGATCGAAAGGAAAAGTGACACGTCGCTCGTCAGATTCAGAGGGAATGTTAAGCACGAGATCTAACTGCGGTGATACTGAATGTACCCATACTTCAACTTGTTCACCTGTTACAGTGTTTTATGTTCAAGGGAAGTCGTCCTCAATGTCCGGATGCCTCAATTGCTTCTCCAATCCGCTGGGAAAAGAAGGCCGACTCAAAGGGTACAGGTCGTCTAAAAGTCTCCCTCGTGCCAGCAGTGTCATTTCCACAGCTGACGGGTCATCCAGACGCCCCAGTATTAACGAGTGCAGGGCGGTAGTCAAGACTCAGACACTTCCTGCTTCCATCTCAGACAAGTTCAATAACCACGAGAAGCAAGAACCAGCGGCTGCGCCCAATCAACAAGTCAGCAAACGTAGTGGGCCTGAGCTCAGCCCGCCAGTCAAACCTCCAAGAGACCCCACAGTCTTTGTGACCAAAGACAATCCCAAACCTGCGCAGGAGTCAGATTTAAGCTCCCCCTTTAGTCTTAACTCCGTCTTCTCCAACACAATCTTCAGTGAGTCAGAGGAGAGTTGTCTGGATGCGCTTGAGAGAAGCGACCACACAGATATTTTCCTCTGTGAGTCAACCTGCAATGCAAAACGGCACTCAAGTGAGCCGCGAGTCCATTCGTAACAAATTGCAAACACTCAACATGGGAAAGTGCACAATAACAATTTGGTTTGTGGTACTAGGTTGAGAGAAGGAGCCTAGAAAGAACTTGAATCCATGTCTACTTAGCACAATTACTCTTGCTCTCACAATTACATTTACTTAGATATGTTCCTGCTTGTATTTTTAATAAGTTTGGAATTTTATTTCATGAAACCATGATGGTAATTAGTCTCACAATGACTTTGGATTGGAAGCATGTCATGCAGTGCGCTGTTTCTACAACTAGGTGTCAGTAATGCCTAGCGCATGCATTTGCACGAGAGCCTGACGTTAATGTTAGGTTTGGAAAAGAAAGGTGGGCAATTCCGTCAATATTGATGGAAAGGTCCGTCAATAACGGATGCCATTGCAATCGGCAATTTCACTGTTCAGTTCGAAAGATTGACGATGACGGAAGGGTGTCCTGACTGTTGATGGACGATCAAAATTCATTGACGCACCCGCCTCTGGAAAGAAGTATATCTTTAGTTAAGCTACTTTTGCCACTGCATTAACACTGACTTACCCACTTTTATTTGTAAATATGCAACAGATGTTTCAGTGAGCTATGTTTTTGTATCCGTATTTTATTCTTTTCCATTCATTACATTATATGTTTTGTACACATATGCTACTATCTATCCAGGGGTGTCCCAACTTTTACTTTGAAGGGTCACAAACGGAAAAATTAAAGGATGCAAGGGCCACTGGCATTCTTCACCTATAATTGATTGCACATGCTAAAATCAATCCATCAGTGTACAGTGTCAAGTATGTGGACCCTTTGGAATTTAATTACATTCCTGTATAAATTGGCCATAAAATGCAGTCTGATCTTCACCTAAATGACAAGAATAAATGGAGTCTACTTAAACTCTTAATTGGGTAGAGGTCAGGATTTTGAGTGGACCACTCCAGGATAAGTATGTTCTACTTCTGAAGCCATTCTGTTGCTGATGGCCTCAAATTCTTCACATATCTTGCTAATTTGTAAATCAATTTTTCTATTGATGATAGCAAGCTGTCCAAGCTCTGCGTTAGCAAAGCACACCCATACAATGCTCACTCCACCATCCTTCACAGTTGGGATAAAGTGTTCATGCTGGTCTACTGTGCCATTTTTTTTTTTTTTTGCTCCACACATGTCATTGTGTGTTCCTACCAAACAATTCAACTTTGGCTTAATCTTTTCACAGAATAAAAGTAGTGTTGTGTTTTTACAGGACAGCCACTACTTGGAAGAGAGGCAACAAGTGCAGAAAATTTCTCCATTCATAGACAATTTTTCTAAACCACGGACTGATGAAAATCGAAACCTTCTCAGATATTTTTGTAACCTTTTCCATCTTATACGTAATGAAATATGGTGAGGTGCTGAAATGGTTTCACATTTTACTTATAATGTGGCCCATAATGAAAATGAGTTGACACTCCTGGCTTAAAATGTCATTGTCATTTTCCCCCTATGTCCTGTGGATATTTACTTCCGTATTATTTTTCAATTAAAAAATAATAATTGAGCGAAAACATATTTCTGTGGTGTTAGTTTGAAAAACAGCTTGCTTGTAAAATTGTGGTTGAGATAAAGACCAAATTATATGATAAATATTTACAGAAATTTAATCAATTCCAAAAGTTTCACATACTTTTTTCCTCCCCTGTAGGTAAAGATATTCAGAGCATTTTTTTTTTTAACCAACTTGGTGGTAAAGCAAAATATATAGGATTTCCTACAGTTTGTGGGTAAATATAGCAGACTTGTTCTCCACTAAAATGCATCTGCTAAAATGGTGGGCCAAAGTTTGGATCCCCCTGTGTAGCTTCACTTCACCTGCTGCCAGACAATCCTGTTTTGAATGTTTGCGAATTGACAAAATACTTATCCTGTAATTGTGCCCTGGTGCTCAGTGCTTTTGACTTGTTAAACCCAGAGTTCTGCCACTAATACTATTACATTTAAATGTGAAGTTAAAAGAAATGTGATGTTTATATGTGATATAAGATGTAAATTATTTAAGCTATAACGAGAACGTGTGTGGTTTGGTCCCCTTTTAATAAAGTAAATATATAAGCAAAACACTAGTAAACGCCTCTTTTTTTTTATGTTGACTACTTTTTCCACTGCTGTCATTGGATGTGATGACCCACGTGGCTTGTGACACGCCGGAAGCTGAGCATTTTCTAACGAAAAACAAAACAAGAGACTATAAGCTCCAGTTATTCAACTTGGACTAACAAAACAGCAAGCAGAGGTCCTGGGGTGGTTTCGTAAATTGTATTTTATCACCCGACAGCTGTACCCAGGCTTTAGCAGGATGCTGAACGCCGCCGCCGCGGAAAGGAATAAGGAGCCCATCCTGTCGGTGTTGCGCGGTTGCGTGAACGCCGACAGACGGCTGCAAGCGCTCGAGATCTCCTCCGGTACTGGACAACATGTCGTACATTTTGCTGGGGCACTACGGAACATTACTTGGCAGCCGTCAGAGTACGATCAGCGGTCTTTAGCCAGGTATTATTTTGTTGTATACTGCAATTAAACTCAATGACCGACATCTGCATTACATCAGTGGACTTTACACCAATCACGAGAGGGGTTAATGATGTAGGCGAGTTTGTGTGGTTGGACTAACAATACATCGTGCTTCTCTCTTTTCAGTATAGAAGCCTACAGAGCTCACTACCAACCGAACAATGTGAAGCCTGCCATCCACCTGGATGCTTCTCTGAGTCATGATCACTGGGGAGGGATCCAACCAGAGAGCCTCGATCTAGTCCTCAACATCAACATGATCCACATCTCTCCGATGGCTTGTACCGAGGCATGTTTCTCGCTGATGGGTTCTAATTTTAGTCCATGGACTTTTCCTACACATACTCCCACCAGCTGCTTTACGCCTGCACACTGGAATCATATCCAGTGCAAGAGCTTTTAATAAAAATTGTGCTTTGATAACTATATAAGGAGAATAAGAATCTCTTCTTTCTTTTTTTCCAGCAAATGTTAAAACAGGCAAGGAATTTGTCCTCATTAGTTAGTTAGTGCCACTGGTGCTTTCACTCAAAGACACTTAAATAAAGAAGTGCAATCGTAAAGAGGACAATATGTACAATTCACTTTTGAATTACTTGTATACAAATAGTGGGTGTCTGGAGTGACTGCCCACCCATAAAGTGTGTATTAAAGTATACTAAAATTTTGATTTTCATCTCTCTCCTGGGCTATAATTGTTCTCGTAAAGGATTCCAGGATTTTCACAATGGATAGTTGGACACTGTGTTTACTCTCCTCTGCTCCTTCTAATGCTGCTTCTTTTGCATCTAGGGTTTATTCAAAGGGGCTGGAGTGGTGTTGAAGCCACAAGGTCTACTGTTGACTTATGGGGTGAGTTTAAAACAACTCGATGTCCTCGAATATGTGCGTTGCATGAAATTATGGCAGAAAAAAAATGTTCACAATTAATTTTGTGATCTGATTCCTGCTTCGTTTTCCAGCCCTATGCAGTGAATGGCGGCATCACACCACAAAGCAATGTTGATTTTGACTTAAGCCTACGACAGAGGTAAGGGGACCTTTTAACAGTTATCAATAAACGTTCAATGCGCTTGTGCAAAGTAAGCTCGAGAACAAAACATTTTAATTGGCAGGAACCCAGAGTGGGGCCTCAGGGATATTTCCCTCCTCAAATCGCTTGCAGAAATACATGGTTTATTCCTGGAGAAAATCGTAAGTTAGCAGCTTTTCAAGTGTATGGAGTTTTTTTTTTTTCCCCTGTGTAATGGTAATGCTAATATTTTCCGTGTTAGGTGGACATGCCAGCCAACAACAAATGTCTCCTGTTCAGGAAGGAGAGTTTGGTGTGAAGTGTCATTTTTTGGGTGAACGGATCACAGCATGATGGAGAAAAGCGCCTTAAATAAACTCAAAGCTCAAGACATGTTGCCAAATTCTTCCAGCTAATTACAGAATGATTGTATCGTAGTACACTATATTACTGATTGAACACATGAATAAAAGTGCTAATCTTATCTTGATTTAGCGCCTTTTTTGCTTCTGTGCCGCTCTTCTGTTTGTGTGTATATATTTGTTTATATGTGCATGTGGTATATATTAGGGATGTCAGGCGATTCCATTTTTTAATCGTAAATAATCGCATGACTTCAATAGTTAACTCGTGATTAATCGCAGATAAAAAAAAAAATTGTATCTGTTCTCACTACAATAAAATGTAAAAAAAATAAAAATAAATCTAAGTGTTCATACTCTTGTTAAAGTACAAGTGGACAAACTAGTTAAACTAAGATAAATATGGCTGCATCTTTTAATCATTGATACAGTAATTTCATATTAATTCATACAAGTGAGTTTAAATTAATAATATTTACTGTACTGTAAAAAAAAAATAACGAGTACTCTACTGATTTGTGTTGAGGTCATTTTTCCGTCACTAGATGGCATAATTGCATTTGTTAGACATTGGGGGCAGCTCTGTGCATTTTTCTTTTCATATAAAGAGCTATCTAGTCTTTAACATGAAGTAACTTGTGAAATCCTGCAAATTTTTAAAATTGTAAAATACATCTTGACCCCAGTCTCCACAAATATATGTATTATTAAATTATTTATTACTGCAAAATTTTGACATAGATGTGTCTGCTGCGTTGCAACTGGAATTGGCTCCAGGCTTTGCAAGTAAGGGGCGGTCATTAATCCCGTGTTTAAAAAAAAATTGGTGGCGTTAAAGGAACTTTAACTCAAAATTAACGCACTCATTTTGACACCCTTTGTATACATACACATATGTGTATATATATATATATATATATATATGTGTGTGTGTGTGTGTGTGTGTGTCATTTAACAGAAACACCAAATAATAAATAATGTGAAAAGAGGTTTATAGGTGATAATGTGCACATTAGACATTGAACATATACATAGAATAAAAAAATCTTGAACAATATAAAGCCAATTTAAGTGGCGCCATGCCACTAATACAAGTTACTTAGACAATTAATATAAAGATATATTTTCTGACAGCTATAAAAGAAATAATTATGAATGCTATCGTACAAACTGCATGTGAAGGTAAATAAGTACAATCGTACTTTGATGATTAAAATCAAAACAAAAAACCCAGAATAAGAGCTCAAAACACACCTGAGAATTAGTTTAAGTAGCGCTTGACGTCAGTAGTGCTTGTGTGAAAATAGTTATAATTTTTGTTGGGCTAACTAACGTCCACGTTGGTGATAAATGTTTCACAGTGCCATTTGTTCCTTCAGCCATCTGTGCAATAGCAAGTCTGGAGAGTTTTACAATGTCTGGCAGGTCTTTTTCACCAAAACCTCACGGAGCTTCTTGAGTCTGCGATCGGTTATTGCTCTGACGTAACTGTCTGGCTGGATGATGGCCATGCCGTCCTGCACCACCCCCATCACCAGCAGAGGATTCTCCTCCACGGTGATATTTGGACACGGACAACTCCAGTCGATCTTGTCAATGGTCACCTCAAGATGTTTGGTGTTGAAGAAAGTCAAGCCCATCTTTTCATCTCTGAGAACCTCTTCCAAGGCAAAGCGGGCCAATCCCGAGTCCAAGTCCTCAACCAGCTCGGTCAGCCGGCCCACAATGGCGAAGTCGCTGCGACATAAACTGGGCACCATTTTGCCCTTGACCCGACACGTCCTGCAAGGTTTCTTTTTGGGTGTCGGGCAGCTGGCTTCACACTCCTTGTGCGTGTTGAAGCTGTTCGCATTCCCGTGGCAGCCGCCGTAGGCGAACGCTTGGCAGCGTTTCATGACAGAATTCCAAGCCCAACGCACTTCCCAAGCCTTGCAGGGTCCCTGGACCGAAGGTAGCGAGCAGATCCCCATCCCCTCTCTCTGACAGGAGGCCTTACATTCCTCATAGGTCTCGAATCGGTTGCGGCTGTCCTCGCAGCCGCCGTTGCTGAAGGCCACGCAGGATCCCAGCTTGCTGTCGTAGTACCAATCCACGTGGCGCTCGCCGCTGCACACTCTCGTGTCCACTTCGGACAGGCAGTCCGCCGGTGAGAAGGGCCTCCCCATGGGCATCTCGGGATCCTCGGAGAAGTCGTCGTTAGCCCGACGTATGACCGACAGAGGGTAGTCGGCGCGGAGAACCCCGGCGGAATTGCGTGCGATGCAAGTGTAGATGCCCGTGTCCCACACTTGGGCGTTGTAGATGACCAGCTGTCCGATGTTGGTGATCACAACATTGCCGTACATCTGATCCGGCCTCATGACCAGCCTCTCCCGTCGCTCACTTTGTTTCTCCCAGGTTACATCGGGTCTGGGGATGCCGATGACATCGCAGTGGAAGCTGACCGTGCCTCCAACGTAGATGGACTGGTGGTGAGGGTTGGAGTACAGCGTGGGCGGCATGGGGTCCTCCTGAGAGGCCGTCGGGGTGGGATAGGCAGTCGTGTCTTGAGGCAGTGGACTCGTGTGGGGTCCTGCCAGGTAGAACCGGCAGGTGACCACAGTTAGGGTCACCCCTCGGACGCAGGCCTCTGCGTCCATGTAGCAGCGGTTGAAATACGTCAGGCCGTCCGACGCGCAGGTGAAGTTGGGCTCTTTCTCGCACCGATCCTGACACTTGCAGATGGGCTGGCCGTCCCAGATGTCGCAAGTGGCTCCCTGCTGGCTGCAGATGAAGCCATCGCAGGTGGCCGTGGAGCCCGGGGCGGCGGCGCCTTTCCCTCCTCCGAGGCCATCGGGCTGAGCGGTGGTGCCGTCAGCGAATCGGGCGGCTACGCAACTGTTGAGGCCGCACACGTTGGTGCAGCACTTCTCAAAGTCAGCACAGTCCTGCTCACACAACACAAAGCACAGACCACTCATTGACACAAGTGGCCAAAGTACAGGATAAAGGCTTACGTGACAAAATAAGAGTGACTAATATAAGACTGTAGAACTGCATATAGCAACTGACAAAGTTATCATCATAAGGGACATAGTAACTGCATATAGCATCAACAAAATAAGAGTGACTAGACAAACTAAGAGTGACTAATACACGACTGTAAAACTGCATAGCAACTGGCAATATTATCATCATAAGGGACATAGTAACTGCAGCAACTACAAAATAAGAGTGACTAGACAAACTATGAGTTGCTAATACATTATCGTCATAAGGGAAATAGCAACTACAAACCCAATTCCCCAAAAGTTGGAACACTATACAAATTGTGAATAAAAACTGAATGCAATTATGTGGAAGTGCCAAATTTGAATATAGAGAACAGGTCAAAAGTTCAAACTGAGAAAAAATTTAATTTTATGGGAAAACTATGTTGATTTTAAATTCCATGGTGTCAACAAATCTCAAAAAAGTTGGGACAAGGCCATTTTCACCACTGTGAGGCATCCCCTCTTCTTCTTACAACAGTTTGCAAACGTCTGGGGATCGAGGAGACAAGTTTAGAAATAGCGGCGAGTGGGAGAAGTAAGTAAAAAAAAATAATTAAAGCTTGCAGGACAAAGGCAGAAGGTGACTACTGACGGGAGCCCGACTCACGGGACCCAGCGACGACCACCTGCAGGCCCCAGCTGTGACCCCAGTGTGGTCGACCCATTGGGTCCTGCACTAGATGCAAGCACCACCAGGGCTAACTCCATTTGCGAAGTTGTCCTTTGGGCATCCGTAGCAGGAAAATGGCGGCGAAACATGTCAGCCTCTTGTAAGGTGAGACCCCAGCCATGTAATATAATTTCCGTTAACTAGACCTACGATAATATATATATATATTTGTTATGTATGTTGATGTGATAGAACATATTATTGCAAGCAATGGTGAGTTTTTAGATTTAATTCATCATTAGTTGACCACTAGACTAAAGATTACACACTGTCACTTTAATATAAAAAAATAGTTCATACTGAAATGTTAAATAGTGCAAATGTAAAAACAAACTCATAGTTTTGACAATTTGGCACAATGAAATAAATGTTTTGTTTTGTTTTTGGGGGGGGCGGGAGGGATAGATAACACTTTTTTTTAATGCCAGAAGCGTTTAGGCTGGCACAAACTCCATTTGCCCACATCACGCCAAACAAATATTTTAAATAAGGCCATTTGGGAATATCTCATGTCTCCCATTCTGCTGAATTATTAGTCAACAAGAAAAATAAAACAAGCGAAAAAATAATAATTTTGTCCTTGTGTATTAGTTGCAAAATCCAGTGTGACATCTTACCCGATATAGTGTGACAACTTACCCATTGGTGGGGCAACATGTCACATGTTCACTCCCTCTATTTGATCGCTTATAACTCTGCACTGACACAAAGTATGAAAATGACAGAAATACAAAAAATATACCAAAGACGTTGGTCTTTCATCTGGTATACATTTTGTTTATATATGATCTATTGATTCTAAGACATATATAAAAGTATTTTTAAAAATACTAGCTCCGGTCTCCCTAATTTGAAATATTTTTTGAAATATAAATGACCTCACCTCATCAACGTTGCATTCTCTCTCGCAGGTGCTTTGTGCGTCAACCCAGAGATTTGTGTTGAGTTTGTTGGGACAAAGCCCCTCATGTTCCACTTTGGCTCCTGACACACTTGCAGCCAGAGAAAGTCCGAGTAATTGGCAAACCAAAAGTGTTCGCAATAACCCGCCAATCCATCCCAGATCTTGTCTATTAGCGTTGAGTGCAGGACGCCAAATTGTATTCTTCTTGGCGCATCTGTAATCCAAAATTGGTCGAGAGGTTTTATACATTGTTGCTGTTTTGCAATCGTCGTCCTTTGATTAATTCCATACCTCCTTTAGGTCAAGATAAGGAAGTAGGTTTTTGTAGCCTTTCAGGCTCTTTTTTTTTTGTCATTCCACGGACAAGTCAGCCGTCTTGTAAGTGCGTAAAGATTATCCAACCAAGCTCCGTGCGTCACGAAACTTCTAAATGGACAAATCAACTCGTAAAAATAGGCTACGTCACGTAAAGGTATTTTCGTTAGGCTACAATTGTTTCCTTGATCGTCCATATAAAAACACGCTTGTCAGTAGACCCCCAAAAAAATCACTCTGGGGGATTTCACCGAAAGCGCACAATGAGAAAGAAAGACGCAACATCAGGCTTTCAGGGAGTGAATGGAGAGGGGGAGAAAGGGCAGCCAGCCCCCTCTGGCCGCCTCCTCGGCTGTCCAGTGTCTCAAACTTTTATGAAGCAGTGACATGCGCTCAGCAACTGCACAAACATTGTAAAAACATCAAAGAAAACACGCTTCAACAAGCTGTGCCAACAACCATGCGCACGCACATAAACATCCCCGTGAGAAGTCTAACGTGAAAAGTGTCCAGACACAATTTATTGAGGTGTTGCCTGTAAACAGCCAATCAACTTTTTTGATCGCGGATGTGGAAGTTTTAGTTTAGGGGGCGTTTGTTTTTGGTGTTAAATAATATATCGCTAATTGCGCACCTTTGCATCACGCTCAGTTGGAAATTATACTGAAGATGTTGTTTGCTAAAATTTAATACACAAGTTGAAAATGTAATTTCTTAAAAATATACATTTTCCTATAGCGTCCATCGACCTTCATTCCCACTGTAAAGTGGCAAGACGTAAAGCGACACACATTTGCATTGTCCCGACGCCGCAGCGAGGCTCTGAGAAGCTGCACCCCTAATCTTTTCATTGGCAGTGACCCCGTAACCTTTCGGTGACTTTTGACCGCTGCATTCATGTCGCGGTTATCCAAAAGTGGCCAACACAACGCTAATCAATTCAGCACCCCCCGCAGGTTAGAAGGCTCGTCGGCTCCGTTGGCCTCACAACACAAAGAGAACCAAACATCTTCCCACAATGACCTTGATAAATGTTTGAATGCGGGTGGTGCGAAAAACATGGCAAATAACACACGGGCAAACATTTTTTTTTACCCTTTATTTGTTAAGGGTGTCTTTGTTTTCAATGCAGCAGGATGAGTAAATGTGAATTATAATCTTCACAACACCGCTATGATTACATCAAGACAACAGATTGTGCTTCAGTTATTTAATAAAGTCCAACACACTGGTCTCAGTACAGAACAGACAAAAGCAGCAATGGAAAATGTGCAGCATATTTTAATTCCTGTAATCTCACCACATAGATCAGTTATATTGTAATGGTGACATGACTGACTTCAAAAGGTATACCAATATTTATGCAGTTACAAACACGCTTGTAAAAAAAAAGAGTTGTGATAAAAACGTACTTTGTGCTCTTAAGTGAGGTTTTGCTGTAAACTTGACATCTTACACCTCTTGTCAATTATTTGTATGGTTACAAAGTGAAGTTTGTCAAATGTCAACAGCAACCACGCATTGCTGTCATGTGCCTTACAAAGAGGCTAAAGGAAGGTCAAACACACAAATACTTGAGGCAGCGACACCACATTCCACCTGGTCCTATATGGCCACAGCAAGGTAGCAGATGACTATCATTTTTACATTCATAAATACATAGCATATTGTTTACAAAATATTCAAAAACGCAAACAAATAACAACAACAAAAGACAATTCAATTCATACGAAGAAAGATAGCAAAGCCATCATGGTAAAAACCTGTACGTTGAGCTTGTACTTTTCCTCATCAGCGCCAAGCAATTTCCAAAGTTTTTAATGTAAAATATAATTTCACTTAACAGGCTAAAAGGCCAGAACAAAACGTCCAATACCGTATGAAACAGAAGCAGCAGATTAGTTCAAAGACACACACTAGCATTACAAAACAGAGCAATGCTGTTTTTAAATGGCAATTTGGCCAACTGTGCAAATAGTTTATTGAGCCCACCTCGACTGAGACACAATTTAAATGAGTCAGACTTAAATGTAAGGAAAGGTTCATCTCAGATTTGAAGAAAGTTCAAGTTGCAACAAACGCGAACCCTCAATGAGGGTATAAGACACTTTAAATTAGACGAGTCTCCCGCAGGTGTCAAGACTAAACAAGTACATATATCTGACACAATATTCAAAAGTTCAAGACAGTCCAACTTTAAATATTAGGATAAACAAATAAATTGAGCTGGAGATTTGTGCCCTCATTTGTAGTGTTATCTGTTGGTCCAATGTCTTGTTCAACTCCATCAGTGAGCTTCTTTAGGAAAATTGTGGACAAAACAACCTCCAAAAGACGGCACCAGGAAGTGCATTAAAAAAAAGAAAGAAACCCAAGGCAGCGCTAAATTCTGATAAGGTTTACTTGTAGGTAGCCTGTTTCCACCTCCTGTGGCCTTGGAGCACCAACACCAAAATACAACTGGCCTCGGTGCACGCTTTCACTTACGATATCTTACAGTTGCCCTTGGACGAAGTCGACGAAGATGATTTCGGTGGACTCTGTGGGGGCCTGAAGGACTTGGAGCGTTTGATACTGTTGGCCTTGCTTCCGCCATTCGCGACGCCAGAGGCGGCACTGTTAGCTACCGAGTAGGAGCGGCCGTGCATCATGACCGCGTTCATGCCGTTGGCCACGGAGAAGGACTTGAGGTGGGATTTGATGGCCACGGGGAGAGGCAGCTTGTCGATGAGGTGCACGGGCGTGCAGGAGACGATGGAACGGCAGCACAGATCTTGCAGGCTGAAAACTGAACGTATTTTTGGGGTTTCATTGCGTTGCTATCAACCAGTGCCGTCAGATGACTTCCTATCGATCCATTTTGAACAAATCAATCAGGCTTAAGCGATTTGAAAAGCAGCAGGCTCACCTCTGTTGGGCCTCCAGAACTTCTCCATGCCGTGCCTCATGAGCACGATGCGCGAGAGTTCCGTGAAAGACTCGATGACGTTGAAGTTGCACAGGGGGCTGACCTCAAAGAATGTCATGCTGTTTTTCTCAGCATAAGCTCTTGCTTGCTCTGTTGGAACCTGCCGCTTGAAAGCCAAGTGAAGTCGGTTGCCGACCAAGATCCTGGGCACACCTGGGGCATGCTGAAAGAAAGAAATGTTTTGTTTTTTATATTGTGGGAAAGTGGTATTGCTCTTACAAGAAGTTAGGGATATTCGGCTTTTCGGGTGGACATTTCAAGATAAACCGAAAATACACTTTAAGCTTTACAGCAACTTGTAATTTGCCCTTCTCTAAAGTAGACTTATAAATGCACGTCATCCAACTGTTGAATCTTTTTGTACGGTTAGCTAAGCTTGCAGGTAATAAAACAATAAAATCAACAATGAATGAAGGTTAATGTAACTGTATCAATGCAAATGTTTTGGGGTAGAATCTTTACATTATCTGCAAATACGCATCCATGACATTGCTTAGGAGAGCATCGATTGGAAAAACAAAAACAAAAATAACATTGCACATTAAAATGTACACAACATGTAGCAGCAAATTATAGTACAGTTGGTTGATTCAATGATCACTTGTGAATTTGGTGATGAATCATTGAACAGTTGGCATTCGAGTTCACCTGTAAATTTTAGATTGCATTTTAGGTTCAACCTGAAATTTCACCCAAAATGACATTATCTCTAACTTTCTTTTAAGCAGTGCATTTCTTAAGCTAAAATGCTGACCTCATCAATTTCTCGGATCCAGCGGTCAATGCCATCGAATGACCAGCCATTGGTGATGTCATAAACAAGGAGGATGCCCTATGGGATGAAAATCTTTGTGAGCACAGGTAAACAGTACGGGGACAAAATTGCTGATACTCCTGTTAATGAAAAAAAACAAACCAAAATGATCACAATTAAAATAATTATCAATTTTAAAAAAATACTTAAAACGTAACCTGTGAAAATAAGACTTTAATTTTTGTGGTCCAAAAGAATTATTAAAAAACAAAAACAAAAAACAAAACAAAAATGATGGTACAGTTAACCTTACATTTTATTACACAACCTGCATTTAAATGATTTCAGTAACTCGAAAGGATATGATGATATTCTGAGCTACCATTCATTAATGGAGTGTGGTATGCAGTATAGAATTGTCTAATGTTTTGTTCTTAACCAAACTTGTTTTTTTATTATGTCTTCATTGGAATGGTGCAATAAGTATATGACAGGCTGGTAAAGTGGGTGGGATGTTGTACTATCGGAGAATTTTTATGGGGCCGAGTACAAATACAGACAAAATACCTGTCGAGACAAGCTAAAAGTCTCATTAAGACTTACAAAAATTGTTTGATTGCAGTGATTCCCTCAAAAGGTGGCACAATAAAATATAAAAGTATAATTCCGGCCATTTTAATGAGTGTTTGTTTCAAGATAATTCTGTTGGAACACAAAAGTAACATAATACCTAAATCTTTTAATCATTATTACTTAAGTCTGTTGTTATTTTAGTGATCATTGTGGGGTTTTTCCCCCCTCATCAACAGTCCCAACAATTTTGACCTGGATGTGTATGTGTAATATTTGATGGCAACACACGACAAATGATTTGTAGTCCTCACCTGTGCGCCTCTTGAGTAAGACCTGAAGATGGTGCAGAATCTGCCCTGACCAGATGTATCCCTGAAAGAGAACCACACATATTTTTACATGTTTATATTGTTCCATTTTTGTTCCCTTCCCTATACTGTGGCCCTCACTACTACTCGTACTTACCATAACTCTAATTTCACTCTTCTTCCATCCAGCAGTATTGTGGTTGTCTTGTAATCTATTCCTAAAATCACATAATTCAGATCACTTGATGTTTTACACATAATAACATTAAAACGCAGAAGGGCAACTCACCACTGCTGTAAGCATAGGGAGCCTCCACCGAGCCGTCCTGTAAACTGTCCAAGATTTCTCCCTTCCCAACGTCACTGTCTCCCACCAAGAGGAATTTAAGGAGATAGTCGTAACTCTTGACAGGACTACTGTGGCTGCCCATCATCCCACGCATTGAAGCCGGTTCTCGGGGAGCTGGTGAAGCTCGCCACGCTTTCAATAGTCGTGGCAAGGGACAAACAGGCGACCCCAACAATAACTAACAAGTAAAAACTACCAATTCGCGGTTTTGTTAGCAATATAGCAGCTATCAAAATAATAATTAATAAATAATATACTGCACGCGCAAATATATTAAAATGTAACCGAACTCAGAGGGAAATTATACGTAAAATTGTGAATTAGCACGAGAAAACCCTACTCACACACCGTGGACGCAAATTAGCAATGTCAAGGTTTACATAAACAATCAAAACAACATTAGCCTTAGCCACATTAGCTGCCTTGTTAGCAAAACAATTAAACAAAAAAACGTCTGATACAAAATTTACCATAATCAAAACACAGAAAGTCCCAAGGCTGGATTGACTCCCATGAAAACTGATACGCTGTCGAAAGTAGAATGTTTTATCTATTTGACAGTTACGGTAATATTGAGAAGTAATCAGTTACGATAGCACGGCTTCCGTAAAGACAGCGACACGGTGTTGGAGCTTCCGGGTATGACGTAATTGAAACGCAATATCCTCAGTAAAAACAACAACAAAAAATACCTACTGCAAACGAATGTCAAATGCAATTTAGAACAACACTTTTGTTTAAATTGGACATAAATTATATTTCATAATAATGATTTTTGGATTAGTTTGACCCATATGTTTTTGAAAAATAGAAAGACTCTCATTGGTTGAACTATTTGCTAATTAACTTCAGGTGCCAATTGTGACAAACTGATCAGTAAAGGTGAGCGCTGCAGAGTAAATAAGGTACTCCGAAGATGGTGTTGATGCAGATGTGGATTTTCTTACTTCTCCTTTTCTCTGCCTATTCTAATCCACTGACAAGTGTGCCAGAATATGAAGATGCAGAATTTGAATGGGAGAGTTTGCAGGCAGAGCTGGAGACCGAGATGGATGAAGTGCCTCCAGGCCTTGTACCCAGGCCCCCGATGTTTAATAACAGATTCCTAAGGAGTAGATCCTCAGCACCTCAAAGGGCTCCTTGGCATCGAATTGTCACTTTCTCAGAGGACCCGAAAGAGCTCTTCGTGCCAGAAAAAGGTGTTCGACCTGTCCCCGACTCAGTCAAGGAAATGTTGCTTGCACCACCTCCCACTGTTGCCGCACCTGGAGAAGCAGCAAAATCGAAGTTTGTCGAGGTCTTGTGCCACGTTGACCGCATGTACGTGAAAGTAAGCAAGAAACTTTTTTCGACAAGAGACGCATTCAAAGACTTGAAACTTGGCAAGTGTCCTGTAAATGAAGGCACTTCGGAACATTACTACCTTCTGTACCTTCTAAAAAATGACTGTGGATTCAAGAGAGAGGTTGGTTAAATGTCAAGTCAGATTTTTGTTGTTGTTTGTTTGTTTTGTTTAAAGCCTGTAAAAATGTGTCCTAGAGTACTGAAGATTATTTGCTCATCAGTAATGTACTCCACTACAAGCCAACCACTCCAGTTATACGAGAGATGCCATTTGAGGTTTCCTTGCAGTGCAAATACCCCAGGTAAGAAAACATGTATAATTTGCCTTACTACTAATATTTTACTGCATAAAGTGAAGTGTGTTTATTGCATTTTTTCCCATCAGTCTTAAGATGAAGAGTTACGCAGTAAAATACACCAATTTGTATCTATCTCAAGGGGGCAGACATTTTGCTACTTGCTGTAGCAATCAATCACAGGCAGGCTCACCTGTTTTCTGAAGGTAAGCCGTGATTAGTTGTCACCTGAGCCCCGAGCAACTGTAATGCTGCATTCGAGGATGGGCGGAAGATTTATTATCCCAGTTGGCTTTTCCCAGTTCTGACCTGAAAGCGTTCGAGGCGAAAGTAAACAACCAAAATGGCGGATAGTGATAAATTGTTTATTTTGGTCCTCAAAACACATTTTGACCTCCAGCAAACAATTTTCATTCATGTATTGTATTTGTCTTATTTCAGAAGCATTCCATAAAGAAAACTATCAAGTTTTATACTTGAGGAAATTGTGTTTTACCATTCACAGTCTGTTTCCAAAGGGGTCGCCATTGTAGAGTGATGACACGTAGTCGGACAGTGAAGTCGGGTACTCCCCCCCCCCCCCCCCCCCCCCCCCGTCGACTTTGCTAGTGGGATTTCCGAATTCAAGAGTGCGTTCCCGTACACACTTCCTCGTTTGAAGTCGGACAAGTCTGACTTCCCACTTTCCTCGAATGCAGCATAATGTCATTTTCATTCTACAGCAAGTGGCAAAATGGCCGCCCCCTGAGATAGATAAAAACGGGTGGATTTTGCATATGAACTCATATTCCACAAATGCAATATTAATCATAATGCCGTGTTCAGACAAGTGTACCGTACAATATATTGACTACCCATTTAAAAATTTAGAATACTGTACACTATTACAAGATGCTAATTTACTATTTTTAACGTTAGCATTAGCCACAAATGTTTTTTTCCTGCTGCAGGTATTTTCACTCTTTCAATCCTGGCATCTCTATCGAATTGAGGAGGGGCACGGTTTACAAACGCCTCCAATCAAAACATTCTTACGTCATCACTCCACAAGATGGTACGATTTTTGGAAAAGTATTGTATGTCGCCATTCCACGTACAAGATTATCTGGTGTGGAAAATGACTAAATTGCTTTAAGATGACATCGTTGTATATGCATTGCTAGAAATTATATATTCCTTTTCAAGTCATTGTGCGTTGTATTTGTTTATGGATTTTATTCCTCATATAGCGCAAAGGATGCAGGCCGGGCAATGACTAATTTTGTCACTTTACATTGTGGAACAGTAACTAGTATGACAAATACCGTTAACACGAAATAAATCAAATGAGTGGTATTTATAGTTTGCATAATTCCTTCCCAATTGACCTTTCTTTCTCTTTTAGCATTTGGGAATGACATTGTTGGCGATAAAACGTTTATCCTGGGACAGACGATGTACTTTGAGGTGAAACAAATAAACAACACTTCAACAGACCAGAGGCTTTACATCAACAAGTGCTTCATGACCGCTGTCCAAGATCCTTACTCTGAACCTAAATACACGGTTATTGACAACCAAGGGTAAAAAGTTCAGCATACGCCAAAAATAAGTGTCACAATTCAACATTGTCATTTTTCATGTTTGCAGTTGTATGATTGATAGCATGGTGACAAGAGAGTCTGAGTTTCTCAAGGGCCCCTTAAACATGCAAAAATTCTCAGTGAGCGCCTTCATATTCAAAGACACGGCTGTATCTTCACCATCGGTAATGCACACACGCCTACAAAAGAGATAATGTGGCATATATTATATTTGTTGCACTAACCTCTTAAAAAAAAAATATATATATATATTTTCAGCAACTCTATCTGCATTGTGAATTCTCTATGGGCGATCCAACACCAACCTGCAGTTCCAAGGCTTGCAATTATCATCGAGCTACCAAAAAGTCAGTCAGATTAGATCATTGTACCGTTTATAAAACCACTTTTGTTCAGTTTGCAAGCAATGAAGTCCTTTCTGTGCTTCAGGTGGAAGGAGTTGTATGGCAATGACAGCGTGTGTGCCTGCTGCGAATCCTCCTGCTTGCCACTATCAAAAGGTACACCATTCATTACGTTTTTTTTTGTTTTTTTTAACATTAGCTTAGCACAAGAAATAAGCTGAATCGTATTCAAGCAAAATTTTAAATGTGAAAATATATCTTTAAACATTGTGATGTAACAGAAGCTTCAACATAATCATCTGATTGACTTATTGTTACAACAGCTTCTGTGAACATGGTCTCAAGTCCATCCTGGAAGGTCAGCTTCAGAGGCCAGGACGGCAGCCCGGACTTTGAGCTGAATTCAAAATCTGCTTTCTGGGGCACCCCCAGCTTTGAGGACATGACTGACCATCGCGACTTCCTCAGCTACTGGCAGTAATTATTTAATAAATTGAAGAAGGAAAAAAAAAAGCTTCTTTACCTCGTCTGTGTTGTGCTGTCTTTAGTTTCTGTCTACAAGGAACTACTACTATTGTCAATGCCGTTTTCTACATTATATTTGCATTTCTTCGCACTGCCTGGAAACCTATGCATGTTTTTGTAGATGCACTCATGCACCACAAGGGGATGGAAGAGATTCATTCACAGGTTTGACAACGAGTCAGACAACATTTTGGGTCTAGTAGTGCCACTGTCAAAACAGGCTATTCTAAATGAAACAATACAAGTGTTTCAGGGAGCTGGTAAGATGTGTTCGAATGAGTAGACTACATCCAGTGATGGCGTCCAGAGGTCATCCAGGCTTTTTAGGAACTGAAGTGTTTAGAATCTGGCGTCATGTTGAACCTAATCTTTTTGCCAGATCAAAGTAGAACTTCAAGAGCACTTGGCATCGTTAGCAGTGATGAGGTCAAACCTGTATTTGAGACATCACTCGCGGTGCTTTGAAACCATCTTCTCATGACTCGCCATAAGAACGGGTGGGTTATTTTTTTCACACGATGACCACTGTAAGCCTCCATGCCATTCTCAACATATAATAAGCTTACCATAGCCCTCTTCGAATTCTCATTTTGCTTAGGAACTTTGCTTTCCTTTCCCCGCGAGATGAGCTGGAAGTACCTGGAGGATAGGTCCTTCGAATTAAAAAAATTTTTAGGAAAAAGCCACCTCTAGCAAAGGTTACTTCTGACCAACCTTTATGAAAGGATTTATAAAATATTACCCACAAAGCAGCAGTATTTAAAGCAAGACCACTGACCACATTTATGGACTATACAAAGACGCTTGAGCCTTTCCAGCTAAAAGCTTTTAAATAATATATTTTTTAAAACATATTTTAATAAAAATAAAAAAGCAGGTACAGAATGGTACAGTATATATAAACAAACATGAATCAAAACAGTCTTGGTGAACAGTAGCTATGAGAACATTAAAAAAAAAAAAGCTTCAATAAGGCTTACATACAGGAAAAAACAGCTGTAAACTAAATATTTTTGAAATACAGAAAACCTGAGGGATATAATTTTGAGTCAGAAAAAGGAAGGCAGTGACTAATGGTCCAAATATATTTAATTAATTTTCAAAAATGCAAAAGAGTGACACTGTATTTGATTAATATATCAACATTTGTCATTTGTATACAATTTAGCCAATACAATTAATACACAATTGTTCACAAGTGGAAAGTTAATGAAGCCAACATTATGTTTATAGCTAAAGTTAAGATATGATTCCACAAAGACAGAAATAAAATTCCAAACATCTTTCCATAAATTTTTTGAGTGTGGGCAATTCAGAAATCAATGAAAAACATACTCAGGGGATCATTCACAAAAACAATTGATCTTTTTTTCAATCATTGTAAAAAGTGTAGAACAATGAGTAAAAACTGCAAATTAGTTTCAGAGATACTTCATTTTATTAAGCAAATATTTTGCGGATGAAGTCCGCAAGCTAGCGAATAGAGCAATACTTGCCCTCGTGCAATGTCGTCAGTTAGGAAAAGTGGAGTCGAATTCATTTGAAACCGTGAAACTGTCCTTTTTTTTATGTTTGAAAGGAAGAGCCTTTTCGTCATTTCTCCTCGACTCTGACGTATTCCATCAAAAGAAGATGGCAGGAAAGTTGACTTTTCATATCTTTTTCTTATTGATGAGTAAGCAAAAAGGGACCAGAGCCACTTATGAAATATTTCTTTGCATGTCCAATCCCACATGCAAATCACAAATCATAGGTTTTTTTCCCAACAGGGCGCAATCTACTACTGATATGATGTATTTTCTGTACTGCTTATACAGCCAGGTGTGATTGATCAATGATCACAGCTGACTTTGGGCAAAAGATAAAAATATTGTGATTCTATTTGATTTTATTAATCTATGTTCAATATAGTATTCATTCAGCAAATTCTAATGCATATGCAAACACTCAACTCTTTGTCACACATTTCCATCATGTATACTGTAAATAGTTTTGATGAAGGAAACCAAGCTTACCTTCACTTCCTCTTTTTAGATTGAACTTGAACTTGGTTAATGACTTATTTCCTGTGACTCTTTCCTGTTTAATATGTACCAAGAAACCCCACGGCACAAACTTCTTGTATTTACAGTGTAGCCCAGTTTAGTGTGAAGTGAGCTACTGTATATACTGGGGGCCTACATATCGACGCGCAGATCTCAAAGTATAATAACTGATCTGAAAGATTATGCACCAGGCCACATAGCAGTATACAAAAATAAACTGTGAAAATGTGCATGGGTGGTGTCTACAATTAGAAAAAAGTCCCCTTACCTATTTAGCATGTCGGTGAATTGTCTTTTTGGCTAATTTCCAACACATTTTTAACACTAATATATATTTGCAGGAAGCTGCCGGTAAGTGTTTTCTATTCTCTGTAAATATTTCCAGCCGTTGTCTCCTAGCAATCAACCACATTTTTTTCAAACAAAGCCACAGACATTTGAATGCTTTGCGACCATTTTGCATGTCTCAGGTGCTCTGAATCCTTAACAATAACACCGAACCTACTGCCATTAACATAGTAAGAACAAATCATTTAAACTGTCGGTTTGCTGTATAAAGTGTTCTGTAACAAATATCGTCTTAGTTTAAAGTCATACGTAATGCGGTGAAGGAAAAAAAATTGTGATGTCACCACCAGCACAGGTGCTCACAAGGGGCGGGACAGGATGACCAACAACGTGACCGACTAACAATCTGGCAGAGGGTTTGAGAAGCACTGTTCTCTCAGTCTGATACACAATGTGTAAACAGACCTCCCAAAAAAAGACTGCAAATTACTTTAAATGGGCAATTTAAATATGTTGGCTTTCCATCTCTTCCAGCGTCTCCTTTAAAGCAAGTAAGTGCTGCTATTTTTGTTCATTTATGCTCAAGATTCATGCACTTTGTGTAGACTGTCTCAAAATGAGCGTCAAGAACATAATGTGAGGCTTTCAAGGCCAAACCCCAAGAAGTGTTGATGATACATTTTATTAGTACTTAAAGAGCACTTAAGTCTGTCTGTTGTTAATCCTTTTTTACTGTTAAGTTGCAACCTAACACTTACAAAATACTGTAACAGATTTTGGACAATTCTCATCTAAATGTAGTACAATTCTGCCTAACTAATTTCCATTTGACTTTCTGAATGCTGTACCATTTTTAATCACCCATTTTAAAGATTCCCAGCCCTAGAATGCAATGGCATTCTAGGGCTGGGAATCTTTGAATGTCTCACGATTCGATTCGATCCCGATTTTTGGGTCTGCGATTCGATTCAGAATAGATTTTTTGTTAAGAACGATTTTCGAGTCTAAATGATTTGATTGAGAATAATTTTTGTTTTAATCTATAGATATGCAAGGGATTGTAATGATCTACTCCAGTCTGACTCGCTAATGCTAATTAGTGCGCTACTTGCAGCACTTTTATCATTCAAAAGATCGGCTCCACGCTGGAAAAAAACTATTTTAATAACTTGATCGTGACTTTTTCGTTCTACTCTCTAATGTGGCTACAACTTAACAGTGTATTAGAGCGCGTGGAAGAACACTGCCCCCTAGTGGCCAAATTGGGTACAACACGAACAGCGCTTTAAATAAAGGCACACACAGACAAAGGTTAAATAATTGAAATAAAATCGATTTTGGGACATTAAAAAACGATTCTGAATCGTACTAAATGAGAATCGCGATTCTTATGAGAATCGATTTTTGGGCACACCCCGATTGCGTTCACATCCTGATGTCTCTCTTCTCACAGGTTGCATCACTTTGGACCTGAAGCCCTGATATACGCGCAAAGATGGATAAATTGCGTATGATGTTCCAGTTCCTGCAGTCCAACCAGGAATCTTTTATGAATGGGATCTGCGGTATCATGGCCCTGGCTAGCGCACAGATGTACTCTTCCTTTGAGTTCAGCTGCCCCTGTATTCCGGAATACAACTACAGCTATGGGATCGGGCTGCTGATCATCCCACCGATTTGGTTTTTCTTATTAGGATTCGTATTGAACAATAATGTGTCTGTGCTAGCAGAGGAGTGGAGAAGGCCCACGGGAAAGAGGACGAAGGATCCATCGATCCTTCGCTACATGTTCTGTTCAATCACGCAGAGGTCTTTGATCGCACCCGCGGTTTGGGTGTCGGTGACTCTGATGGATGGCAAGAGCTTCCTCTGTGCTTTCAGCATCAATTTGGATATTGACAGGTTTGGCAATTACAGCTTCATCAAGGGGATGTCCGAAACGGAGAAGATAAAACTGCTGGCAAGGATTCCATGTAAAGATTTGTTTGAGCATCAGGAAATAAGAGTAGCAGCATCCCGATACATCAAGTGCATATCACAGGTGTGCTCATCTTTTTATACTTCATCATTTTATTATTGCTGGGATGGATTGATTATTATTATTAAAAAACATTCTTCTTTATCTTAGGGGACTCATGTAATACAAACCATTACTGCCCATTTCTCTATCGCGTTTCATCCCTTTAAAGTCACGACTTGTCTTGACATTGGCTACTCAATATAAATGCGGTTTGACAAGGTTGTTGGCCCGAAATTGGCAACGTTTTCATGACGTTATGCAGTTTAATCATATTACATGATGACAAAGCAAATCTCATTTTCTGCGCTTTAGTGAAGTTAACTAACTTCTTTCCACATTGGAGCTGAATGGGGCCTTTTATTGGCTTAATAACAAGAAAGATAAGCCTCCAAATGTATTATTCATGGCACTCGGGCCTATTTTCATCCATCCAGAACACCCACTCTGTTTGTCGTGCTTTGATCCTCTGAAGGCAATGCTATGGTTTGAAAGAAAGATAGGAACAGATTTGAACTGATCTGCTTAAGAAGATAATTCTATTATAGCGCTACGAACAGTTAGTAAGTATTTCACACTTTTGATAAGCTAAGGATTCAACACAATGCTTGGCTCTGTGACTAATGCAACTTTATATTCCACAGGCTTGTGGCTGGATGTTTTTGCTCATGATGACCTTCACAGCATTCCTGATTCGTGCTATTCGACCTTGCTTTACTCAGGCTGCTTTCCTCAAAACCAAATACTGGTCTCACTATATTGACATTGAGCGCAAGATGTTCGATGACACCTGCAGGGAGCACGCCAAGAGCTTCGCCAAGGTTTGCATCTATCAGTACTTTGAGAATATTAGTGGAGAGATGTGCAACTTACATCATCACTCCAGCAAGGATGACAGCGACTATGAAGATGGTGATAAGAGAAGGAATGAGGAAGACAAGCTCCTGGGTATAAGGGTTCAGGATGACATGAATAAAGCTTTGCGCAACTGGCACACCTGCAAGCCAGCTCTTGCACTGAGAAAAGAGCAGATAAATGGCGAAAACAAAGACAAACTGCATAGGGAAGCCAGTGGAGCAGAAAATGGGTTTGCAAATGGCCACACCCACAATGTGGAGAAAAGGGAATGGGCGGTATATTACAGTAAAGTCTGACCTCAAAGGGACAAAGGACTACATGCTTGAAATGCCTTTGGTTTCCAGGGAGTATCACAAATGTTTGGTTGATATGTGCTGAAATTATTTCCACAGTAACAGACCCACACATTTCTGCATGTATTTAATAACATATTTTTACGAGTCAACAATGAAGAAATAGCACTGTCTTACAGAAGGAAAAGTAGTCAACACAAAATACATGCCATTGTTAGCTAAATCTTTGGCAACAAAAGCGAGTACACCCTTAAATGAAAATGTCACATTGAACACAGTTAAGTCATTTTCCCTCCCCAGTGTCATGGAAACATGTTCTGTGTTCTGATGAGACCAAGATAAACTTATTTGGTTCGAATGGGGTCAAGCATGTAACCATGTGAGGAGTACAAAGATGCGTTATTTGCAGATGAAAAAAAGCCTTTTGGATAATTCTGGCATGTTTATTGAAATGATTATTACTGCCATAAATTCATAAAAATAAAAAAAAGATTATATAAAATTAGGGGCAAGAAGCGATACATTAAAAAAAATGTAATTAATTGCATCACTTAACTAGTTAACAGTGATTAATCACAAATTCTATATCTGTTCTAAATGTACAATAAAAAAAACACACAATGCACTTGTCCTCATGGGAAACGTGGTCTTCCTTCAGGCATAACATTAACGCTTTTGTCCATATGGTGCTGCTATAATCAACATAAACGGAAAGTTCCTAAAGGCCAGTACTACTTTTCATTGTGTCAAAGTGTCATTTCTTCCGTGTTGTCCTATGAAAAGGTATAATGAAATATCTGAATGTGTGTAAATGTGTGAAATCACTGTTGTGAGCTACTATATATACTGCATACATGTACAAACCCAATTCCCCAAAAAGTTGAGACACTATACAAATTGTGAATAAAAACTGAATGCATTTATGTGGAAGTGCCAAATTTCAATATTTTGTTCAGAATAGAACATAGATGACTGGTCAAAAGTTTAAACTGAGAAAATGTATCATTTTAAGGGGAAAATATGTTGATTGTAAATTTCATGGTGCCAAAAAAAAAAGATGGGACATGTAGCAATAAGAGGCTGGAAAAGTCAATTGCACATAAAAAAAAACAGCTGAAAGACCAATTACCACTAATGAGGTCCATTGGCAACTTGATTGGAGTATAAAAAGAGCTTCTCGGAGTGGCAGTGTCTCTCAGAAGCGAAGATGGGTAGATAATCAATGTTAAAGATAGTGGAGATATAACAGAAAGGTGTTTACAAGTGAAAAATTGCAAAAAGGTTGAAGTAATCGTCATCTACAGTGAATAACATCAGCCAAAGATTCAGAGAATCTGGAACAATCTCTGTGTGTAAGGGTCAAGGCCGAAAAATCCACATGATCTTCGGGCCCTTAAACGGGCACTGCCCGCAAACAGGAATGCTTCCTGTAAGGGAAATCACAGAAAGGGCTCAGCAAGACTTCCAGAAAACATTGCGGGTGAACACAATCCGCCGTGCCAGCCGCCGTTGCCAGATGAAACTCGACAGTACAAAGAAGAAGCCGTTCCTAAAGCAGACCAAGAAGCGCAGACGTTTCTCTGGGCCAAGGGGTCATTTCAAATGGAGTGTGGTAAAGTGGAAACCTATTTTGTGGTCAGACCAATCACGATTCGAAGTTCTCTCAAATAAAGGGCCACCATGAAAAAGAAAATCTCAAGCGATAACAGGATAGAACCATGTCTAAATAGGGGTATGTAAACAAGCATATGAGGGCAGTTAGTGCCCTACTTCAGTAGTTAAGCAAATATGTTGATTTATGAACACGAAAAGGTTGAGATTTACCTACTGCTTCAACATAAGGTGAACATTTGCATTTATCTAGCTCCTTTTATGTTCTTATTTTGTAAAGCCCCCAATTCAGCATTGAAGGAGTTCATTATGTGTTAGACAATTAACCAATCAGGAGACAGGTAAAAATAGGAACGCATGACACTGGTACAGCAGGTCTAACCGCCATGTGCCGTGTCAGCATTAACAATGCTTTTAGCGTTTCACTACACGCTGCACGTTTGCGCTACATCGGGATGGCCAATCCAGCTGTTCCTCTGCAATGACATTACTGACAGAGAAGGACAGGGAGGAGGGGGCTGAATGAAAATGGCTTGGATCCCATTGTTGTCCCTCCCTCCCCCTTGGGGATTAGCGAAGCAGCACTCCCCTTGACCGTCTGACAGCTCACCCAGTATCCCAGCAGCTGTTCTCCCCCTCAGTGGACTGGCACCCAGGGTGACTGGTGTGTGTGTGTGTGTGTGGGGGGGGGGGGGGGCACGTCTTTGTCCAGCTTGCGATTTCTCTATCAGAGGTTATTCTCTTTCACATTGTCACCTTCATGCATCCCTTACTTAGTTTGTCCTCTGCAATAGTGATATTATGTTGTTCGTACGCTCGCTTGCCGCAAGAGCTAACAAGATATTTTTTTTGTCTTATTAGCAAAAAAAAGAGTGGAAAACTATTTTGAAAAAGCTCCGTATGGTAGAGCAGTTCGATATTAATAACAATTGCAATTACAATAATAAACCAGCAGTTTCACCCATGAACCAAACAGAGGATATATTGACATTTTACAATTATGTGCTAGTAGAAAAATGATGGTAACAATTGGAGACAAATATTGACTGCAGAAAGCACATTGCATCACCTCAAAATAGAAACTTCACTTTAATCAATACTTCAACAACAGAGCATTGATTATCATTCTCTGTGAAGCTATTGTGCTTCTGACTGGCTTGTAAAAAAGTATCTGATCATGGCACCGGAATGACTTTAGCTCAACTAACGCAAGTCTGAGAAACTGCAACAACAAAAACAAAAACAAACAGAGAATATGTGATAGAAAGAAAAAGAGTGGACTAGGACCTGTATGCGATCCAGCTGACGTCTACTTGGCACAAATGTCATTGTTTTGTTTGTAAGGACATCAGCCATGCATGCATGCAGCTGACCGGGGCCTCCCTTACTTGACTTTGCTGCAAGAGCCTCTTTGCTCTCCCTTTCACATGCACGAGGGGTGTACGCACACGGCCACATACACATCAGCATGCTTGCAAGCGTCCCATTCGTCAGCGTCTGGCTCATTCTGCCTTTCTTCTGCCTGCAGATTGGAGGACCGAGGCAGAGGGAGGGCTGAGGCCGAGCAGAGTTGCGAGGCAAAACGGATGGTCACATGAGCGCGGATCTGTTTACAAACCTGAGGCAGAGCAGAGCAGTGCAGGAGGCGTCGGGAGGGAAAGGCAGACTGCAGGCTCACTCTTAAAAAAAAACATTTTGGACTGAGAGAGGAAGAGGAGAAGCGTGCCATAACAAAGCTAGTTGGACGTGGGAGAGACTGACTGCAACAGATACACTCTTCGTTGACACACACCGCTTTGTCTATTTTTTTTTTTTTTTCATCCGAAGGAGCAGATGGTTGGAGGAAGAGGATCCCCCTCCCCATACAAACATACACAAACACACATGCACTGAGTGAGAAACAAACACACTCAGCAGCAAAAACAGCAATGCTAGCTTCAGGACTGTCGTGTGGAGCGGTTCTGACTTTGTTTGGCCTTTCTTGAGTGGAGCTCATCTTTGGCTTCTGCGCTGAGGTGGAAGACCGTCTGCAACATCAGTGGACTGAAAGGAGGAGACAGCAGAGGACATGAGAGGGGGGAGAACGAAAGCTGCAAAAATCCTCTGTTAAAAAAAAAAAGCAGCTTTAGAGGGGGAAGACAACGCAGACTAAAAGAAGATTATTACCTTCAGTGATTGACGACTGTCGTTGTGATCGGCGGATGACATTGGAGAAAATCCTGCAGACAAAAAACAAACACAAGTCATAGAGGGTCTTTGTCTGCTTTGAGTGTCAACATTGACTGTGCTGTTGATGATGTTATGACTGCGCATGATTCGCATTTTGACAACAACTTGCGAAATAACCCACGGTATGAGGCAAGTGACAGTCCGAGCTACACAACAAGATTTCTTTGTCTTCTCTGATGACATCATATATGCTGGCATCCAAGAGCACATGAGGTTTTTAGACGTGGTCCAGACTCTTGTCCCAAATATCCCAATCTTAACACGGAGTGCTTAATCCAGATTTAGGAATGCTGGGCCGCACAGACTTGCTGAGCCAACAAAACCACACCTCTCAAGGATTTATGGAAATCTGAGCAAATCTGAAAAACTTAAGGCTTGTATTGGAGGAGCTCAGCACACAGTGACTGATCCCAGGCACCAACCACGAGTCCAAGAGTTTGGCCTCTATTCAGGCTCAGCCTTCTTCTTAAAGGCTCTGAATTTATTGCTGCTGCCCCAGGAATCAAATTTCATGCAACCATTCCAATGGTGTAACGGTAAGTGAGTGGATTTCTCTGCCATCTGTTTAATACTAAAGAGGTCCCGGCACGTATTTTGTGTACCTATAGCTCATAACCTCCGTTTCTGTTTTGTTGTTTACTGGCTCTGCATGATGGATTCAGAAAATCACAAAGGCCTTGGTGTTTTGTGTGTGCACTCAAAATAAGATGCATTCAACATGTTTACTTGGTCATACAGCTAAATATATATATATATATATATATATATATATATATATATATATATATATATATATATATATATATATATATATATATATATATATATATATATATATATATAAATCAATATTAAATTGCCACCCATAGTAAACCTTGATTCTGAATGAGTCTTGATTTTGGCCAATGCTACGGTTCCAAAATTTGTGGGTACAGTTTGGGGAAGGCCATGTTCTGTTCTAGCATGATGTAAGGCAAGGTACATAATGGAACCTTGGAAGAGTTTGGTGTGGAAGAACTTATAACTTTAGGATGAACTTAGGGTGACCAAAAATAATAATAATAATTAAGACACTACAATTTCGCTGACAATCAAATATACAAGAACTTTTCACCAGGAACTATTTATAACAGATTTAATCACTCATGAGTCAATCTGTGAACGGTGGTTGTGTTATTACTTTAGCTAATGCTAAATGCTATCTTGGTTGACAGTTCAACAGCACTTTAACAAGACAATGAACTCACCATTGTCCAACCTTTTTGCCCAGTCATGGTGTTACCTCACGGTCTCACATTATAACATTGGAAATGTACCGCCAGAAAAGTTCAGCTCATGTTTGGTCTAACTACATTTCCCATGATTCTTTGTACACATAAGTAGGAAGTAGTCCGAGCTCCGGTATGACACAAACGGTAATGTGAAAGTAAAGAGGAAGGAATGAAACAGTTAAAATGATTTTTAATTGTTTTATTGTATGAACCACTATGACAACTGTGATTGACATACACAGCCCAAACAAACAAAAATAAACGGGGATGCCGGCATGGGACCTACGGAAAAGTACCTGTTAAATGGACTGAAAGTGCGACAAAACTGAGGCAGGCAAAATCCTCCAGGACTTGGGACACAAGGCTCAAAAGTGGGACTGTCCAGGTTAAACCGGGACATCTGGTAACCCTAGATGAACTAGAACAGAGACGAGGCAGGTAGGCCTACTCTTTCAAACCCACCAAACCTCACACATATTCTTCTAGCTCAATGAGCATAAAGTGCCACAGCACTCTAACACGTAAAAAAAAAAAGTGTGGAAGCTGTTAAAGTTGCGGAATGGTGACAACTCCTTATTCCATTCCATTTTTAGTTCCTGTATGGGCCTGGTATCCATTTTGCCCATGTAGTCGATCTCTCATTAAGTTTCCCTGCCCCCCCTTCTCTTGCAGTCCCCCAACCTCCAGCTATGTCAAATTATCATACCTCCCACACAGCGCAAGCTGTACCCATTCATTGACTCTGAAACGAGACACATGGACAGTTCGAGGCTGGCAAAAAGCCTTCTTGCTGCAAATTGATAGGGTCACATGTGGCTCGTGGAAGTGGGGCTTTCGCTGCTATTGTTTTGCCAAATGGCCTTTTGGTCCCAAGTTCATTCTCGTTTTGAAATATTGCCCCTCCCCCCTCCCGCCACCTGCACATTTCTGGTCGTTCAAATGAGCACAGACATAAACCGCGACGCACACTCCAACCCCCAAGTGCTGTCGCACATGCACACACTTTACTACACTACTCTATTGAGTCTGGGGAACAGATGGTGGTGTGTCGGTGTCTGTTGGCTGTATTTGTCTACTTCACAGCCAATTAACGGGCAGTCCTACGAGGCTTAGGGTTGCCACCACTGTGCCACGGCCAAAGCTCCCATGAACACACTTGTATCCCAGCGGCATCACCAAGTACTTCGGACCCAACAGGAAAAACTCACCAGTTATGAGGGGATAAGCAATGCGCCACATGAACTTGAACGACTGGGACTCAAATGTGTGGTTACGTTTTATGACAGCAGTGACCCAGAAATGCTTTATGGTAAACTAACAATGATGTTGTTGTATGTCTTAATATTCCAAAGTCTCAGTTCTCAGTTGCAGACATCTCTGCAATGGCCTGTATTTGTTTTGATTTTCACTGAATGCACGTTATAAACTTATTGATCTCTTTTTGGCAGGATGCCTGTGCGGTTTGAATTCTCTGAGCTCTGAACACGACTGCAGCATGACGTCTGACATGTATCACCTGCCACTCAATGTGTATGTCATTGTGCTGGGCATTGGCCTATTCGTCTTTATGCTCAGTCTCATCTTCTGCTGCTACCTTTTCCGGTAGGTACAAGAAATGAGAGCGGAGGATTTTCTACTCTAGACTATTCTGAATAACTGGAAAGGAATTGGAGAAGGATATATGTGAAGGAGAAATTGAGACAGCAATGCATTTATTGATTTTTTGAAATTCTGCTGGAGTATGATCGTTATAGTATGTGGTCTATTGTGATCAACCGTTTCTTGCTTAGATTCTTAATTACATTTATTCAATCTTATCATAAAAGCATTCCTAACATCAAATGACTACGTGACCCTATTTGCAGCTTCTGGAAAAAAAAAAGTTGGTCTTTTGAAATATTTTATTTCTGTTAACAAATAATGAGCCTTTAACACAAAGCTTGTTGAGCAACCCTTAGAGGAAAATAACCAACATTATCATTGCGATTAGCAATTCAAAAGCACTATTATATTATCTTTTAATCCATCCATCCTCTGGGGTCGGGTCGTAGGGACAGCAGCTTTAGCAGGGAAGCCCAGATTTCCTTCTCCCCAGCCACTTCGTCCAGCTCTTCCGGGGAATCCCAAGGTGTTCCCAAGCCAACCAAGTGCGTGTCTCCAGGGTGTCCTGGGTCTTCTTCCTGGTGGCACATGCCCTGAACACCTCCCGGGAAGGCGTCCAGGAGGCATCCTAACCAGATGCCTGAGCCACCTCATGTGCCTCATCTTTATGCAGGGAAGCAGCAGCTTGAGTCCTTAAGAGTCTCTAAGAGAGAGCCTGGACTCCATAAAATATATGAACAGAATTAGTGACAAGTCAAGTCAAGTTTATTTATATAGCCCTTAATCACACAAGAGTCTGACGAACCACAAGAGGGCAAGGGAAAAACTCAAAAAAACAAAAAGGGTGGCCTTGGCGGAGTCCAACCATCACTGGAAACGATTCCCACTTATTTCCAGGAATGTGGACGGACCAATGTCTTACATTGGTCGTACCGGGACTGAACAGCCCGGACCCTGTACTCCCGAAGCAACACCCACATAAGTACATGGTCAAGGACACAGTCCACAAAACACATGTAGACTGGTTGGGCGAACTCCCATGCACCCTCGAGGAGCCTGCTGAGGGTGTAGAGCTGGTCCACTGTTCAACAGTCAAAACAAAAACCAATGTTGCTCTTGAATTTGAGGTTCGACTTACCCAGGGACCCTTCACTCCAGCATCCCTGAATATACCTTACCAGGGAGGCTGATGAGTGTTATCCAGCAGATTTTCGAACACACCCTCTGGTCTCCCTTCTTAAAAAGAGAGACCACCATTCAGGTCTGCCAATTCAGAAGCACTGCCTTTGATGCCCACGTGTTGTTGTAGAGGCGTGTCAACCAAGAACCTCACAGTGGATCACATCCTCCTCGTGGTAGGGCACCGAGAAGCTTTTTAACCACCTCAGTGACCTCATTCCTAAAGATGGGAAAGCCTACCTCTGAATTCTTTAGACTCTGCTTCCTCTTAGAAAGGCATGTTAGTGGAATTGAGGTCTTCGAAGTATTCTCCCCACTGGTTCACAATAATTCAAGTCAAGGTCAGCAGCACCCCAACCTCACTATACTTTATTATATTATACAATTTTAAACATTTATTTAATAACTTTAACAACTGAATTACATAAGTAAAATGTTGTGCATTTTATTCATGTAATTTTATCATTTAATTTATTTTAAATTATAGTTTAGCAAACTGTTGTCATTGACTAATGATATCAAAACCAATTATCCATCAATATTGTTGTGTATATGTAATATATGATAAGGTGAGTTTACATTTATATGGGGCGGCAGAAGTTCGCCTTTAAGAAGCAATTCAATTCAATAACACTTTATTTGTCCCAGAGGGGCAATTCAATGGCATGCGAGCAGTATTAACTCATTCACTGCCATTGACGGCTTTAGATGTCAAAAATTCATTAGAACTATTTCTATTAATTACATTTTTTTTCCCACTTTTGCTAAGTTTTTTTTGTTGAGTATGAAAACCTAGAAAAAAAATATTTTACATTTAGAACAGATATAAAATTTGATCAATCGTGAGTTAACTAGTGAAGTCATGCCATTAATTACGAACAATTTAAATCGCCTGACGGCCCTAATTTTTTAATAATCTTTTCTTTTTCTTTTTTTAAAAGTATTTTTAATTATTTATTTATTTTATTTTTTAATATGTAAAGAAAAGATTATTAAAAATTAGGGGCGTCAGGATTATTTTTTTTTATCATAATTAATTAATCACAAATTTTACATCTGTTCTAAATGTACAATAAAAAAATGTTTTCTAGGTTTTCATACTCTTAACAAAAGTGGGGGAAAAAATTTAACTAATAGAAATAGTTCAAATGAATTTTGACGTCTATAGCCGTCAATGGCAGTGAATGAGTTAAAAGACAGGCATTACACCAGCAAACATAAAACATACACAAAATGCTACAATTAAAAAAAAATAATAATTGTTTTTAATGAAAGTGCTCTGTGCTTCACACTACTTGGTGTAAACAAAGGCAACTAGTTCATGTGGCAATGTTATTCTGCTTTATAACTACCTTTGAAGTGCCCTTGAACAAAGCACCCCTGCCCCTCCCTCCCCCAACCAGCTCTAGATGTGCAGCACTGTTTGAGCACCCCTTTCAGTCTGACATCACTCCTTGTATGCCCACGTGCGACCTGTTCTGTTGTGTGAGACCCAAAAAATATACAGCAGTCTAAGTTAGAATTTTTATAATACATTTATTAATAATAATAATTAATAATGATAATTAAAATATGTCTTTAGTCATAATGAAGGAAACACTTTGATTTACAGTGGTAGAGTAGATGCATAAATAGCAGTGTTCTATAATGAGCACTTGTAAACAGTATCAAAAATGTGTCCCGTATTGCTTCATCTTTGAATGCTCTTGGTTTAATTTACAGGTAAATTTATGTGCATTATTTTATGGCAGGTATATTTCAAATAAAGAACAATTGAAAAACGACCTGAGAAAGGATCTACATAGTGTGTTGATTGTCATGTAGCCAATCAATTTAGTGCGTGAGTGTAAATAACAATTAGCATTTACTCAAAAGGACCCCTTGACCCGAACCACAGCTAGATTTACAAAAATAATGTCACTCAATTTGTAAGCATCATCCTCTGACCCATTTCCCACAGAGCGTAGCATGCTAATTCTAACTATCTTTATGCACACACAGGAGGGCCACTCATCCCTTTGCCTTACTTATATTGCACTATAGAATGTCTTACCCAACAAGTAGTTTCCGGCTTACCATTAAGCCGCATATTTTGCTTTATTTCTGTCTCATTCAGGTTGAAACAGCAAGGAACGAGGGAGCAGTTCAGCTACAATGAGGTATGTCACTTATTGGAGTATCTGCATGTGTAACAGCACACTGTGAGGCAGGCTCTAAATCCTACCACAGCATGTCAGGCTTTTTTCATTCAGCCCAGCAACATAACACCACCTTCCAGAAGATTCCATCAGGGAATGCAATAATTCTGAAGCTAATTTTAGACTAGGTATTCTATGCATCAAACAGCATATGAGGTCGGTCATATAAGGATTTATAGCCCATCTGAAGTAGTTATATTTATGATAGTGCTGATGCTATATTATACTATACGTTCATCCTTCCATACTCATTTCTCACTGTAGGTGGTGCTGAAGGGTGCAAGCAAGAAACTCAGCCTACTCGGAGTAAGTCATTACAGCTTTTACTTTTGCTGCATTACAACAGATTTCCCAAAAAAGTGTACACCGACTGACACAGTGCTTTTCTAATTTCACTTAATCGGTCCAAAAATGATTTACTTACTATAATGTATTGTAGTTCAAATATCTATGCTAGCACAATACAGTAACAAAAGTAAATGATTATTTTACAATATATGGTAGAAGATACTTTTAACCTGTGTAACATGTTTGTGCCATGACATTCTCCACATGTAAAATGTGTGCCTTGGCTCAAAGGGTTGGGAAAGACTACATTAAAGCCTGTGTGGAATTCAGTCCATGTTTCTTACGCTTTACAAGCCAGGTTTGAGCCATCTAGTCTAAAATATTGACTGGACTCCATCCTCAGATGTAATTAACATGCAACACGCATTTACTGGCTATGTCATTGAAATCACTTTCTAGATTCTAAGTGCTTCAAGTGGCAAAATTTAGGATTGCTAAGAATAATAGTGCTTTTTATAGACGCATCATAAGAGTAGTCTTCTCTGTTTGCCGTCTTGTAAATGACTACCTTTAAATTTCCCAAAGGCCGAGGTGGATGGAAGGGGAAGTGTAGTTTTTGAGAAGCAAAAATAGACATAGCTATGAAAAGAACAATTATTAAACAATGCCTTACTTTAGGCACTGAAACATGGCTAAATTGAACATCACAGAAGTTAGTTTAAAAAAAAGTAAGACTTTTATGAATTAACATGACACAAAATATGGCCTTACTTCATTGTTTCACTGTTTTTGGCAGCAAACCTGTGCCGTGTGTCTGGAAGAATTCAGGACCAGAGACGAACTGGGAGTGTGCCCGTGCTCACATGCATTTCACAAGAAGTGAGTGTCTGGTGATGAAATCTGGAAACTTGCCATCACTTGTGCAATTTAGTGTCAAAAGATCTGTAACACTCTCACTTGATGGTGTTTAGATAAATCCCAATACAAATCACATTTGATGAGTTTTCCACCCTATCTCGAAGGAAACTCATTTGGGCCGCATCAATTTTAATATATCAGCTTGAGTGTAATGTTTACAAATGAATACGTTTTTTTCCTTGGACTTATTGTAAAAACGGTTTCCACCACTTCAGGTGCCTGCTCAAGTGGCTGGAGATTCGCAGCGTGTGCCCAATGTGCAACAAACCCATCTTGCGGCTCCACACAGATGCCCCGCAGGGTGCCGAGGGTCCTATGGAGCCAGAGGAGGTGTGAGGCTGGGAGAAACAAAACCAGAATTCGCTCCCAAAAAAACCCAACGACATCCATTTAAATACAACTAGAGATGATCATCTCACAAGCAATGCTGTTAATGATCCCAAGTGGCTGTGTTGCCGCTGACCTTTGAGCAATATTCTTAGGTGGGAATTGGATATTGACAGATGCAAACTTGATTTGGTAAGGTCAGGAGATGAGGAAAGGATGTATAAATAAGACAATTTTCACTACATTGGTCCTCGCTTAGCTTCCATATTGCACTGCTCAGCAACAGTCCGACTGGAAAAGGGGGCACCATGACTGCGGCACTGCTGGATACAGTAGAACAGTAGCGGTACTGTGCAGGAGCAGTACTGATACCTCTACCATCTCAGGGGTGTTACCAATCCAGCCAGCACAAACCACGTCCGACAACGTAACCCACACATGCATTTTACAATCAATACTGCCACTGTGTAGGTGAAATACTCAAGCAGGAGCCACGCCCTCTGGATGACATCATAACTTCTTGATGACATCATGACCAGCATAAAGGATTTAAGTAGGCAGATTTTTTTTCCAGATTGTGTACCAGGAACTTTCCTTTTAAAAGAGGATAGAAAACTAGCGTGTATGTATTGTATGTAAATGTGTCCCAATATACATTGTTATTTTGTATTTGTTGCTTTTAAATAAAATGTCATGTAATGTATTGTAATGATAGTAGATTTATTGAGTCATGGGTTGAAAATGGGTTAAAGAGTAAGTCAACACCCCCCCATCCCCCCCCAAATCTTCTTTACAATAATGTGTATGTGCCCAACAATGTATTGTAATGATAGTAGATTTATTGAGTCATGGATTGAAAATTGGTTAAAGAGTAAGTCAACCACCCCCACCCCCTACACACACAAAATCTTCTTTACAATAATGCGTATGTGCCCAACTAGTCTAAACACAGCATTCTTTCATATTGCGTTTTATGAGTTAATAAGCGTAACTCAACACTAAATCAACTTTTTTGGGCTGATAAACTGGTGTGTACATGTCCTGGTCATTATTTTTGACATTTTAGTGCATGTTTGTTGAAAGCTTGAATTTGTGGCAAAAACCGTGTGTTTGGTGCCATCTTAAGGTTACACACTGGGATAAACACAATTTGGCTGTTCGTCCTCACGAGAAGCTACATACCGCGTCACTTGTGGCGCATGACGTAGTTGCCCCCGCCACCCACCGGCTCAGCCCGACCACGCCCAACCCTCTCCCCATTCGCAACCCAACGGTCCTCCAGGCAACAACCCCTTTGAGCGCCGATTTCAAATCTTTGTGAGGGGTGGAGCAAGAGTCCGACTTCCTATTGAGTTACTCTTTAAGCAGCAAAACCTGTCTGCTTTCATCCACATCAGGGGGCGGCCATTTTGTCACTTGACGTCGACCGAAAATGACATCACAGTCACAAATGTTGATGTAATTTTCAGTTGACAGCAAGTGGCAAAATGGCTGCCCCCCTGAATGCTGTGTTTAGACTAGTGGGGCTGCATTCAATCTATTCTAAATACATTTTGCGGTTGACTTCCCTTTTGAAATGAGTTAATTAAATTCCTAATACTGGTTTGACCCCAATCAAATTTATAAAGGAATACATACATTTTACAAAAGGTTAGTTTGAGTCCTTAAGCTCCAAGAATAAATTGCAACAATAAAAAAAGTCAACTCTTAATTAACAATCTGTTTGCATTATGTAGCGAAAAGTATAGAGAGTTCATAGCAAACATACAATATTGTATATTTGGTCTCTAGCTGGCAGCCTCACTGCATTTGCCTTCCACAAACTCCACAGCCTTTTCTTTGACAGACTGGATGCTCTGTGGTGTGCCGTGCTTCTTCTCGTACTCCAGGTAGCGTTTGAAGAAGAACTTGATTTTCTTCATGGACACACTCAGGTGGATCACTCGATCAAAAATGGCCCTGTAGGATCATTTAGATGAGTACAACTGTAAGCATGCAACAAGCTTTTTTTTTTAACCTGTTCAAGAGAATAACTGACTGAAGTTTCGGTAGTAAAAAATAAATAAAAATAAACTTGTCCTTACCGGACTTCCTTCTGTGATCCATGTTTGACCATGAGGTCGATGAAAATGGACCAGAGGTCTGTACGTTTGGGGTAGCTGGTCAGGATTTTGTCAAACATTGTGCGACCCTTTTCCGTGTTTCCATAGCGAAACTCCAGTTGGGCAAACTTTGTGATCACTTCCACACCTGATGACAAATGACAATGTTTCAAATGTGTTTATGTAGCAGGCAAGAACACTCAACATTAGGCGCACCTACGCAAGCTAATAAAAACAAACAGAAAAGTACTTATTTATCAGTATTTTATTATCATGGCTGTAGAAGTGCACTGCATGTTTTTCCACCTGTGAGGTTACCAATATATTAGACAACCTGGTATCAAACAATATGAGAATATCCACCATTCATGCTGTGCTTTTATGAAAACTATTTCTAGTCTGTGAGCTGTCAACATTTCACTATAAATTTGAGGTGGGGACTGGGGGTGTATGCAATAACCTGAGCATGTTCAGTATGGCAGAAAGTTTTTTTGTAAAAAAAAAAAAAAGTGGGAGGGGGGGGGGGTAAAGTAATGTATCTTTTTATGAGATAACAGAAAAAATGGCCTCGTGCTTAACAGCCGGCAACAAAAGTGTCCAAATTTGGCCCGAAGTTTCAATAATTTGCGTCCCCATTCACATCTGAGACCTTGTAACACTAATGGCACATGACACCGGGGATGGAAAATGCGTGTACTTAGTTGTGTTGCCGATGGTTTAGACATGAGTGGCTGTGTAATGAGTTATTTTAAGAGGAGATATACATTTACAGTGTTATACAATCTGTGCACAGACTCTAATGTAGTAAAGTGGCACTTTTCATTATTGTCACAATAGAAGATATAATAAAACAATTGCCAAAAGGCCTTTAGCGAGATACTGACAAAAGTGAAGCAGATTTTTCAGTTCTGCAGACCATTTGACTCACTTTCTTTGGATGGTAAACTTTTAAGCGCCCTCTGCAGGAGAGCGCTGGCAGCATCACTCTGGCCTTGCTGAAGGAGGAAGGTCCCATAGCTCAGCCACACCGCTTTGTTTTGACGGAAACGCTTCACCATTGCCTGATACAAGTTCTCCGCCTCCTGATCCAAACACGGAGAGAGACGCAAACAGATGCGTTCAGAAAACCTTTACTGTTTTATTGATTTGCCGCAAGTCCTACTTGGATGGTGTGAAAAATGCAAATTGTGAGCGGGTAATTAATACCTTGATCTTGTCAGATTTGGCGTAGATGTCAGCCAGCTGTTGATAGATGGGCATGGGCTCACAGAACTGGAGGGCTCGCTCAAAAACTTTCTTGAGGCTCTCCTCGGTGCCGTACATAATTTCCAAGTTAAGCAGGGCCACCCACACGTTCAGCTTCTCTTGCTCCTCTCTGGGCATTAAAAAAAAAAGTATTTTAACAAGAAAGCCACCACTGAAAATTAAAACATCTATTTATGCATTTTAAGTAAATCCCACAATCAAAAGCAGAAATACCAATGCAACATGCATGACATGTTTTAGCCATTTTATCGAAAGCCATAAAAGGTTCACTTTTGTAGCAAACGTGACACAAGAGTGAAGTAGAGTTAAAGGAGAGAAAAGGAGAGAAAAGGACATAAGCTGAAATAAAACATTAAATACATCAGTTTCCAGTACAAATGCAAGCAATGCAAAGTGCCAAATCTTACCACTTCGACAAGCAGACAAAATACCAAACCTCTGTGTCGACATCTCACCTGAAAGAAATGGTTTTAATCGCCCTCTCGGCCACAGCGCGAGCCTGCTCAATCTGGGTGGCCTGCAGGTGGTGAGCCATGTACTGGAGCCAGAGAATGGAGCTGTTGGGGGAGGCCAAGAGCAGGCGCTCAAACGCTGCTGCATCCTGGGGCCTGAGCTGAGGGTCCATCAACTCCATCTCCCGCTGTATCAAGGCTTTCTCCGCCATCTTTTTCTCCTGCTCCAGCTCATTCCGAGACTTCTTCTGAGACTGACGAGGAAAGAAGTAGTGAAACAAAAAGGTGGAAGTCACTACGGCTGGACGGTTAACTGGAATTTTATTGCGATTTCGATCAGAGAAAAACGATTAATGTGCTTTACAAGTTCCCTACGATGTGAGAGTACCCTGAATGCACCATGTAGCAAGCCCGGACCGAATCAGTGTGATTCTGCCATCCCTAAGTGCCCTTTAAGCTGTTAAATGACACTCCAGTTGGAGTTAACTGTAAAACTAAGCACACGATAATGAGAATTACATACAGTGTGCACTTAAATAGAAAACATGCTTCGTTTTAAAAACATCGCTAGCCTAGTGCTAATGCTAAAGAGCATGGCGGATCCCATTCAAATGCTAACAGTAAGTTAGCATCAACTTCGGGAGTAATAGTCCTTCAAATAAATATTCACACACATATGCTGTGGAAACAGATACCCATATGTAAGATAACACTACTGAAAGGCACAAATTCTTCCCAAACATGAGCTATTTTAATAGAATTCAATCACAAATTTCTTCTGTTCTCATTGTAAGCGTGTACACCATGAATGCACGGTACCACACTGCCCCTAAGACGCCAAAACGCGCAGAAACACTCTGTTTTAAAATGACTGTTTTAGTATACAGTATTTTGGTTTTATTTGAACTTTTTTTTGAGTTTAAGGATTCACAGAATAGTCTTTTCTTCAAAATTCAAGGATACAAATATATCCAAGTTTTTTTGTTTTGGTGATACCAACACACATTTCCACATGACAGCACAAAATACAAGCCGAGGTCACAGGTTAGCCGACTAATTCCCCTGACTTGTGAAAATAACATAAGATAAAATAAATATGATAAAGAGGGTAATGTAATGCCTAAGTTTAAAAATGAAAAGGCTGCAATTTCATATATTTATAAGGTTATGTTTAAGAATAAAGTGCTCAACATGAAGGGATGAATGGACGCAAGGCTATGATCAGTAGTTTTTGAGTTTTGAGAACCGTTAGTTGAGTTTCAGTAGTTGAAAAAATATAACGTTTTAAAATCAATGAACAATCATTTCATTAATCGTGATTTCAATCTCAACCAAAAATAATCGTGATGATTATTTTTCCCCATAATCGTCCAGCCCTAGAAGTTGCAACAGCGAATACCAAGCTTACTGCTGGCTCACCTTGCCACTTTCATCTTGGTCCTCTCCATCACTCGAGTCTGCATGCTTGTTTGCTGTAGCAGGCTTCAGTGAGCTCAAGCCAAGATCCCAGGAGAACCCAGCTGTAACCTGCAATCTGGAAGGACCCGAACTAGAAACCTGTCAAGACATTTATTCATTTAAACATGAATAAATGGAACTGAAATAAAGGCAATGTCAATTACTTTGCTTACATTCACAGCAGCAGATTTCGTATCTTCCTGATCTTCTCCCTCTCTAAAGTACACCTCAACACCACTGTCATTATCAACATGGTTTGTCGTCTTCTTCTTCTTCGGGGCCTTCGACACATTTTGTTTCTGGTAATACAACAAAGTTGATGACTTTAAGTATGCATAGCATTTTTGTTAACAGAAAAGCCAAAGGATAAATGGTGAGCATCAATGCTGAAATGCTTCCCAACTGTTTTGTTACCTTTACGCTTTCAGACAGTGAGCGTTTCCTTTTCTTTTCAAGGTTGTACTTCTTTTTCTCCTCTCCCAAGAGACGTAGCGGCAGATGGAGGGACTCTGGAAGGTTGTCTGGCTTCCCAGTGTCCACAGTGAGCAAGGACAGGTTCACCAACTGTGCTTTTCTGTCAATGCTGAACAACAAGAACACTGTTATGTCTTGCACAAGCTATGGTGTACATAGAGCCAAAGAAAGGCAATGTTTCCTGTAGCACTTCTCGCAATCCCATCAGACATTTATTTCACGTGTGACTCATCAAATACATGTGTATAATCATTGCTTATTGCTCATCCTCAATAAGGTCAAGGTGAGTGGGAGTCTACACCATCTGACTAATTGGGTGAGAGGTTGTGGCACACCCTGGACTGGTCACTAGCCAGTCATAGGGCACATATAAACTAACAAGCTTTCACGTTCATATTCACACCTAAGGACACTTTAGAGTCTTGAATAAACGGCAGAGGAAACCCACGTAAGCACAACGAGAACGTGCAAAACTCCACACAGAAAGTCCGGGGCCCAGATTCGAAACAGCCAACATCAGAACTGTGAAGTGGATGTGCTAGCCACTTTCCACTAAACCTCTATGTGTAACCTACCATAATTTAATAATAAAAAGAATGTTACATGTTTTTATTAGCAAATGTAGTACTTCTTTGTGTGTGATGCATTTTACCTGATGATCTTTGCAGTGAGCAATTTGCTGGGGGGCAGATGACTACAGAGGACCTTGTGGGTGTTCACAAAGTACTTGGTGGACTGCTGAAGCTCGGCTCTCCCAGTGATGCTGTTTGACAACCTGGAAGATGTAACAAGACATCAATCACTTCAGGTCTTGAGTGAGCCGTCACACGACACATTTAAAGTATGCTCATTGCCGTTTCCCATGCTAGTGCTGAAGTCGGTGCAAATATATTCACAAGGACGGTGGGCTTTTACCTTATGAAGACCCCTTGCTCACTGACAGACTTGACAAAGCCTCTGATTAACTGGCCTTTTTGCAGATCGTTCAAGGATAAAACCTCTGTGTCTTTTGCTGCTTGGGCTTGCTCTGGGTTCAACCTGGAGCAGAGGAGCATAAACAGCAGCAATAAGGCTGCTAGTTCCAGACAGACCAGCATTTTTGAGTGTATCTGTCAGATATCATACCTTGATGGTCGTAGCGATAACTGCCACTTGCCATTTTCACTGCCTAGAAGGTAACACCTAAGATAAAAGAACATCATTCAATTTGGCAGATCTATTAATACAATATGATTGTCAATATCGGACCACTGTATTAACTTTCTTTTGCTGCAAAACAACTGTGTCGCTATATGCACCTTGTGTGAGTCTGATAATCAGTACCCATACCACTTCCCTTTCTGGTACGATACTGTAAATACAGTGCCTCTAATGTCTGAAGTATTAAACGTATTATGTTGTAAGTTTGAGAATCAATGTTAGATGTGTCAGGGGCAGTGACAGCTCAAACAGTAATGATCCCCACGCCACTGCAGCAGGTATAACAGCCAACTCGTCACAACACACTGTGCTGTTTTTGTTCTCTGTCTTATTGTAGCTTGTAAACAACACTCCGTGTTGGGCAAAGCCTGACATACAAGTGTCAGGATATTCTGAGGTTAACATTACTCTGCAATAAGAATATTATGGGGAGCAAACCAAAGCTGCAGCTCTGGACTACGCATGGGGATACATTTCCCCAACCCTCATGCATATATTAGAGCATTAATTACAGTTTCAAGTTGTGTAAATTATCTTTGTTAAATAAATAAAAATCTATGCAACTGTTAAGTCCCATGTACACCATTACTATGACTTCTACATATACATAAAGTATAATATATATATATATATATATATATTAGGGGCGTTAGAATCGCGATATTACAGCGCGCAATTCTTGAATCGATTCAATATGCGGCCGAATCGATTTTTTAACATTTTTTTATGGGAATATTCAACAAAACGTCTTACTTAGGGTTAAGATTTACACATTAAGCATGGAAGAATGTTATATTAATGGAACCTTAAGCCTTAATATTTGATTTCAGTGCTGTTCAAACATGAAACAGACTGCAACCTGTTTGGTAAATGCAGTGGCTCAGTTATAAGCCTATATTTTCAGATAAATAAATACATTTTCATACAAATCTTACAGTGTACATGTACAAGTTTACTGATTAGCATTTTCTAAATTTGAGTTTAAAAAATAAATCGCAATAATCAATTTATAGACTCGTATCGGGATCAATCGGTATCGAATTGTGACATTAATCGAATCGCCAGGTACAAGGCAATTCACACCGCTAACACACACACGCACACAGGTGCATTCACTGACCTCAGCAGCTGATCCTTGCTAAATGCAGCCAACAAGTTGGGCTTGTATGCATCAGTGAGGTTAGTGATGTCCACAGTTCCCACAGAACCAAACGGGAGTTTGACCACAAGGCCGATGTGTGGTAGTATGCTTGTCACCATTCCTAAAGTGATACTGCCTGCCTCCAACTCATGAATGCCTTTAAAAAAAAAAACGCACACATCAGTTTGTCAGCCTTTTTTCATCATATATGGGATTTATTAATGGTTTGTGTCCCACCTGTGAGTGACAGTGACAACCGCCAAGGCTTGAGACTCACTTTGACCACTTTAGCCTTCACAGCCTGGCCAAGTTTGTACAATTTTTCAGCCCGGCTGGAATCCTGAAATATGACAAATCAAGCAATATTAGAGCAGAGTCCACACAAATAGTTTTTGTCCCGTTTTCTTTGTATAATATCACAAATTATGTTATCTCTTTATAAAACATTTGGTGTCATGTTATGTTTGGCGTTTCATTAATTATACAGTACTGTATAATCAAGTGTCACATTAAAAACTGGTAGATTGTTTAAGACTTATAGCACCACCTGGTGTTAAAAAATAAAAATTACATTAAATTCCACTAATCACCAGTGCTGGAATAACTTACTTTTGGATCAGTAATCGTAGCCAGCAGTTCCACTGTCCCGGAGACGAAATCATTGCACGTGACCTCCAATTGCTTCCAGTCTCGATGAAACTGCAGACAATCACAAACTCATTCACAAACCTCTGCTCAGATTTGCAGTAGGAGCATGTCAGATGCACAACTTCGGCCTTGCCTACCTTAGAAACAAAACAGGTAATTTCCTCTCCACTCTTGTAACTGCTCACTTTCTCTTCAGCTGCAACTGGCTTGAGTTCAAATTTCTCATCCAGTTTACTATGGAGAAAAATTGTGTAGCGGTAACATGTGAACGACTGGGATGGAAAAAAAACACAAGAAAAAAAAACATCCAACCAATTTTGAAGCTGTGAAAATAGTAACGGTCAGCCATTTACCTGGGTATTAGTGTGAGCGCAGGGATGGTGTATGTTAATCTTTGACTGGAAACACGTAAAGCTCTAAATAAAACAAACAGATCATTCATAATTCTGAAAAAGAGACTTCTAAATACATATTTGAACAATTTTAGATAATCTGAATAATGAGGAGGACAAAATAAGCAGCAGTCACCCGTAACTGTTGAATTCTCGTTCTCCAATGACCCTGGCGGTGACCACATTGCCCACTTGAACTGACGATGTGGGGAAGGATCCTGGTGAAACTTCTGTAGGCTCCATCACCTCAGAAACATGCACATAGCCCGTGGCTCCATCCTCTAGTGTCACCTGAATGTTGGTAGGCTTCACAGTCCGTACTTTGCCCTGCACAATTTCTCCAAGGTGGTAACCAGTGCCAGAGTCCATCTGTTTTTCTGAAAGGGTGCGCTGTTTTCTGCGTAGCGTACGCTTCCATGACACTAAAGGGAGCCCTTGTAGTTGCTCGCAGCTGGGTTCAACAACCTCAACGGCCAAAAACATTCCCTCCTTCAGTTTGTCCGACTCTGATATGATGACCTCATTCAAATGGTTTTGTGTGTGAATAACAGTCAGCTGAGCGGTGCCTTCCACCGAGATGATGGCTAGCTCTTTTTCGATGTGCTGCAAAATTGCATCGTACTTGGTCTCTTCTGTCAGCTATACACATTCACACACACACACACACACACACAGGGGAGATGATAGGTCCACATTAGAAGACAATGCTTAATACGTATGTTTTATCTCCGTATAATCATCAATAGAAGAAAGCAGTCAAAAACAAATGATTTTTTTACGTTTTTGTTTTTAGACAATAAAACGGTCAAGGTCCATCAAGCTTGTGTCTGGCCCATAGACTTTCATTGTAACATCGATCAAGAAAACCTTTCAAAAAAAATTCCAACAAACTGGGGACCTACAACATGCAAAATAGTGAAGCGATGTGCCTAAGGAATGGAGGATTATGTAAATTGGACACAATTGGAGGTATCCCAGGAGTTTGTCACGTGGGGGAGGAAAAAAAAGGTGGAGTCCTATTCTTTTCTTTACCAAAGACAAAAACAAAGTGTCTTCTAGAGATAGACAGATATGTTTTTTTCAGGGCCGATACCGATTATTAGTAGTCAAGGACGCCAATAAACGCTATTTGGAGCCGATATTCATTTTTACTAAGGGAAAATACAGGCATAAAAAAATAAAAAATACAAACTCCAACTCTTAATTTTATTTTTAAGCATATGTTTATTGAAACATTTTTAAGGTTTGTAAAATATATTAATCAATAGACATCTTTGTTTTAAAAATATAACAAAAAGTTCAGGGATCTCCCAGGGGCAGTAGCATGTCTTCAAAAGTTAAATAAAAAACTTAAGTAAATATCTCCCTATTGTTTTCTAACAGTAAATAAAGTTGTCCAAAATTTCAAAATATCTGAAGTATTAAAATTTTACTTATCTTAGTTTTACTTTCAAACAAAAACAGAGTTCCCATGGTCAGCAGCATCTCTGAAAATTTCAATAATTCGATCCATTTAAAAGAAGTATTAACTTCAGGGAACTATTATCGGCCGTATGATTCTTCAAAATGGCCGATGCCGATATTCGTCAAAATGCTGAAAACGGCACAGCCGATAATCGGTCTTTCCCTAGTGTCTTTGAAGGATTAAACAGTGCTTAGAGTATGACCTCCCTGCCAGCTAAATGTCTCCAAGGCATTGTAACAGGAACTTTGAACTTGTTTTGTTTTCCTCTTGCACATAGCATTTTGTGTTGCCCGTGGCAATCTCAGAGGAAACAACCGTTCTGTTAGACTGCACAGGAAAAACTAACAAACACGTAATCAGTTTACAGGTACCGGTACATTGTTTAAAACTGGAAATTATTTTGCGGGATGACAATTTCCATGGTGAGAGAGATATGCCGTTGTTTACTTAGTTACTTCAGACTTAGCTTGAGACCTATATGCTTTATTCTTGATAATTGTGAAGTCCGCTTTTCTGCATATTTTAATATCATGAATGTACCTTTCCACTGCATATTATAGACCCCTTTGCCTCGATCTGGAAGATATCGAGCTTGTACTGCTCCAACACTCACTAAAATGCTCTAGTACTTTCATTTCCATTGTAAGTGTCCAGAAAAAACGTCAGAACCAGAAAAGTCAACCTTGGTTCTTTTGTGAAAAGGTCAATTAAAGTGCATCCAACAGGCGATGCTAAAGATTAGGCCCCCTTAGGGCAGAGCCTCAAGTGGGGGAGGAGACATTGTCTTCTGGAATACATTGTATAAATGCATCCAGATTTTCTGCTCTTCAGTATATACTGTAATAATAAGTAAATGAACGTAAAACAAATTAACTTACCATTTTCTTTCTGTAAAGCAACTTGGAAAGGAGGGACACATGGACAGTAGTAGAGAAGATGTCAACATAAAGGACAACTGCAGTAGCCTTTTGTCCTGGGGTCAGTTGATGCCCTGTTACAAAGAGTGAGAGATTATCAAAATGTATCAAAGCTTTTCTTTGCCGTTTTAAACATTTTAAAACTTTTATTTGAAAATGCATGCATTGGTAGCAAGAGAAGAAATGGATGAAATAGTAGTCATCATTGCAACCAATGTGTCACATTAGTTTTGCTAGTGCCGCTAGTACGCGGCCAAAACATAAGGTTTTTACTAAACATTTGAAAAAGTGGCTTGTTGATACATATACTTGCCAACACTAAAATAGACTGAATCTGTTGTGCTGTCATGTGTATTTGTAATGTACTGTATGGTTTCTTATTCTTAACAGCAAAGTTGTGTTGTTGTCTTAGTGTGTCAGGACCTGTTTAGTCCAATCCTATGTTTTTATTAATTGTGTCTGTACTGTAATCATATTTTTGTATTTTACTGCTTTTTTTCCACATCATAGCCAGGGTGCTGCAGATGGAAAATAGCCTTTTGGATAATTCTGTCTTTTTTAACTCTTGAATTTATAAGTATCTTTTTTAATTGCACTGTACCTTGTCAAATAAAATCAAACAAAATGTACAATTTACAGCAGCAAAAGGCACAATAACCAACCAGGATTATACTTTTGGCCACAATGCGACACGGGATTCTAGTTAAGGTAAGCCATTTTAAACTAAAAAGACAACCTTCCGTAGCAAGTTTGCCCTTGTTTACTGCCATCAACGCAGTGTGCGTTTATGTTATTAAATAACTACTCTGAGAATGTGTGTTTTCAGAGAGGAAGAGCGCACTTCCCTCCTATTACTTTCCAAACGCAGCGTATGCTACAAATTTATCAGCAGCTCATACGTGAACTCTTTCCATCTGTACTGCCTGACACACTGGGCTTTGGCACTCCTTTTTTGGGGAAATCTAAATAACTTAATGGAACATTTGAACAACACTCTTACTTCCTGAACGGTCGGAGTGAACAATGCGTAGATAGCTCAGCGTTTTTCCAAATAAACCTTAAAGAGTGGTGTAAGGGTGTCAGAGTGAATTTCCAAACACACCTAAGGGAACAGGGATTTTGGGTGCCAGTCCGAGCTCTTATTTGAATATATACAAGTCAAAGTTACAAGACCAGGCAGCCAAACCATGAAAAAAGTGCGACAAAAAATATGGCACTAAAACAGCCTTTTGTCTGAAGTGCAAGATGCATTTATCACAGGACATCTGTCATACAGTTTCAAAAAACAAAACTTGAAATCATACCCATCACATGGTGTTTGTTGGCCTGTATGTTGGCACCAACCAATTCATCTGACTTAAAGTTGGCACCATCGCCATTCTTCACTGTGTCCACAACCAACTTCAGCCTGTGGCCAACAGTCAGAGCAGCTAGCTGCTGGTAAAGTTCCCCGGTTTCTGAAGAACAACAGAGATGAGAGGTAAGACATTTAACAGAGATTTCATATTAACAATCTGATCAAAAACGTAAACAAAATTTCATTATAAGGTCATTATTAGTGACCTCTTTAAAGTTGCTTTCAAAATTAAAGTTTGGCCATTGATCCAAGTCCATCATAACCCCACCAATATTCTGGCCAACATTCCAGTTAATTCAGAATGAAAAAGAGAATATTGTGTCTAGTAAAGCGTTTGTTAATACAATACCTTTCGCTGTATGTGTTATAATATATATGTAATATTTTCTGATTTGGTTTATGGCCAATCAAATACATTGCAGGCTTACTTTCACAGACACAAGGCTGTACATTTCACAAGATTTGCTTAACATGGTTAACTGAGCTGCGAACGTTGCCGAATGTTTCGTCAGGGTTAGACAGGGTTCGCAATAGGTCGCATTTGCGTCACATTTCTGTTCGCAATTAGTTACCGTTGTCAGCATTCTTGCATGGACATTTTGAACATGGTAAACATGTCCGTGCGAATCCATTGTTTTGGCAATTTACGCATTTGTTCGTAATCCGTCAAGCTGTGTCAGCAAAGGAGGATGCGTTTGGAGGAGTGCGGCTCTGCTTGGAGCGGCACATGGAAATCAAAATTCGAAAACGAAAAACAAAAAGCTAGGTTCGAGACATATGTTGAACATATTTTCTAGTTTGAATCTAATGTTTGATAAGTGCTCAATGTGCCCACCACGGGCAAGCCAATGAAAATTCCTTCAAACAGCCACAAGATATTGCAGCCGGCCAGTAGGATATATTATATGAACATGAAAATATCAATGGTAGCTGACTTTTTGAAAAGGTTTAAGTCCATTAAGTATCATAATGATAACATACACCAAGTATGCTGTCATATTGGACAGCTTTGTCATGTCATCGCTGAGACGTGTTGTGTGCATTGTTCATTTTGGACTTAATTCCTGGTCTATTGTGTGTCAAGTATTGCCATAATTTAGATGGCACTTCTAACCATCTCAGATTTCCTATTCTTCCTTTGAGAAATAATAAAAAAATAAAAAAGATTTGTTGCAGAAGTTACTGGCAAAGACAGCCAAACCGTATACTGTGTGCAACCGATCCATTATGGTAGCATATGAATGAAAACTGGCTTATTGTATATGGGTACATATACAGATGTGGTAATCATAGTCTGAAAATATTTGAATGAAACACATTTTTTAAAATGTATTATTATTCACATTGTAATGCTGGCCTCATACAAAACATTACATCATTCACAAACCCTCACAATACGTTTAGGTCTGCCAGGTCTGACAGGCATCTTCCTCCACCATCGGAGCAAACACACCACCAGTGATCAGTTGACAGCTCCGCCCCTCTCTTCACCAGAGTGTCCAAAACATGCGACCGCAAATCCGATGATACGACTACGAAGTCGATCATCGAACTGCAGCCTATGAGTATGAGATGGGTAGGAGTGCTATCTAAATTATGGCAGCACCCTTCACATTTTTATAGCGCAACAGACCTGGAAACAAGTCCAAAATTAACAGGGCCGTGTTGCGTGCGTGCAAAACGTCACGGGGAGATGATGCGGAGTGGACAAAAAATGTCCAATAATTACATCTACTAAAAAAACAAAAAATAATTATTTTCATCCATTGTGTGGGTCAATTTGATTGAAATTTTAGGTTAGTTTGCACTTTGTCTCAAATGTCGCAAAAATTTAGGAAAATGACAGACGACAACCTCATAGTTGGCAAATTCAACATTCGCAACTCAGTGGGATATGGGTATAAGTAAATAAAGAAAAAACATCCCACCTTTCATAGCAATCCTTTCGGTTACAGCTCGTCTCTCTTGCACAGCATGAATAAGTCTCGTCTGGGCAGATTCCTCTGACACAGAGACCTGAGAAATGTTCAGTGTGACCAGGAAGCGCTTCTTCTCCTCTTCCATATCAGTCACCTTAGCAACAACTGTCTGGCCCACTTGGAAGGTGTTTGTTATATCAGCAATGAACTTATCAGATATGGCCTGTAAGTGTAGAGACAGGAAAATAAAGTTAGAACAACACAGATAGTCTTAGGTTAAAAAAACACAAATAACTCCCCGCTGACAACAACCCATCACTCACACTCATTGGTGCAAGACCAACAAGGCCGTATGGGAACTCAACAAAGACACCATAGGCCATGATGTTCTTGACCCAGCCAATCATCTGCATTCCAACTGTGATCTCTGAGAAATCCTTAGCAGCCACTCCTTCCTCCAGTGACCAGATCACTGTTGGCTTCTTGGTGACAGTCTAAGTGAGAAACTTAAGGAAAACAAAGACAACTCTTGGCAGATTAAAAAAAAGGCATGTATAACATATACAGCACCTACAATAAATACTAGTCAAAGTCTGGCTGAGGTTAAATTTTTTTTAGTTCCTAGGATACAATTTTTTTGCCATTCTGGAGAACGCAGACCAGGTTTGAAGTGATGTCTCCCTCCTGCAGGGCCTCCAAAAGCAGAGAGCAGTTGGGTACGACATCCGAGAGGTGCATGGTAGGTAGGAGGGCACGAACGTCATGGGGAAGAATGGACACTTCCACACCACTGGCTGACTTCTTAAGCACTTTGGCTTCCAGTCTCTACAACATTAACAGCAAGCAGACACAATTAAACAGGAAATATGGCTGTAATAGCCATTACTTTGGTCATTGATTTTATTTTTAGAATATTTAACGGATTAATCACATTAGAAATAAATATATTTCTTCCTCCGTACAAGCACAATAGTAACCAGTAGTAGAAACGACAGCTCATAATAGTAGCCATGCAAGTGGAGTTAGTGAGAAGACAGTGAACTATTTAAAATAAGTTTATTGCTTGAGAGACCATAGCAAGCCAAGCTTACATAATGTTTTAGTTTCCTGCTGCATTTAAATGCTCTGCGAGTTAATATTGTCACACAATCTTGATTCTTTGAGAGTAATTTGACTGTTGGGTGTCCCAAGAGTACACATAATCTTTTGGCAGATTATTAAGCAAACATTTTTTGACAAATAATGTCATGGAATTATGGAAGTTTGATGCACGACTGTGGTTGGGATTTTTTTTTAGAACCATCAACAGAGTATTACAGAAGCTCTGACTTTGAGCAGCATTTGATTGCCAGTAAATTGCTCGTAGTGAAATTTGTATCATTCCACTTGTTCAGAATGCAACATACCAGTATGTTCCTGGAGGCAGCTACATTTGTTTAGCAACTTGGCAATATAAACGCAACTATTTTACTTCATATTACATGCTGGACTTCATATACAATCTAAGGTCCAACACAGAACTGGAACACCGCAATAGCGTAGAATGAAGTATTGCAGGAAAAAAATCGACACCGATTTCTCAGGGGTAGTAAATCAGAATTATAAATTGCAACATCCCTAATAGCCGTTTTGTCTTTAACATACCTTTCCCACCTCACAGTCAAATTGGACCTTTGCTGCTTCTTCTGTGTCTCCCTCCATTGTACTTTTAAAAGACAGCACCATCCTTTTCTTCTCTGGGTAACACTCAAGAACCCTTGCCCTCAGCACCTTTTAAAAGGAACCATAAGCATTTCCTTCACAATTTAAAACAGTTTCAAGGTACTGTAACATGTATGTGGCTTGCTGAAATAGAGCGGGACAGCAGCTAATGTATACTCACCTGACCAATATAGAAGACTTCCTCAGGGTTGAGGATTACTTCAGAGCTGAGTTCGTTGACTGGCACCAGGCCCTTAACGTCGTTGTAAAATCGAACGATGCAGCCAAAGTTTTTGATACAGACAATGTAACCGTGGGACTCTCGTCCAGGACGGGCATCTTCGTAGCTATAGAATAAGGGCAGCGAGCTTTCTATGAGGGTCTTCTTTCGGGTCAAATAGAGGTCTTTCTTGTCTGCATCCACCGACAGCACCTGAGGACATAATGAGCAGAATAAAACAAAGATGACTGTTGAAAGATGACATATCCAATTAACAGGAAGTTTAGCGACAACAATTTGCATAATGGACTGACCCGGCACGTCACTTTCATGCCCTCTGCATACTTCTTCTCAGGGTGATTTAAGATGATGTCTGATAGGTGGGTACGAGGCACCAGCCCGCGAATGTGGCGAGACAACTGCACCACCATGCCACTATTAATCAGGACAGACACTTTGACCTTTTAATGGAGAGACATTTAAGAAATGGTTAGACAAAAAAAAAACAGGATATGCTATTCAAGTATATTTAAGTTATACCAAAGAGCACGTCACTGATAAAAACTTATTTACATTTTTATTTTTTTTTTGCAAATAAAAGCACTCTACTGTCTGTGTCAAGATTGTGCATATACCAGTATCAGCACTTCCACATGAATAACATTTTCAAACCTGCATATACCGGTATTTTTTTTTTAATGCAACGGCCTTACTGGCTTAATGATTCTCTAAAATTGTAGGTAATTTCTAGATCCAAATTTTTTTCTGTGTTTGATCAAAGCAGAGTTGTGGGATTCATTCTTAAGTATGATGTCATTTCATACAGCTTCATTCATTCATTTCATTCCATTTCAACATGACTCTCTTTACTATATTGTGTGGAGGGAGAAGGTACTCGCATGTAGGAGCGTATAATTCTCTCATTGTTTTGCAACATACTTTGCGTTAATGCACAAATACATTAAATTGAAAGGAGAAATAGGCTTGTGAGAGAAAGATCCTGCAACTGAAGATCGCTCTGCCTGGATAAACATTTACCAGTATGACAACATTTTCTCACATTATGGTGTATTTTGAATTTGATATGATTACCATGTCTATTAATTTTTTTGTAAAGTAACGTTAGAGGCAAGGAACTCCGCGGTTCTTTTTGGAGCAGGTGCCAGGGATGTGCCAGCTAGCAGCGCGGCTAAAACACACCATAATTACGATATACATTACTTACTAATTGCTTATTTTTTATTAACTTCTTTCTAATACAATTTAAACTTTTCTGCTGCTGGGAAACTAAAATAGAGACCTTAAGATGTTATTTTGGGAGAAATCTCAAAACTGACATTTTTGTCATTTATTCAAATCTCATCTCCATAATACATGCCTGATTTTGTGAAAACATCTCACATTCATATTGTATTTTTAACATTATATTAAAGTCTAGTATACTGTATTCATATGTCACATACTGTAATATTGTATGGGCCAGTACTTTTCCCACGTATCTTCATAAAAATCTTCGGCTGCAAAAGCATTTTGTCAGAATGACTACTTTTGTAAAGTCATGTACCCCTACCGATCCACTTTTTTTTTAAAGTAATATACCGGCTATTTTTTAATGTAAATATTTTTTTATATTTTTAAATTGAAATACATGGGTTCAGACTTGCCTCAAAGTTTCAAACATTTTTCATTTGTGACTAAAGTAAATTGTTATTCAACCAAAAGAGCACCTACCAATATACAGAAGGCAGTTTTCATTAAGATACGATGGAGTACAATAATGGAATAATAACCTATGCCTAATGCCTATACCTAGTAATTAATAATAACCCTATTTCGAAACTGAATTAAATTATAATCCGTCACATCTATCAACACTTTATATGTTAAATTTATATTCAGTTGTGAATGGACTGTGTTTTTGGAATGCATTTTTTCAATAAACAATTGCATTTTACCTCAAATTGTCATGGAAATGGGAAAACTACTTGACCCCAAATATGTACACTGACACTAAATTCGCCATTACTGCTATAACAGAAGCAAAGGTATGTGATACTTGACTAATTCACTCCTTTTGAGCAGTAAAATAATAATGCTTTTTCTATAATGCTATAAGTTCATTATTTTTCATGTACACCTAATAAAAAAAATATAATCCACTTTCTGTCGACTGAAGATGACATCACGTGTGCTGAGGAATTACGCAACGACCAAACAAGGCTCACATGTTTTCTGGGTTTGGCCATGTGACTTTTGCTAACTGAGCCATGATTGGTCATTACCTGATTCCTGAGCATGGGTGATGTCATCTTCAGTCGACAGCCAGTGGCAACATTTTAAAAAGGTAATAATTCTTCATGAAAAATAATTAAGTTATTACATTAATTACGGACAAAATATCTTTACTACTAAAAATGGCTCAATGAGTCAAGTACCCTTTAAGCACAGCCAGCAGTCGTTAAAAAAAAAAAGTGTGCACTTTAGGTACAAAGTGTGATCTCACTTGTGTCTTGGAAAAAAAATATTTAAATGATCTTTAAAAGCCTGTATTTCACCCAGCGGTTCAGGCTTGCGAGGGTACGTGGTTGCGCACATAGCGAGTGTTGCTTTTTCGGCAGGCTTCCTTCAGTGTTGCAAAGACACTTGCCAGACACTCTCAAATTTTTTTGTCGCCAACAAATGTTGAACAGAGACAAGAAAATCCGTTTGACAGCATAAAGAGGGTTTGAGAGACTGTGGCAAGTGTCTTTGCAACGTGTTGCAACATTGAATGAAGCCTGCCAAAAAAGCACGGCCGCGCATGCTCCCTTGCAAGCCTGCGCCGCTCACTGATATATGGGCTTTAGGTACTTCCATGCCAAAGGGGAACCCTTTGCATCATGAAATGAAGTAAAATGTTGCCATACCTCACTACTATACACAAATTCAGAGTTGAATTTTATTTAATAATGGCAAACGTGATATAGAAAATGAATGGGGATAAAGTTATATTGGTCTTGTCCTTTTGGGGGGGGGGGGGGGGGGGATAATCCAATCCACGGCTCAAAATTAAGTTATGTTGAGAACCAAGCTTTTTTTTTTTCTTATTCACTGCACCTCTACTAGACACTATTCTCCCCAGCTTGTCAAGTAAGTACTGCATAGTTTCATATCTGATAACAGTACATACATATTGCATTAAAGTCTCAGCACATACCTCTACAATCTGACCAACCCGAAGATCATGGTATCGAAAGAAGGGTTCTTTAATCACAGTCCTGAAAGTCAGTTGAAATTAGTTGGATGCTGACCGACAAGAGGGGATGACGTAAAAGACAAAGATTCCACATACTTGCGTAGACTTGCATAATATATTTGGTCAATGGGGCTGAAGTCAATTATCCTGCAAGTATGATTGGGTAAGGCTAGTACTTTGTTCTCATTAGATGGCTCCTGTTGCTCCTTTAGGTGGTTCTTCTATCAGAAAGAACAACAAAATGTATCAGCAGACTCAGCCGAGTTTATTATTATTATTATTTTGTTAAACCCAAAAACATACTGTATGGTAAGGTAATTGAACCATTTTTGCTACTTACATGTACAAATACTTGGGTGTTGTCAGGCAGTTCCAAAATAGCTCCAGACTTATGGTGCATAGCGGTTATCTTGCAGTCCTCCACCACCTCACCGATGCGGTCACCGCAGGTAGGTGTGGTATTGATGCTTGTCTTTGGTTGGACCATGTAACCACGCAAGCTTAACCCTACCAAACGGGTGGCTGGCTCTATGTACAGCACACGGGCCAGAACCTACACGTAGGATGCAAATAAACAACAGAAATGGTACAAAAATGTAAACATAGCAGGGTTATAATAGTTTAGGAATTGTCATTATAGTTGTTTTGTTATTTCATTTTGGAGTTTAGTTTTTTAAATTTAGTTAGTTTTAATTCGTTTAAGGAGCGGGTTTGTTAGTTTTACTATTATCAGTCAATCAAATCAGTAAATCAAAACTTTATTTGTATAGTACCTTTCATACATTAAAATGCAACTCAGGGTGCTGAACAATTAAAACATCTATAGTGCAATAAAAAGAAAACCCACCCATCCCCATGATCATACCCACACACACGAAAAAAACAAAAAAAACATGGCAAGGCACAGCGAAACCATGCGAGGAAAGGCACTCAGGAGCTCATCCACGCAGAGGGATGACGACCCACGACCACAGGGAGCGGTTTCATTCCAGAGACACCCACCCAGACCGACTATGCCACGGCGTGCCCCACAAAAAGCGAAGAGCGCCACAGTCATCCGGGCCTAAGAGGCTTCCAGGACGACGGCCCCACACGTAGGAGAAGACCAGCCAAGAAGTTCTGTTTGTGTAATTCTCGTAAAACATAGTTCCAGTTATTTTCATTTTTTAAAAACATTTTCATTTCTATTTTATTTTGCTAACGAAAATGTTTCCATTTTATTTTTTTGTTATTTTGTTGGCTTTCCTTAACTAAAATTACCTTTATTTATTTATTTAGTTTTTATTATAATAATATTGGGATATACAAATATCTTTATTCTAAACTGATTTAAAGTCTCTTCCAAACTGGGCAAAAACATGGAGGTTTGCCACTAGCTGAGACAACAGTGTAAATTTCTTCTAGAAATAAATACTGCATTGTCATAAAAACTGTTAGTATTTTCACATATTATTTTTCTCATGGTAGACATTACCTTGCTTTCCTCAGTGTAACTGTCAGCCATCTCTGGCTCCAAGTGAAGGAAGTCCACTTGACCACTGAAGGAGGACAGGAAGTCCATGAGCAATCCATGTTTGGTCACCTGCAACAGAGGCTTGATTGATTTCGGCATTGTACACCGTCATAAATTTGTGTATAGCACACATATTAATCGGGAGTGTAACCTGAACAGAATTTTGACACTCTATGGAGTAAACATTGGCGAAAACATAAACATTGTCCCTACTTTTCTGATTGTTGCTTTAACAAGAAGTCCCGGAAGAAGGTTAGTCAAGGTCCATCCTTGTTGAGATTCAGCACAAGCTTGATTGACAGCTGATGGGTTGGCAGAGAGTTGCAATAAACGTCCATCATTCTTCACTTCTTTGATTTGACAAGTCACATACTGGCCCACTTTCAGCTCTGGACAGTGACGCACAAGAAGAAGAAAAAAATATTGTCACAATGATGACTTTAAAAAAGACTTGCAAATGAAACGGGAATACTAAAACAATTCATATTTGCAATACCATTGTTACTGTTCGGTTTATCTTTGCCAGCTTTCTTGGGCAGGAAGGCCTTGGTTCCCTTGATACCAACGTCAATTAAGCAGCCATGATCTTCAAGGCTTTCAATGCATCCACTCAACACCTGAGACAACAAACAGTGGCATGAGTTGAGTGGTGAGGAAATAATTATGTGAAAGGTGGTGACTTCTGACTTACCATGCCAGCTTTAAGAGCATTTGATGTGAGAGCCTTGTTGACAAGCTTTGGATTGACTGAGAGCTGGATGCTGATGCCGCCTCCTTTGGCAGTGTCCAACTTGGCAATCACACATCTCAACATCATGCCAGAATAGAAGAGTTGTGGCAAAGCATAAATGTCCTGTCAAATGGAGGGGGGGCACACATACAGTTGATTATACTATGTATGTATACTACGTCAGTTGAATCCATAGCACATGATTTTACCTAGTTGGACAAATTGGTCACAACAATAATGTGCACATACCTCCATGTCAGGTGAATCCAGTTGTTCAGTGAGCAGCTTAGTGTACGAGTCACAGATGTTCCTGATACTGAGGAAACCTTGCACACCACAAGGCAGACTGACAGTCACATCAAAGTCTGAAACTTCTTTCACACAGCCCAGCATCAACATGCCTTCCTTTAAATGCTGCGAAGAAATAACACAATATTAAATATATTTTCATAACCGTGAAACCATACAGGTAAATATATCATCGCTAGAGGTGAAACTAGTATACCCAAAACAACAGTGTGTACTTTGGTTTTGAGTTTGTGGTTTGGGTCACGAAATGAAAAACGAACAGCTTATGAATGAAATCACACTTCTTTTTTTCAAGCCTGGTACACACAAGGATTTTTCAAGTTTTAAAATATTTTTTTTTACGTTTGGCAGACCCCACACAAAGTTAAGAAATTGGGCATTTAACAGTTTTGGTCATATTATGTGTGGTGTGCTCAGATAATCTCAACACAACACATATAAAGATTCTATTCCACCACTGGTCAAGAATCCAGTCCTTCGAGGTAAAGCTCTTACCTGATCATACATAACTTCAAACACGAAGACGACCAGGCAATTCTATGTATGCGCCGATGTTTGCCGAATGTTTACGAAGAGGACTAGAGATGAGTGCAAGGAAATAATTGCTTTGGAAAATAATTCCTGCATCCTGGGGAAACCACATGTATACAAAAGCGACCTCAGGGAGGCCACCTACTACCCGAAGACAGCTGGGTTTGCCTCCAGCGCACCTACGACCTGAGTGAGGGAGGAAGCGATTCATAAAAATGGATGAACATAAGGTAGGATAATTTGTTTTTATTTACCGGCGATTCCTCGTTCATCAGTCTAAAAACTTCTTTTATTGGCTACATTGCATCACGTCACAGTCTGCGGAGACAACTCGCTCAGGAGTGCACGGCTTCCCCCACACCACTGAAGATTTTTCGTCATAAATATTGAACACATTCATTATTTAAGGTTGTCGTCGGCTCCGACTGGTTTTGGACCCTACTGTCAGGACGAATCCACTCTTAACACGCCTCACACATAAGGATAATCTTATAAGGCAATAAGACATAAGATTGTCGGGTGTTAGACGTCCTTGGTCGGGAAGGGGCAAAATCGTGACAAAAGCAGCCCGATTGACTTTATGTGTATAATACCCAGCTTAAGGAAATTATTTAAAAAAAATTATGGTGTATTCTTTCAAGTAAACAATATTTTTGAACAGTGTGAATTGAATAAAATAAAAAATAAAAAATAAAAAAAACAATAACACCATTAACTTTTTGCTCACTGATTTTTGCAAGTCACTGGAAAAGCGGAAATTGGGCTGAGCTGAACTGTATTTGTTTACAGACGAGGTTTGTGTCTAGAGCATGAGGCAGTTACATTTCTTATTTCTTAAATAATATATTTCATGAGAAAACCTTAAAAGTTGCTCTTCCATAATCAAATAATTGCCCCTGCATTCAGTTATTATCATTTACATGGCAAATTTTCAAAAATGGTGGCATGATTTCACAGGCCACATAAAACGATTTTAAGGTCCACATCTGGCCTGCAGACCTTCAGTTTGACATCCATGAACTATATTATCTAATCCTTTAGAATTTCTTATTTACTTTTATCAAATTATACCATGTGTGTGTGGCTTTCGTTAATTGCGTTTTTACCTTGAAATGTAATATTTCTACAGACTTTGCAGATGCATTGAGAGCGAGGGGATCTTCATTCTTCCCAGTGGTCTTCTGCTTCTTGACATTCTTGTCATCTTTAAAACCAAACTTTCTTTTCTTAGAGTCTTCTTTTTCATTTGACTGAAGAAAAACAACAACAACAACTTGGAGCAAGGGAAGCCAGTCCAAAAAGCAAGAGAGAAGAATAATTTAAAAAGAAAGTAAACTCAAATCACGATTCGTGAGGATTTTGGAGTATTTTGCACGACATGCCAGCTATGAAAGCAATAAAGGAGATCAACAATACCTCAAAAAGATTGTCCACCTCAGTCCGCACCGATATTTGACTTTCACAAGCCTTCTTAACTGTCCCCCCTCGAGGGAAGTCTTCTTCCGCTGATGCCATACTTTATTTTTCAGTTGTCTACGAAAAATATGAGCACATCATAACAAAACTTGCAATTCCAAACCTGGTCTTACAGAAGACGAATTGACGTCTCTTTAAAACGTCTCCGTTTAAAATGAGAATCCAACTGGGGAAACATTTTGAACCACGTATGTAGGCATTTTTAAAAAACTATTTCTATGGGTTTCATACTAGCCAGCGTGTTAGCTTTAGGTGCACTACAGACACGCTACGTGCTAATATGGTGAACGCGTGGAAAATATTAACGAGTATTAGATTGAACATTACAAGTGGCTATAGTATCTAAAAGCATCACGTGTGAATTGAAATGCAATCATAAATGTGGACAAGCCACGTTTGCTTAAAGTAAAACGCCGTTTGGAGATTTACAAACTCACATGTAGTTCAGCACGCCATACCAATGACCCGGAAGAAAATTTTATTTGGGCAGAGCTCAGTGTGGCGAATCACAAAAAGTAAAACATTATTGACATTTCACTTGCCCAATCAGTGATCGCATTTGATGATAGTCTTCGGGACGTTGATATTTTAGACCAATAGTGTCAAAGAACTCAACAAATTTAAAGTAGGCGGGACTTCCTTTCAATTCTAGCAGCGAGGCCTCAGTTGAAGGGCACGATCATCCTCTCAAGTTCTCGTCAAGGGTCTTGTACTCCAGGTAAGAATACAAATAGATTCAGTCGTTGTTTACTTTGGAATTGGCATTGATAGCTGCTACAGTATCATTTTAAATGCGTACATTTCCTTGTCACATTTAACATATACAAAGTGTTTGGCGTTGTTGCATTCGCTAGCAAACAATAATGCTGTGTAAACGACTCTGTTAGCTTTGTATGCTAACAAGCGAGAGTAACCAACCCGTCAATGTCAGACTAGATGGGCTGCGGTTACAATCTTTCACCCGCAGGAAAATAAAGTATAAATTACGCGTAAAATTAACTCAGTGAGGATATTACATTGCATTAATTCATGTTTTTCACACGAATCAAGTTGAGGTGACATGCGATAGCTGCAAGTTAGGTGCTGGAATTCTGTTGTAGCCTCTTGCACATATCGTTCTATGTGTACTGTCCAATAAGAAACCATTACAAGTTAAAATCTATATTTTACTTCTTAAACGTTTTGACATTTCTACTTGTGTTCGATCAAGTGCAACATTGATGAATGATGAATTTATTGACCAATCCTGCTATAGGTTCACTAATCATCATGGGAGGTCATGACGCAGGAAGCCAGCACCAGTTCACTGGGATTGCAAAGCATTTCAACTCATTCACCCTGCTAGGCAGGAGAAATGTAAGTCAACGCTAGCTTTATACATTCTGTATTATAGACCTCATTTATTTAATATGAGTATGCATTAGTTTCATGACTAACTTCTTTCATAGTGCGTTTTGGCCACATATGCCAGCATAGCAGCAATTATCCTCTTCTTCAAATTGAAGCCCAAGAAACAAGCTGCAGTTACTGAGAAGTAACGTAAGTATGCAGTATCTTCTTTTCTAACATTGTACTAAAATACATTTTACATCAGTGAACTGTTTTGTGCTTCTCTCCTTTGCAGTTGTACACTTGATTTTGGCTTGCTGGGAGTGGAGATGGCAGCTGGATGCGCTAGGAATATAATGACTGTTTGGTTTCCATGTGTTAACAATAAAGACCATTTATGACCAAAACATAAAAAACACTTTTATTTACATGATTATCTATAAAAACACTATAATACAAAAGTGACAGCCGCATGTTGAGCTGTACTTGTAATTATTTCTAACATGGTTATCAGTTATAATTGCACCGTATTAGGACAACGCATTTAGTCCTACATCACGGTCAAGTGTAAGAATTGCAGAACATGAAATGCATCATTCATCAATAGATCTTTTAACAAATGTCCAAAAATATCAAAACTATTTCAAGTTCAATTCAGTAGAGGTTCTTATGGATTGTAGCCGCCTGCTGCCAAGAGCAGATTTCTACGGGTGAAGTGGAGGTGAAGGACAGGTGAGGATTTAGTCGTGTAGCAGCCAAGCAGAAGCTCCTGTGAATTATCTTGTAAATGAATGTGTCCTGTAGTTGCAGTGAAGTCGTCAGTCTCCAAATCATCAAATGCTTTAGCGGCATCCCACAGGCGAACTGTGTTGTCCATAGAGCCTGGGAGACACAAGATACTTAAATAGCTATGTGTATTACACACATATCAATATACAAACTTGTTTCATCCCTGAACAGGTTGTTAAGCCCTAAATCATTACATTACATTTTTATTTTACTGTACTTATCTCTCAATTGGTAATTCAATTTGCACTGCACTGTATGTTGTGACACACATATTGGCATGGAAGGAGAGATGTCAGCAAAAGTGGCGTGAAAACAGTGCTGCACCTCAAGAGCAAATCAACAGACATTCCTCAATGAGTAGTAGCCTTTTTTTGTGTTAATCTTTTTGTCCCTAGTGACTCACACCGTGACCCTCCAGTCCTCACAGATTAGCTTTTGCCCACTTGTTTGCAGATGCATTACACTACTACAATAGAGGTGCAATGAGTAATTGACTAATTAATGATCAAATTAATAAATTTTTGATCATTAATTATTTAGACTTTTTTCATTGTCCAAATTCTTGGTAATTCAGCCTCTCGACTGTGATTACCACATTTCTGTAGTCCTCCACGAAAGCAGACGGATTATCTTTGTTGACTCAAATGAATCATTTGCAAACATGCTTTTACTTTGGAAAACAATGGCCAACATTTTTGCCTATTTTCTGATGTTACGAAACAAATCAGTATTGTGCCTTTTCCGCATTATCAATTTCAAATGTCCTGCTTTTGAATAAAGGTATAGCAAATAAAACTAATCTGATTTATCCATTAAATAAAAAATAATTTACATATGGAGTTGAAGCTCTACATGATACTAAATCAGCACCAACATACCAAGCCTTTTAGATTGGCTGGATGGAGCATTTTATAGCACAACTACAGCGAAGCACGCACCAGAGGCAAGAATTTCACCCTCCCTGCTGAACTTGAGCGAGTAGATGGTGTCTGTATGGCCTTTGAGCTCTCCAATCATGAGTCCATGACCAATATCCCAAAGAAGAACTCTGCCGTCAGTGGCCCCCGAAGCCAAAAACTTCCCGTTGGGAGAGAATGACAGAGCGTGGATTGGACCCTAAAGATGCGGTACAAAGATGTTAGACCTCTCTTCGGCAGCGCATTGAAGCCGCAATGTAAGAAGAATGTTACATTTTTACCTTGTGACCAGTAAAGATGCGAACACAGTTCCCATTCAGGACATCCCACAGGCGGATCGTACGGTCAGATGACCCCGTGGCCATATAATTAGAGTTGGGGTGGAAGCGGGTGCAAGTGATGTCTGCCAGGTGACCAGCGAACATCCGCAGAGGCTGATAGTGATCTGTAACCCATAGACTGAAGGCAGGAGATATTAGACAAGATCAAGAGATAGTTTGTTCACCTTGTGGGCACCATGTCTTTGGCAATGTTGTGCACGATCGACTTTGTGAGTGGCTTTCCGGGCTGCATTCTTATCATATAGAAAACTATCAAACTGATTCAGTTCATGTTTGTTTTTTAGTGCAAATTTAACTCGTTAGTCTTTTTTTTTTTATATGAAAAATAAAATTGCCAGTGGTGTAAGAAAAGTCGCTAAATATAGCGAGCAAATTGTTAAGTTGGTAACACTGCTTCACTATATTGGCAGCAATGTGCTGTAAACTACGGAAGCAACTTTAAGAAAAAATAAGAATAACTCAAACTATTGATAGAATTGATTAATCGCTCAAGCCCTAATTCTACTTAGTATAATTTCATCACTGCATCGAATGTGATTTTTGATGACATAAAATGAAAAATGCCTTGTCACAAAATTCAATGTTTCTCTTAAATCTGCTCATATATGGTAAGCAGATATTAGTTTCTTAATGTTTTATCAAGTATATTGTATATGGATAAAACTTCATATTTTTCCTCATACACTATCATATTTATGAGGAAATGGAAGATGTGATGTAAAATTATACGATAGTACATGGTTTCACCTCTGGATTATTCCAGCGTACTAACAATGTATGTATCACTATAGACAGAGTTTGGTTATTTCAAGTACATAATGTGGGTCTTTGCACTTGCTTCAAAAGCCTCGTTTCCACCGACGGTATCTACCCTACTCTGCTCTGCTCTACAACAAAAAGCAGTGCATCTCCACTGCCACGGCCACCACCCGGGAGCCCCTCCTCACCTCGCCAGTGATGTCATGCTAAAGCGACCGCAGCTAGCATGCACTGCACACACGGGCAAAAATAATAAAGAGCGCAAACAATGGTTTGTGCCTATTTATTCCAGCCTGAAGATATCGAATGAATATTGCAGCAAAGGTTTGCAGGAAATTAAAAAGGTTTGCACCTCCTCAAAAGTCCAAGCATTAATCTGTTTGGAAGCCATTGTTGTCCTCTCTTCATCGTTAATGGCAGCTGTTTTCCCGGGGTGGTGGTTTGCGCAGCTGCACGTTGATGACGACATGTCTCGAACCAATCATTGTCCTCCACAATAATTACGTCATGTTTTGGAACTGGGCTACTTTTTTTTTTAGAACCGCAAAGGAGCAGGTACCAGAAAAAGCGAGTAGAGTAGAGTAGAGCCGGGTAGATTTGTTGGTGGAGACGGGGCTTTTGCAGAGTAGAGTAGAGTAGAGTAGAGTAGATACCGGCGGTGGAAACGAGGCCAAAGTGTCACACAAACAGGGTTGGTCTTCAAAATTGGTGAGGCAACAAGCGTCCACAATTCTTACCGAGCCACTCTGTCATGTCCACCGGAGACAAAATAGTACCCATGAGGAGAAAACTGGGTGTCCCACACAGGGTAGTTGTGGCCTTTGTAGCCCACCAGACAGGTAAAAGTTTGGAGACTCCACAGCCTCACTGTGCCATCTTCAGAGCTCGAAAGCAGGTAGTTCCTAAAGAGCACGTCATTGGTCATAATACTGTTCATGGGTTTTGTGCTGAAGCAAATCATTGAGGACAGCATGTGATCCAGGCAGCAACTAGGTGGGGGACATTTGCTTTTTACCTGTCTGGGCTGAAGCTGATACCATAAACAGGACCACTGTGTCCGTACAGGAGCTTGGACTCACTCGCTGTTTTTTCATCCATGATCCTCTCCAGCACATCATCTGACTCTTTATCAATCAGATTTAAGTCTTTAGTGAAAGAGAGAAACAACACTAAGTTAGCTCCTTTTGCACAAAATACTGCTTGATGACAACAATCATTAGTAGGAGGTGAAAAAAAATCACTTCATGGAAAATGGCAACAAATACTCTATTTGTAATTAACAAAACTTTTTTTTTTAAAGGGAAGTCAGCCCAAAAATTCTTTAAAATAATAAGTCTAAAGTATAATGCATATGATTTCTCAAGTTTATTTTGGGGCTACCATATCACACTCCTTGACCATACTTTCTGAGAACCACCCATACCTGGTTCGCTAGATGATGATGATGATAAAAAAAAAAAAAAAGGCTAATTACAGATGTCACAATATTTGCAGTATTAAAACTGCCTCAACATTGTCGTGGTCTTGTTTCAGTAGAAAATAATGATCATTTTAATAATATAATTTTGTTTGGCGTATTGCTAGGAAGCGCTTCACTTCCCTGTATCGTGTTACGCGGTAATCGGGTGCCTGTATTCACAATACAAGCAATTAGCGTTGGACATTTCCGTTAATCATCACTTCCCATTGATGACAACACCCACATTTCGGTGAGTGCATAATGACGCAAAGCCTCGAAAAAAAAATACACGGACTAAGCCCCGATTGAAGTACGTTTACGGTAGTTTCTCTCTCATTCCGCGTATTTTCGCGAGGCTTCGCGTCATAAAGCATTCGCAGAATATGCGGAAGCACTTGGCGAAAGGTGGGCATCGTCATCGACGAGAATAGATAATTAACGGAAGTGCTCAGCTCTACAAGCCAAATTGTTTTAGGCCTTGGTGGAAGCAAATTTGATTGCTGCTGTACCTCCTGCTGACTTGACTTTGCGTAATTTTTTCAGAGTAACACTCCACACTCTGACTGAGGAATCGGCGAAGCCTCCTGCAATTAAACTGGAGTCATCTGTGAAGTCCACAGCAGTTAAACCCTATGGGAAACATGACAAAAAAACAGGATATAACAATTTAGTTCACATTGACCTGACTATAACCCCAATTGAAAAGTGAGTAGTCATGGTTCAGACCTGGTATGCATTGAGAAAAGAGTAGAAGCAAATGGAAGGGAGGTTATCTGGCCCCAGTCGCATCCTTTTGGTGGCTTCTTTCATGTACATGATCTTGTCCAGTTTGTCCGAGTCCTTTAGTTCTGGAAGAGGTATCCTGAGAAATACAACACGGTTTTCAGGAAATTGATGAGGCTTGCATGAAAGTCCAAAATCTGTTTAACTCATTCACTGCCATAAATTCATAAAAAAAAAAAAGACTATTAAAAATTAGGGGCGACAGGCGATTCATTTTTTTAATTGTAATTAATCGCACGACTTCCTTAGTTAACTCAAGATTAATCACAAATTTTATATATGTTCTAAATGTACAATAAAACAATTCTAGGTTTTCATACTCTTGTTAACAAAAGTGGGAAAAAAAATTTAAACTAATAGAAATAGTTTAAATTATTTGTTTTATGTTTATAGCCATCAATGGCAGTGAATGAATAAAAAAAGAAAACATTATTAAAAATTTGGGGCTTCAGGCGATTCAAGTTTGTAATTGTAATTAATCGCATGACTTCACTAGTTAAGTCATGATTAATCACAAATTTTATATCTGTTCTAAATGTACAATAAAAAAAATTAGTTTTCATACTTTTGTTAACAAAAGTGGGAAAAAAAATTAAACTAATAGAAATAGTTCAAATGAATTTTTGACGTCTATAGCCGTCAATGGCAGTGAATGAGTTAATAAAGTGCATCTGTCTATCTATCCACAGATAAATGTAAATCTATACCTTGTTTGTAAAGGTGCATTGGGATCCTGCTTCTTGCTCTTGGAGCCCATGCTGTCCTTCTTGGGTTTCTTCTTCTTGGGTTTACCCTCCTCGTTCTCCGCTTCCTCGTCCTCATCATCAAGTGGCAGTTCAATTTCCGGTTCCTTAAGCAAGCCATAATAAACCTAGAAGGAGGTGGAAGAAAGAGGCACCTGTGAGTTGGCAGCCTGTCACAAAAGCTCAGCTAATTTTCTCAGTAGTTTCCCGCCAGATTTTGTCATTTAATGTTCATTGTGCATCATGTAAACCCATTGTGTATTATTTTCAGGATTTTAGGCCATTCATTTACTTGGTGGAGAGTATATACATTTATGTGGCTATTTATAATTGTATTATTATCATTCAAATTTTTGTCTTGTATTTTTTTTACATCCAGCACACTAACCTTTGCCTTATTGGCCTCTCTTTTGCCCTCGCCAGCCAGACTACCAGACATGGCATCAATCTGGCTCTTGCTACGTGGCATGCCATCAAAGATGTCAATGTAGAGATGCTCCTGGATGATATTCCAGATCTGGTTGTTCTGGCGCTCTTGCAGGTGCCTCTTGAGCAATTGGTACGAGTCACGAGAGATGCGCAGGACAAACTTGCTAGTGCGAAAGTCGAGCAGAGTCTCGTTGCCTCTCATGTGTTCCTTTTTTGTCAAACCCGACAACACTTGGAGGTCTTCTCTGTAATAGCACTCCTGATCCCCCCTAAACCTGAGATGGAGTGGCATCATGTTATTGGAATGGCAAACAAGCAGAGGAAGACGATCTTATCACAAAAACTCACTTTTCAAAGAACACCTTGGCCACATTCTCATGGTTGTTGTATACCAGTTCCAGGTACATGTGCACAAATAGTGGGTAGAAAACCTGGGACAGTTCTGCTCGATGACAGTCCAAAACTGTTTCTATAAACTTTTTTAAACCGCTGTAATAAACCTCATAGAGAGCTGGGTCTCCTTGCTGGCTGTAAGCAGACAAAACCACACTTACATCCGGCTGGTCCTCTGCAGGTGGAGCTGAAACACAAGTTAGCATCTCGATATTAGCATAAAATATTTGATTCGCAATTAGAAATTTTAAATTTTTCCAAATCGTTAAGCCCAATGTGACCATTTCGCACACTTTGAACGAGCTGTACAAAAAAAAAAAGTCAAATGAATGGAACAAAACATCCTGTGTGGGGAAAAAAATAATACTGTACACATAAACGAAAAGTGGGGTGGGTGGGTGCTGGGGGTGTCAATTGTAATTACAAAAATCTTAACTTTTAAAAAATATAAAACAATTTTACATTACATCACATCTGTTACCGTTTAGCAAAAAAAATAAAAAATAAAATCTTCATGAGCAAAGTTTTATATCGTACCTTTGACTGGCGCCTGGTTTCCAGAGGAAGATGTCACTCGGTTCAGAAGAGAGTTTGCATCCAGACCTCCTCCTTCCACTGTCCCTGGTGCACCTCCAGAACCGGAGGACGCATCATCACCCTTCAAATCGAACAAATCCTGCGGTAATCCAGCTTCACGACGCAAAATGTCGACAGACTCGGACAGTTGGTTCTTTTTAAGAAATTGCAGAATTGCCAGTAATGTCTGCTTCTCCTCCAGAGCTCCTGTCGCGGGTTTGTTACTTCCAACCGAAACACCGGGCCCGGGCGACGTAGAAAGTACCCTTCCGTCATTGGCATTGTTGTTTAAAACGGTATCAACGGGTGGTTCTGCTTTAATATCCTTTATTTCAACAGCGTCGGCCATAGCGCCCTGTACGGCCGCCATTTTCGAAATGAAATGCGCATGTGCAATGGTACAAAAAAGTAAAGCCCTCGTGGTGCTGCATACTGTCGTCTGATTTGCTATCTATGAGTTACGTCATGTACGAGAGGCCACCGTTGTGGTCACGTGCCACAATGTGGGATTTGGCCAAAATGGCGTACTGAGACGGCCATTTTACGTTGCCACCCTGACTGACAATTTCACTGTGGTTTTCAGTTTTTCACATACAACACAATTATCTGCGTTATTTAATACCAGGATTTCTGTAAGAAATAATGACAGCCTCTTAAATGAACAAATTTCACAGTCTACATCCACCATTCATAGTTAAAGTAATACAGAGGTTAAAGTTATTTACCGATTAGATATTACAGTTAAAATATGCAAGGAACACAGGGTACCTTAACCTTTTTTTAATTTTTATTTCTACCTATTCTCTTTTGAACATGTGAACTGTGCTTAATGATGACCATATATGCTTTCTCTTCTTTTAAATGTGCTTCCCCCCCCCCCAACTTTCTCATACAATATTTTCTGTTACGTGTTTACATGTTTAATAAACAAACAATATTTTCATTTCACACTCAGTCTCCTATTATTGATGTGCAAATAGAATTCATTTGCTTAATTTTTTTCCAGATGGACTTTATTTTCGTGTCATCGCTCTTGGTTATTTGTTTACTATATGCAATTTGAATGCATTGACATCTTGCTTATTATGTTAAAGCCCATTGAGTTTATGCTTGCCATATGAAATGTGCTTAAAAAAAAGGACATTCAGATGTGCTTAAAAAGAAATGACATTGACAAACTTCAGATAGGTCCTACACCCTCCCTCCTTTGGACAGACCATGCTGACAGGTGACTTCCATCTTTAAAAAGAAGCATTTCTAATTACATTCTTACCAATGAAATGTGCATCTAGAGCAAACTTGATACAATCGTACGCCACATACAGTGTTTTATACATGCTTTTAAGATAAACTGCTTGTCCCCGGGTTCATTTCAGGAAAGGGGGAAAAATGATGGCGCAGTCGAAAATCTTCAGTGAGGTGTTTTTATTTACACCAACACAGCATCAAAAATGTGAAAAAAATATTTACAGTGCAAGTCCAGTGCACAAACAATCCCAACAATATTTACAAGTCCCTTTGGTCTTTTCTGCAACTTACAGTGGTAGCCAGTCACTCGCCATCCCACTTGGCTCAGCCCTCTCTACAAATGAATTTAGCCCCTCCTTCCGGGCAAACCATTTAGGCAATCATGGGGTATAATACCAAAAAGTAACCAAATATAACTAAAGCATGTAAATAAATAATATCTGCAACATATAATAACCATAACAAAAATCATCCATTCACAATCCGTAACTTAATCTCTCAACATTAAATAATAACCCAAACTACTTTTGTGGTATAGTCCATAGCCATGTGACACTTCAAGCGCGGCAAAAGCGCTAAGTGGGAACCCGGAAGTGCTTCGGTTTGGTCCAGTGTTTATTGTCCAACGACCCGGCAGAATGCAGGTGAGCGTTTGCGATGCGTGTCATGTGTCGTGCGTCGGTGTCGAGTGTGCACCCTCGGCACCAACAACCGGACAGTCACAGGCGCTCCGTCACACATCTAAAAATATGTGTAAATACTGAGAACCACATAGTGCTCATTTGTGGAGATATATTGTTTTAAGCCCTTTTCACACTGCATATAGCAGTGCAGTATGTTCTGGCACGGCGCACCCACCGATGGAACAGTGGGGAGAGGGTGACGGATTTAAATAGACTGCCGTCGCATTTCTTCCGCCAGAATTCGGGCGCATCGGCGGATGTGCAAACCAGTCATTCACCGTGCCGCCCTCATAAAGTTATTCCTCGTTCTGCAACCGAGTGCATAAATTAATGTTAGCTGTAAAGTTGCCTGTGTATTGGAGAAATGCGATGTGAAGACGATGCAGACTGCCCTCACGCTAAAATATTGCAAGCTTGTCCTTGCTCTGGTGACAATACAGGGTCAGCTATTTGCTTCTCCTATAGAGATACCCGCCAAAATCAAACAATCTTTACAGTATTTAGATGTAATCCACATATATATGTGCCAAAACATAGTTGCTGTAAAATGTACAGTATTTTACCGCTACTTATATAACAAATCACTGTACTTTGCTTTTACCCATAATGCACTTTGTTTTACCCATAATGCATTGCGGTATACAGTTAAATACTGTACAATAAAAAAATGAAAAAATTTAAATGCTGTGATTTTTTTACTGTTGATTCTACAGAAATTTGTTACAGTGCAGTGGATAACCTAAACATGTTGGTTTCTCTCGTGAATCAAGGCTGCTGCGTGCAGATGCCAGTGATTCCCCTCAACAGTAATCTGGCAAAAGGCTTTGTCCCTGTTTGCCACAACCCGATTACAGATATTTAGGCCATCACATACAGATCAGATCAGCACATTGATGTAAGATAAGCTCAACAGTACAGCTTGGTAAAAATATGACTTTTGTTAACTGGGATAATTCTTACAATTAAGCAGTTTAGGGGAAACCCACAGGTTATTTCTGTTTTCATTTATCGGCCTTTGGAGGGGACATTGAGATGCCAGGTGGGGGGGAGACTAGGGATTTTTAAATATATTTTTTGCCGTTCCAGAATGAAGTGTAATTTCACATCCACAACTGTAGATGGCAGTAGCACACTCATTGTCAGAGAGTGCACCAAGAGGATTTGCTCCTTTTTTTCTTTTTTTTTTTTAACTCAATTGCTTTCTGCATACAATGAAAACAAATGAATTGACCTTACCATTCCAATACTTTTGAGAGAAATGTACAGTATGTACATTTTATGGCAAGTACCTTTTCATACCAGGTGGGGGCAGTTTAGTTACACTTCACCCCTGGTCCACCCGCAGCTCCCCAGCACCAAGAACAAATGACCTTCATTATTAAGGTGTCAAACGTTACAGCAAAGACGTGGAAAAAAAAAAAGAAAAGCAAATGCTGTCATCCACTTTTAGAAAGATCAATATTTCCCAGGTGAGAATCACTATTTATTCATTAAAGAAATGTTGTATCACCCATTCCAATATAGCTATTAGCAATATTATGTGGTCTTTTGCATATTTACTCTGGAAATATATCAGTACAGTATTTCATGTTATTTTCAGCTGAAGTGTGTGCAATAAACCACTCAATTCAGTATACTTGATTTTTCTGTATGCAAAAATGTTTGACGACACGCCTAAAGGTGTATTGTATTCCTAGGCACTTTAAATAACTGTGGATTCTTCATATATGCCGATCCACAGTTTTAGTTGTACTATTTCCTGTTATGAAATTGCTCAAAGTGCATAATGTGGAGCATAAGAGGGCTTTTCAGCAAAATCGGCAGGGTGTTGTATAACATTGCAGGGGGTTTCTCAGTGTGCTGGAGAGATGGGGGTTGCTTGCCGTGTGCGAGACACGTTAACAAGGCGTGGTCAGAGCTGACATACACCCTCTTAGTGTTGTACATTTAATAATAAAAAAAATAGATTGACAATGTTAAAGTAACCTTACCGATTGTAGGACTAAATATAATGCAGATAAGACATTTTGCATTTAAATCCATAAATATGTGCAAATAAATCAAGGATCGCCTGGTGTCAGAATTTCATTTCACCAGATTGCATCGTTTTACTCCATTGTTGTGCTCAAGTTGTATTTTTTAAGTAACAAAATAAAGATATGTATCAAATGAAACACTATCTGATGCATTGCAATCAACACATTTGAAAGCAGATGAAAAGGGGATATTACATATTTGATCCATTTGTACGCATAATAAATCTAAACTAACATATTCCCATTTTTCTATTCTTTATTTCTGGATTGTGAACATGGAAATAAAAATTGATTGAGCAGTCTTATTCAATGTTATGCACAACTGCTCACGTGGCTTTCATGATTTTCATGAAATGGGTGAGGGAGCAGGCGCGCATGTTCATTCGTCCCCTCCCTTCACACCTCACTGATGACTTCACTGCATGTGCCTATTCTTTCTTTCTCTATCAGGAGGCAGCAGGGTGTGGCTTCATCCAACACAGGCAGCTTTGTACACAAAACATAGATAACTGCCACATCTTCCTTCTTGAAATTCATCTCAATCTATGTAAATACAATGTTTTCATTCTGTGGAACTCAGTCATCCAAATTAGCATTCTGCAGATGTAGGTACCACCCACTATTATTCATGAATTTTCCAAATTAAATATGTCCAATGAGATGAGGGTAAATAAGAAACATATTGTATACAGGATATCTAAAACGAGACATATATCTCATGACTGTGTTTCATAAAATATCATTGCTAATAATACACGGCTGTGCAGAACAATGTGTGAGGATGCAGACGTACTTATGGGGGCACAGGGTAGGGCGTGGCGTGGCAGGTCTACAGTATCTTTGATGTCTGTTCCATGCTGCAGCCGTGACAAGTGGAACAAGGCGCATCTGCCGCATGACTTCAACTTCACCATTTTTACACAATCATTTTATATTTTCATGCATCTTTAATTTGTGTACTACAGTTTATTGATAATTACATTAAATTGTCTGGAGGTTTTCACACTGCTGCCCTGGACATGATCTACTGTGAATGATGACAATCAAACTAGGCTTCCTCACAGCTCATCATGTTTGTCCCCCCCATGTTGTGTTTGGTTTGAATGTTTTCACAGCAGCACAACTTGGCAGACTGGACAGAGCAACTCAACTGTCATGCTTACAAGCAAATTTAGGCAGTGCATTATTAGTTTGTGCCTTTCAGAAAATAATCTGTGGTTGCAGGTCTTTGAGCCATAAACGGGTAGGCAGCGCAGCAGAAGTCCCCTGTGGTGATGCAGGTGTAAATAATTCATGAGGTGTGACTTAGAAGAGGTAGGAATTGCTCAAGTAGAAGAGAGGAGAAGTGGTGGGGAGAGGCTGCGTAGTGGGTGGGGTGGTCAGGGGATAGGAGGGGCGGGGCAACTGGAGGGGAGGCAATGCCATGTTGAAGGTACCCTCAGAAAACGAGCAGACGGAATGCCGAAAATAGCATGACAGCAAATAAGAGCAAACTGACAAGCAGATTTCTAATGTGATGACGTTTTTCTGAAGAACGGTTACTTTATAATTTTCGTCTATTTTTGTCAGTTTCTTTCTCTGGCATGCAGCACAAGTAAATGCAGCGGTAGACTTGGGTGTCTGTGTGCATGAAGCAAACTCAGAGCCTATTGCGCACCCAAGCAGAATAATGGGTGTGAAGGCAGCGCACTGCTCTTCTATTTGGATGATGAAATGTAAGAGGGTCTGCAATCTGTGCATTATTCATTACTGACCCAACTGGAAAAGTGGATCCTGCACGAAGGTTTGTTGAGTGCGTTGGCCTTACAGGCGCTTGCCCTTAGAATGGCTGCGAAGATGAAGGGCAGCCCTACAAGTGGCCACCATTTGGGAATTTTCAATTAAACATGGAATGAGCAGATGTGGGCGATGACAATGACGGGTGTCCGTTTGTTGATGAATAATGAATTCGTCTGTCAATGCAATTGTCAATTGACAATACCGAACATCCGGGCATTTCTACTATTCCCACAATGCAACACTTTATTTCTACGGCGTATTGTATTGCTTTTGCCTGTGACTAGCATACAAACCAGGTGTCAGGTTTACCAGTTAGACATTTATTAAACACTACACAAAAAGGAGAGAAGACTCAGTTTTTGTTAGACAACTTGCGAGGAGAGAAGAGGAACTGCCTCATACAATTCACTACTGCACTCTCTAAAGAACCTCTCCTCATTTTCTCTTTTTATAGTTTTATAATTTTTCCAACACCAGGCATGCTGTTATAGTAGTAAAACAACATTTTATCACATTATCAAATCAATATAATCCTTACGAATCAAATAACAACGATCCAAAGTCCAATGTTTTTTTAATGAGCGGAGAGCATCGCTTCACCAAGGAAAAATGCTGCATTCGAGGAAAGTGGGAAATCAGATTTATCCCACTCAGATTATGTCAATTCCAACCTGAAAACGTTCGAGGCAAATGTAAATATAAGACATATGTTCACGTGACACAAGGTGATTTGGAGTTACTGTTAACCAGAACAACAAACAATTTATCGGAATTAGTCATCTTTATTGTTTACATTTGCCGCAAACGCTTTGACGGCGGAATGAGACACTCAGAATAGGATAAATCCAACTTCAAACCCAGCGTAAGACCGCCATTTCGACTTGTGACGTCATTTCGGAATTGTCAATAACCGGGTCAGTACCGACTGACCGGCTCCCGTTTACTGACGGTTATTTAATTTACAGACAGTCCTAAAATAGCAGCTGTAATTTAGCAATGATGGAAGTGCGATATATAAATAAAGACAGATTGACAATAACGAATGGTTGTCCCAGCCGTTGATGAATGACGGACGGTCCATTTTCATAGATGCGGTCACCTCTGGGAATGACCACTTGTCATTCCTCTAAAATCCTGCATATGAAAGAAATTACACACAAAAAACCACTTGCTAACTACGGTACATGAGTTATTCCACTGCCAATGCTGCTATTACGAATAATGTTCTTTTTTTAGAGCATGTGATGCAGTAAAATAAAAAAAATGCCACGGTCATTTTGAGCGATGAAATTGGAGAACATCTGGTAATTTCATAACCTGGCAATATCCAGATTGATATTGTGATTCACTCAAGGGAGTTGTCCACAATATCAATCTGGGACTGCTCCACGGTTATTTTCTCAGGAAAGGCAGGACATTCTGTACAATATATCGAGCTGTTTGGGCGATGCGGCATCTTGTGCACGTTTGTTTTGACCACTCACGGCCATGGATGAAAATGTTGTCTTCGGTCTCGTCGTCGTGGGGGGCACAAACATATTTCCATCCATCCATTTTTTGTACCGCTTGTCCTCACAAGGGTCGCGGGGGTACATATTTACCAGCTAAAAATGCACAAAGCGCCTTTCGCTGTCCAACATTCAGTAAGGAAACGATGAATAATTCTGCAAGCACAGAGTTCATTCTAGAGTCCATTCGTCCATGTTCGGTTTGTTTGTTTACCCCGGCGTCTGAGCTTCCTGGTTTCGTCACAGCTGCATGTCACGCCCCAAACACAATGTCGCGCTGTGGTTAGTTCGAACCACTAGTGGTTCAGACCGGTGAAAATCAACAGGCTCGGTACAAGATGTATTCTCCGGAGTTTGTGAACTCACAAATACTGCGAGAATTCATCTTCCAGAGCAAGGTTAGTAATTTTATCCCATATGAGTTTATTTGTGGATATTTTTCGTTGAAACTTCTCAGCTAATTGAAGAAGGGGCTCCCCTATTAACAGACAAAATGGCAGAATAGCTATGTAGTGCACTCATTCTGTTTGGCGATTCAGACAGCCAACTCACTACTTTCTCCTCGTCGCATATCACGTGACCACCGTACCTGTCACGATGCATAAATCTCCAACTTTTTATTGTGAATGAAATTTTTTTTAAACTGTACTTTAGTTCCTTTGTTGTACATATTTTCAACTAAAACAAATCATTTCCGTAGTATATGTTTAACGCAAAGCTTTGATTCTCGCTCTTTAGTCATACTCGCAATGCATTGTGGTCTATATCAACCCGGTTGAGTGAACATGGATGTTCACTACTTTTCAGAGTGCATTGTGGGTATTTTTGAGTGCCCTACATTTTCGCTCCCTGGACATTCGGACACCACTACAAAATGGTGTGACCCTTCAGTAGATAGGAAGTAGAGTGCACATTCGGACACAGCCCACAGACTTTGCCAATGTGGGAACGTCAGTTGTTGCAGCGTTAGCTTCCTGCTAATGTAGCAGGGTAGTAGGATGACATCAAAAAAGAGGTCAGCGACAACTTATAGTCGCATGCTGTTTACTTTCCAAACTCTGACGCTCCAGAAGTGAGGCAAAGAAGCTGTGAGGCTTTGGAAACTGTCTTTTTTTTCAGTTTAGGTAAGACTTGTATCAGCCAGCCAAACCCACTAATTCCCACTGCGTGTTAAATACTAACCTTGCTCTGCAAGATGAATTCTCACGGATTCACAAACTTCGGAGAATACATCTTGTACCGAGCCTGTTGATTTCCACCGATCCGAACCCAAATTTGAGATCTCTAGCACAAAGAGCCAATGAGTTACACATATACAAACAAAAAGTGTTACTATGATCCCCGGCCTATATACACAATGACGTTTGGTAAGGAAATACGACAGAATCAACTATTCACAAACGATTGCAGACTAAACTTTTTAACAAATAAACGTAATTCTGTTTGTAATCTTGAAACATGACCAACATGTATTTATTAACCGTGTGTGTTGATTACAGGAGTGTAGCTGCAGCAGCCGTTGTGCTCTAAATGTGTGGATACATGAATGAATAATCCATAGAAATTAGATAAATAAATGAGTGTTTCTTCTTCCAGGTTGGAAGCTGTATTGCACAAACAAACTGGAGGACACTTATTGAAGAACATTCAGGATAATTAACTGGCCGATAATGATCGGCACACCTTCGGTAAATTTCTAAACCTGAACTTAGTCCTGAGCTGCTGTGTTTGTTTAATCCTAGAGCAGCTTTGCTTTGAGTTATCAGTTAATTTGTGTTGGAAGGTAATGGGATGGATTTAGGAAGATTACATTGCCTGTTGTCATGAAAGTGAAGGACAGATAAATGTATTTGATTAAAAACATCTACATTCTATTGGCATTGTTTTTTTTAACGTATGTATTCCACAGTAAAGCCATGCTGATTGTGTTTTCGAGTGGGGGGTCATTTTCCTTTGTTCCAGCCATTCTTTGTCACCAGAGGGAGGGGCAGGTGGACGGCCCGATTTGAATGTCCTCAGGGAGTGACTCCTCTGGCAGACAGACGTGTGGTCGCATATGCACAGACTGGTAAGATCAAAAAGAGGACATTTGACACATAGAAAGCACAAGGTATTCTAGATGATCAAGTCTTTCTAGATCTGACTCTTTATTGATCTGTAGTAACAAAATATCTCAAATGGGAACAAAGCTGATTTTAATCTGCATTAATGGTAGTTTTGCGTCTGAATTCTGTTTTGCTTATTTACATGTACAATGATGACAACATGAAACTGTTTCCATCTTACTCCCATATATTTTAGCCATTGGTTTGTAGCCAAAATTAACAAATCAGAATAATAATCAGCATATTTCCATGTGCCTGAAAAATAATGGGTTGTCATCAACCTCCTGAGAGTATGTAATTACGATGCTATCTATTAGCGTATACTGCCATCTTAGATCCAATAACCAACGAGCAAATACACAGTGACATCTCATTCTCCCAGCTAGCCCCACTCCTAAATTATGTAATTGAAGCAAAAGCTAGATAGCTTATCGGCCTCTTTATAAGGTTAAATAAACTGGTCACAATTTGGATTTGTCTGCTGCCTCACTCTCTCATCTTCCCACTTTAGACTCAATGCTCTCGGATCATGTAGGGCCTATCTTCCAATCGGTAACCAAGACCTGCCATCCTTCCGCTGACTTGCTGTCCTTTCCCCATCTATAGCCTTGTTTCCATCCGTCCGTCCATCCATTCATCCATCCATTATTCATACCACTTATCCATTTTCGATAAATCCTGTAATTGCTTGACCTCCCCAACACCTACTGCATAAGATTGTCACTCACTATCTACTTGTAAAACTCAATTTATCAGATTAGATAATTTCTTAAGGATTATTATTGTCAGTTGCAGCCATGAAACCAGAACACTACTAGATAAATAAATTCATCAGCCAGGGTCTCTCAAATTTCCCTCAAATTTTGTTTCTGCCTAGGACCACTCATATAAAAACATAGAATGCATTTCAATGACATTGACGTAGACATGTAAATTAATCATAAATACCACAACAGACATGAATTTTCTATTAAAAAAAAAAAAAAAACGCTTACAGCTTTGTCCAAGTGACAACTCAATAAAAACTGACTGTATTTTGGGTGCCCAAACTTTGGGAACCCAAGCCATATATGTGTATATAGCTGTGCACTGGTAAATTAATCTTGACAGTTACAATGTCAATCAAACACTGGCATTGATTATATTTGCTAAGGCAGCTTTTTTGAAACCGCCCATACTTTGGATCTCATTAGACTGAGCAAGATGTCAAAATGTTGTGGCTGGACTGTGTGCGTAATTGAGCAATATAAAACCTCTCCCCGTCTGCCAGGCAGGCCATACAAGCTTTTAAACTGCTTTTTAATTAATAGCTGATCTGGGTCCATTGATCTTACTTTGTGGTGTTAGCTTGCATCTACAATACAATAACAACATAAGCATTCTCACACATCCGTTCAGCCCCATAATTGTGGTAAGTAAATATTTTAGCAGATGGCCTGCCAGAAAGGTTCCCTTGCCTTTTAACCCCAAGGGCCAAAAATCAGCTTTAATTATGGCCTTGTCATGGTAATGGAAAGCTTGGTGTTTAGTAGTCAGTCAATAGTTGTTTATGTGTGTGCTGTGACACACAGTATATCAGCCTTCGGGCACACTGCCAGAAGGCGGAGAACCACTGCAATCAGTGCTCAAGAGAGGGAGGAAAAAACACCCATGCTGTAGTCCTAGCGATGAGACGCTAAGCGACTACTGTGGTTGTAGTGCACAAAAGATAGGAATACTTCACCATCAATCCGTCCGTCCATCCATTTTCTGAACCGCTTATCCTCACTAGTTTATTTAAATTCAGATGTCAAAGTTCTCCATCAAACTTAAATGCATAAGTTGCATCATCATCATCAGATGGCATTTTGTCCACAGAGGAACATTTGTGGTTGATTCATAATTGGCAATGAGGTGCAACCCATAACGTGCACCCCTATGGTACAAAAAAATGTTGTACTTCAATGAGGAATGTCCTGTCATGGAGGATTTTGTTATTTGTCATAAGGTCAAAGGCACATCTGGTTATCACCGCCATAATAAATTGTGGCAATTATGTTCATCCACTCTGTGTCTGAAGGTTTTTTCCGCTCAGTTACCCTCACTTCTGAGACACCTTCAATCAGTAATGACAGGTTATTAATGAAAACAGACATAAAATGTACATAAGTGTCTTTACATTCCTCTTTAAAGGAATGAATGTTATAATATCACATAGCTGGGAAGCTCTTGAATAATGTGTTGTAATCACCCTGCCTGCATTCACCCATGACAAACCGGTTCGATTGAATGACTCACAGAGAAGCAAATCAGCAGCAGTCCATCGCTAATCATTGCTTCAATCTGTGTGGATAAAAATGGATGCTGTCAACTAGAGTGACGTGATGAAAACCCTGTGATGTGGCAAGCACACGTAGTGTGACTTAAGGCCTTAGGGCTGTAGTTGTGCCAATTTGACAAAAATGTCAGCGCTGCATCAAATTTTGTTCAGGAACATGAATCTCCATGCATCAAAATCTCAATCATACTTTATTAATCAATTAATAAAGTTAATCCCCAAATTACGAATACCGAAAAATGCAAGATGATGTTTTACGTTTTTATTGCATTTTTTCATTATGTTTTACATTTTGACAAAAATATATATTATTTTTTTACAAATTGCTTAATTCCCTTTCTCAAAACAGGCATGGTGATTGAGATAAGACAAAAAGTAGCAAGGATTCATTAAAATAGTGCAAAAGGTTAGGTTTCCTCAAAGGGTGTTCATGATCTGTTTGGTTTGATTTTGGTTTGATTTTTTTGGTGCATTCACATACGCTGGGAAGTCAGACTTTTCCGACTTCATAACAGGAAGCATGCACAGGAATAACCCTTTGAACTCAGAAATCCAAGTTGCGAAATCTGAAGAAAAAAAAAAAAGGACTTCACCAACCGGTTTAAATCTGATGTCACTCGACAATGGCGAACCCTGTAGAGACAAAGGCCGTGAATGGCAAAACATAATTTACCCGATTATAAACATATTTACTTATTTATTTGTTACAACATTAATTTAGTTATTCAAAATAAGTAACTTAACGCGACCCAACGTGATTTCAACTGACTGTTCCTGACATCTTTGTTGTTTACATTTGCTTCGAAGTCTTTGAGGTCGGAACAGGCAGAATCCAAGTGGGATATGGCCGACTCCCACCTTTCTCGAATGCGGCATCAGTTGTCATGGTTTCCTTGCGTCTCCCTTTGTCAATGTCACGTCAAGTTTTATCATGTCCAACTGTGCTTGTCATCCCGATCCCTTGTGTCATCCAATCAGGTTCCTCAGCCACGTGTCGTGTCTCTTGTCTCGTCAAATGTTGTGTATTTACGTATGTTTTCATGTTATGTTATGAGTATGTTATATTCTGTTAACAAGTCTACAACGAGTAAAACATGAAACAAGAAAGGATGTCATTGGAGGACACCACAGTGGAAGCCACATTGTAACAAATTTCTGTAAAATCTACAGTAAAAAATTACAACATTGTTGTTTATTTTATTTTACAGTATTTGACTATACAGCAATGCAATATGAGTAAAATAAAGTGAATTATGGGTAAAAACAAAGTACAGTAATTTGTTTGTTTGCTGTATAATTAGCGGTCAAATACTGTAAATTTTACAGCAGCTATGTTTTGGCATATATAGTGGATTACAGGCAAATACTCTAAAGATTGTTGGATTTTGGCGGGTATCTCTATAGGAGAAGAAGCAAATAGCAGACCCTGTATTGTCACCGGAGCAAGGACAAGAATAATATTTTAACGTGAGGAAAGTCTGCAGCATCTTCACATTGCATTTCTCCGATAAACAGGCAACATTACAGCTAACATTCATTTGTGCACTTGGCTATAGAACGAGGATTGATTGTACGACGAGTGCGGGCACGGTGGATGACTGGTTAGCACGTCCGCCTCCCAGTGCTGAGGGCGTGAGATCGAGTCGGGCTTCGGCCTTCCGGGGTGGAGTTTGCATGTTCTCCCAGTGCCTGCGTAGGTTTTCTCCAGGTGCTCCGTTCTCCTCCCATATTCCAAAGACATGCCAAAGTTGTCCCTAGGTGTAATTGTTTGTCTATGTGTGACCTGCGATTGGCTGGCAACCAGTTCAGGCAGGGTGTACTCCTGCCCAAAGCCAGCTGGGATAGGCTCCAGCACTCCTGCGACCCTTTTGAGGAATGAGCGGTTAAGAAAATGGATGGATAGATTTCACAACGACATACTGTATTATTAATTTACAGGAATTTACTGGCAACTTTAGCAGATTACCGCAAATTGCTGTAAAAGTAAATACAGTAAATAACTAATTTATATACAGTAAATACTTGTAAAAATACAGTAATATATTTTCACATTAATTAAATGAGATTTTACAAGAATTAGCTGGCAACTTTTCTGCCAGTTATTTCTTGTCAATTCTACAGTCAATTGGTTACAGTGCTTAAGTAAACAAAGGGAACGGCTGTGTAGTGACATGGATCCATCTTCTCCAAATCTGCCATTAAACATGTTTGCTTGTTAATAAATCAGTGCAAGAAATCAATCAGTCCAGAAATGTTATTATTGCATGCAGCATGAGAGACAGCGATTCCATCTTTATGTCTTTTAAGTGGATGCGCGCGTCCCCCTCCCCATAAAAGAATCACTGATGAAAGGGGAGGTGCCTGACTAACACCTCCCCCAGCTGTGATCCTCATGCTCCTCGTTCCAGCTGTCCAGTGCATGTGTGGATGTTTGAAGTCCATACAGTGTGTGGAGATTTGTCAATAAAATGGCCTCTGGAGGCAGGTCCTCTTTATTCCTCCTTTCTGAATGCATAATACACTTTGCACAGCAATGGGGATGTCATTATTTGTGTTTGCCTCTAATGTGAAAGTATGACGTTGAGATGACGTTTTGATACGTCACACCGCTCAATTTGATGCACTGCAGTTGTCGTATTGGATAATAATAATAATACTGATGAATTAACCTCCTTTTTAAATATGACAGAATGTCAAGATGTGTTTGATTGCAAGGTCAATGTGTGCAGTAATAAAAACCAATTGGTCAGAAAATCAATACTTTGTGGAAAGCCCAACACTGCAACCAATGTATTTTATTCCAGAGCTAGAGAAAACAGCAGCACTAGACTTAGGGGTAATTTTAGTTAATGTAATGCTGATTGTAGTTAATACTATTGCTTGGCATAGCTATTGTTAATGCATTAATATTTTGTCCCCTCCCCCTTCTGGCTACCCTTTATGCCACTCCTGTGCCATTAAAATTCTAAAGCAAATAATACTGTATGAAATGTATTGATTTGAGCTGTTAATATAATATAACATTGTTGTCTTTTTTTTCTCTTTTTTTTTTTACATTGTCGTGAAGCAAGTACTATTTTCATTGCAGTCGTCCATTTGTCCAAGGTGACCTGCTATATTGCCCAAACGATTGCTGACCCTCCTCGATCTTGAAAATCAATCACCATGGTAAAACAGGGATATAATTAACCTTAGCCTATTGTAGTGTTCTCCTGGGTTCATCTCCCCTTGCACCTCTGCTTCAATCAGCCGAAGAACCATATGAGCAAGGTCTCTTTGTGACGTGAGAAACAGGAATTTATTTTGCTTTGGAGTGAACTCTTGCATTGATCTCCCCACACTCAAGATTTGAAGCGACTGTTAAGCAGCATCTGAACATTACACATTGTTTTACAGACATGTTTAAGAAGTATTACGTGCAGTCGGAAGATTAATGAGAGAAGATGATGTTCTCTGACCTCACCCAGTTTCACATCTGTCCAGTCGCACAGGAAATTAGCGATCATGGAGATGTGCTATTCTTCCACGTGAAAGCTAATAATAACGTTGCTTATTTTTTGCATGTGATGAATCTCCACAAGGAGTCGAGATGGTGATTAAGTAATTTTAATATTTCAGAATATGAAAATATCCAAAGCCAGGAATAAATGTGTTGCACAGATGGCGAGGGAGCTCAGATTGTACATTGCAACTGCTGCACAACACTTTGATCAACCATTTGACATGATACACACAGTATTGTATTTTTCAAACGTGGCTGTAATCTCGCTCTGCACCTTGAAGTTTGGGTCAGCTTTATCCTATCTTTACTCTTTGAGTTTTGTTGAGTTCTAAAATGCTGTGTCATAATCTGCAGTTCCAACAGAAAATCCTGGAATAGCTCAGCTGCTCTATTATGGATAAAGCAGCAGCAGCAGCTCCAGGAGCGTCACCACCTAATAGGCTGAGTGATGCATGAGTTTTTGCCATCTTAATCCCGCAGTCCAGAAACATGTACCAGTACTGTACTCAATGCTATGAAAATGAAAAGTCAAAAATAAATGGCCTCTGTCTATCTCTATGTCAGCCTTGTGACTGACTGATGAGCTACCCATCCCTCACCCTAAATCATCTGGCATTGAACTCCATTTCCCTATGACCCTGAACAGGATAAGCAGTATATGGAAAAATGGCTAGATGGATGCCCTGAACATGACTGGCACATTCATTTCTATAAATTGTTATATATATTTTTTTATTTGATCAAGAACATACACATTTTACACATGAACATTTAACCCACCCATTTTTTGGTACATATTTTAAGACTGATGTATTTTGTGGGGAATAAAATCAAACTATAGACAATTGGTATAGAGTGCAGACCTCTGCCAAGATGGAAACACTGTGGTCTGCAAATCAAAGGATTCCTTGCAGAAAACAAAACTAAAACATTTTTTGTCCACATTGTTATACATTTACATCGAAGTGTATTTATTAAGAAAAAAAATCATATAAAGGGACGACTCCATCAAGTCTCAAGAAAGGTTGTGGAATAAGTGTACGCTATTGTGTTGCTGTGGCGGCCGGTTGTCCAGTTACCGGCTGGTCCGCTGTTTGAGTCCCACTCTTTCCAAGTCATGTGTCGTGTCCTTGGGCAAAACACTTCACACAAAACTGCCTCCAGTACCACTCACACTGTGTAGCAATTGTTTTGTTAACGTTGAAAGCCTAGTTAGGTAAAACAGATCATTAAGATTGTAAAAACTTTGAAATTGTGGGATATGATGGTTGACCAGCACTTCATTTCCCAGAATACCTTGCTTTAGCTAAGTCTTTAAAATGGCTGCCCAAACATTTTAGACATTTGGAGCACACTAGTGAAATACATTCATTACATTCACTCATATGACTATAATGGTTTTCTCTGAAGTGCATTGAATTCACTTCCACTGCCTGTAATTCAAATTCAAACTTAATTCAACATCCTGTGGGGACGGAGACAATTCAAATTCAAATTTGTCCATTGAATTAACTCAAATCCTGAGTTTTGCCCAGCTGTGTTTTACATATAAATCACAGGATTACTTCTACATCATCTACATCCAGTATACACCAAACTGATTCCAAAAGCCATGCATGTAACATAAGTCGTTAGTCTTGAGGGCAACATCCCTATTGGTTAAACTTGTTTTGCAGACGTTCTGCACCCTTCCCAACCGTCTCCAGAATAATGAGTCCCATCTGATTACAAGTACCCAAAAGAACATCTTCATTCATGCACGCTGCCCTCCAAAAGTATTGGAACAGTGAGTAAGATGCTGTCTGGAGAAAACACACTTCAGTCCTGAGACAGGTGAAATAGTTTGCTCAATGAAGAGAGGCCAAAATACCTTCTGAGTGGTCTCACTGAAAATTACAAAAATCATTTGATAGCAGTGACGGCTATAGACGTCGAAAATTCATTTTTAACTATTTCTATTAGTTAAATTTTTTTTCCACTTTTGTTAACAAGAGTATGAAAACCTAGAAAACATTTTTTTATTGTGCATTTAGAACACATACAATTTGTGATTCATCCTGAGTTTTTTTGTTGTTGTTGTTGATCAAGGGCAGACAAAACAAGTTTTACTTCTTTCTGTCCCCTTTCATTCTTTTGCTTTATTTGGAATGTGAATTTTGCTTTTTATTGTCCTTTTTCTTTTAAAAATTAATGAAATAAATTGATTGATTGAGTTAACTAGTCATGCAATTAATTATGATTTTAAAAAATTATCGCCTGTTGTTCCTAATTTTTAATAGTATTTTCTTTAAATAAATATATATTTAAAATAAAAAAGAAAGAAAGAAGAAAAGATTAAGAATTAGGAGCATCAGGGGATTAAATGTTTTCCGTAATTAATCGCATGACTTCACTACCCTACTACTACTACTCACGATTAATCACAAATTTTATATCTGTTCCAAATGTACAGTATTTTTTTTCCTAGGTTTTCATACTCTTGTTAACAAAAGTGGAAAAAAATGTTAAACTAATAGAAATAGTTCAAATGAATTTTTGACGTCTATAGCCGTCAATGGCAGTGAATGAGTTAAGTTGAGGGTATCATCATTTTTGTCCAGGCATTTTATTATGAGTTGGTTTTCAGAAAATAATTGTTTTGAGCCACAATTCTAAAGCAATGACTGAATTTCACTGGCTAATTTTCCTGCCATTTTTTATTCATTATTACAGTTGTCAGATTCAAGTTACTTCTTTGATCACTGTGGCGTTATCTGTGGGGTACCAGCAATTTTGTCAGGTGTGTAATGCCATGCAACGATGTCCACCTATACTGTATAGGGAATCTCTTCCAAAGGTCAGGAAGCAAGATGAGGAATTCCTTTCATCAGGGAAAATTATCTTCCACCCGTCAGCCTGTATGTACGCCTCTGCTGGCTTTGCTATTATTAGCCCGGAGGAAGGAAAAAAAAGAAACTGTGATGGCTTGGTTAACAAGGTGCAACACAAGGTCTGCCTCAAAACGATGCAGCACTTTCTGCCAGGCAAGGAATTCATATCGTTTGGTTAATATACGTTGTTGTTTTTTGTCATTCATTAAGATAAACACTAAATGTCAAATGTTCAACGTGCTTATAAACCTCTTGTTCCCCTTTGTGCATTAAGCCTCACTTCAGCTCTCAACACTCTTCACTCCCTAAGGCTGCCAGTGCAGAGGGATGCTAGCAACAGATTCCAAGGCAACAGCAGTGAATTAACACTTTCTTTACTGGCACAGAGACAGAAATTAAAATAAAGGCCTGTCATTCAGGCGTATAATAGAACGGCTCATATGAATAATGTATTGAAATGGTCTGCTTCTCTATTTAAAGAAGCATTACATTATTATATAATAGTTTTGCACTGCATTACAAATTCTCATTACCCTTTGTGAAGTATTAAAAGTACTTTGTGACTATAAATCAAGCAAATAATGTACTTTTATAATTAAAGAACTAAACCCAAGATGTCAAAACTTACTCTTATATTTTAAATGGGTGGTGGTCTTTACTCTATCACCAGAGTGAGAATTTGTGAGAATGTGATCAAAGTTTCCTAATTTTAGTGATGACATGTGATGAGGCTGACTGTTTTCTATTGATTGTGTGACTACGCCGTCGCTCAACCGATTCAACCAAATGTCTCTCGTTCTGGATGGTTGAACTTTAATTACTGTTATGAGCCCAAACACGTTTGGTTCTAAAATATTTGATGACTGTAATGGATTGAAAAGGTATTACGAATCAATGATATCATAGCATTGTCAGCTCTTCATTTCATTTATTTCTTTGTTAGTTGTCTTCTCTTTTGTCCCTGTGATTGTGAATGGAGAACATTGAAAATAATTAAAGTACTTTTACCATGAACAGAAATAACAACAAAGTTACTAAAATGACTTTTTGGGTTGAAGCAGCTGTTATGGTAGCTGCAGAGCATTTACAGAATCCATCAATTAATCATTCTCTGTACCCCTCATCCTGACTAGGGTTGTTGGTGTGTTGAAGCTGATCCCAGCTGTCTTTGGGTGAGAGGTGGACACACCCTAGAAAACGAACATTCACACTCACATTAATTTGAACCCACAACTTCTAGACTGTGATGCGAATGTGCTAAGCAGTCTGCCACCGTGCCTATATATTTGCAGATTTTAAATTGTAAAACCCATTAATAGTTTTGTAAAATCAAAATAGCATTAAAAGATTGTACCCCTTACTTAACCCATTCAGACCCATAGATGGTCCCAGTGGACATGACATATTCAGATGTCTAAACCAATAAAACACATAATTTGGATGATGTCAACACCTCTAACTTCATGATTGGATCTTACACAACCAATCACAATCGCAAGTTGATTTGCATGATGTTCATGTTAAAAATGTTGCATATAAGCTTATGTTTACAACACATTACAGCCATATTTTCCTGGTGTACACTATAACCTCTAAAAACATGAGATAACCCCCCAAAAACATTTCCATGTTGTTCTTATATGGGAAAAGCCAGAAAGAAAGAAAGAAAAATCAGCAAAAATAAATACATTTTGCCCAACAGAAAAAATGCTGGTCTGAAGGGGCTACAATTCAATCAGTTTTCTCTAGTGTCATCTGCTTGTATACTGTGATCTATTAACCCAGGGCTCTTTAACCCCTCTCTTGTGGCTCCCTGTGATCTCAAAAAAAAAAAAAAAAAAAAAAAAGTAGAATCTTATTATTATTATTTTTTGATTAAAATAGTCTTTAAATCAATTATTGATTTAGATAAATACATCTCTAAATATTCAAAAAAAATCCGAATTTAAATTTTTAAGTTGTCAGAAAAAAAGAGACCAAAGGTAGATGAAAACAATTTTAAAAAAAATACCTAAAATGTCACACAAAAAAAGAGTGACCATAAATTGTCCAAAAAGGAAGAAAGGAAGCAGTAAATTACCATAAAATGTCTTTGGAATTGTCAAAAGTCAGAAAATTGACAACAACAAAAAAGTCAGAAAATAAAACGTTCAAAAAGTATTATACTGTACTATAAAATGTCCAAAAAAACAAAAGAAGAAATCCTCAAAATTATTATAAAATGTCCACAAAATTGCCAAAAATGTCAGAAAATTGATAACAAAAAATAAAAAAGTAGCCATAAAATCTCCCCCCAAAAAGGCAGAAATGAGGCAGAAAAAATTTGCTAACAATGTCAGAAAATTGACACAAGCCAGAAAATCAAAAAAATTATGGAAAACAAAGTATTGTTGAATATCCAGGATATCCATTGAATCTTGTATTGGGTGCTGCATATTTTTGTGTTTGGGCAGCTCCAATTAGCTCTTGGGTCCTCAGTACATTAGACTAACACTAACACATTGTTTCGTTCATCACAATGTTCAAAGGTTTCGAGGCTCCAGACAGATTTTTTTGTTGTTTGGCCTAAAATGGCTCTTTTGACAGTAAAGGTTGCTGACCCCTGTACTAACCTCATCTCATGGCGCTCTGAAAACAATTGAGAGACCACCTGCAACACACTCAACCTGGATATCCAGAGTTAGAAAAAAGGATTGAAATAATATTTATTTATGCAGAGTATACTGTAAGTACATTTGAAAAGCCAAATGATTGTCATCCAGTGAGGTTGACAAACAGGTGAAATTTGTAATCATGCGTGAGTCTCAATTTTATCAGTGGCTCTGCCTCACACAGACACTCAGCAAAGGTCACGTGCGGGTAACATAAGGTAGATTTTTGTTTTTATTTTAAATCTGTTTGGAGTGGTAAGTAAATAGTGACGTGACAAACACCATGAAAAAAGGTTTTGATTAAATACTATTAAGAGATTGGTCACATAATGACATTTAGGGCTCCATACTGTATTTTCATGACCATCGCAAGTCTCGCGCTAAGCATGGTCTGAATTTGTGCAGGGGCGGACTAGACTTTGTTTTGGTATTTACACAGACGCACATAGCTTGGCGCAGTTTAAAACGAGCGTTTTTCACCATTGTTGGGGTGAACACAGCCAATTTGATTCGCCGCCATTAGAAAGCGGCTCCTCTCATTCAATTTAAAATCAGTGCATGAGAGGCACACAGTCCTTGACATACATGGAGGAAGGAAAAACTGATTTGCTGGAGGTTCAGAAAGTAAAAACCCTGCCATAGGTTGGCTTTTTGGCAGGTGCTTCTACTTAACTGGCAGGTAAACTAGCTCCCTGTCTTTGAGTAGCCACACCTGTGGCTTGGCAGGGTTTTTGCTTTCTGGACCTGGTTTTGACACCTAAATAATGTGTAATAATAATAATAAGGCATTCAATTAATTAATTTTAGTAGCAGTAGTAGGGTTTTATGCACACTGTTGTCATATTTATGAATTAAATATGATGACATCCACCACGCCCGTCCGTGGAGCTCAAAATCGGACTGCCTGCACTTCAATCAAATTCAGCAAAATTGCGTTACACTACCTGCGCCAATACTTAGACGTAGTTCCAGCAGGGATAAAGTTTAGTGCAATTTCAACCACCAAATTGTCAGGTGTGCCGGGCGCATGTCAAAGGAACCAAATTCCCAAACAAGCACATCAAGGCTTGCTTCCGCATGAAAGTCAGCGTACGCTGGTTTATATGCTCTAGCGCAGCCGCACCGTCTATGAATATAGAGCCGACAATGTATGAATTGTCATAAGAACAGAGTCTGCAATAAATATAACAATACGCTTGAGGAATGGTTTAACTGCAAAGTACACTGATTGCAGTGGGATTACACACCACCAACGCTCTTCTTCAGCAACTGCGAATATCAAATTAATCCCAGTTTGAATATTTTATATGAGATCACATTTTTACAAGGTAGAAGCAATTATCCATGCGTTTTAATACTCTCGTGTGTTTGCCGTGGATATGAGGGAGGGCTTGGAAACTTGGTTGTACATTTTATTTTAAAGCAAATCAGAGAGAGCTGTTTCGCGGCAGAGCTTTTATAGTGGCGCTTCAGAGGCCGTTACCACAGCGTCTGCTTGGAGCATTGCAGAGGTATAAATCTTTGATCGCATCACACATGCACATTACAAGCTCCAAGGCTGTTCCACCCAATCGATGCGCAACAAAAAGGGACGGACTATTCACAAACGGGTACGTGATGCTCAAGGTTGCGTGTCTGTTTGTTGAGCAGTGGTAAAGGGGCTTGTGCAGGGAGTACTGCAGCAGGTCGTCTATCATCTCTGCGATATGCACGTTGCACTTTGTCCAATTTTAGAAAAATAAGATATTCAAAAGGAGACGCCTCTCTAGTGTCTATTGGTGACAGCTATTTTTACTGATACATTAAAGAAAAAATTATTCATAAGTGCCATGTATAAATTGAAGACTCAAGACTTGGATGAGTTGATCTTTAGAATGCAAATTAGGGCAGCTATGCCTAAGCAACAAAAAAGAAACAAACCTAAAAATTACTAAACCGCTATTCTATTACAACCCAACACTGATGATTAAAGCACCGTGCGTTTTGTGCACTATGCATATTTAGACATAATCCCTTGTGTCTGAGCCCCCCAAATGTCAAATCAGTAATCCACAAAAAACACAAATACCAAAATCCTGTGCAGCTTCGCCAATGTCAAATCTTTATTGAGATAGTGTCTCACAGCAATACATAGCAAGTTGAAATCCTAACGAGGATAACATATCAACAACATTTAATCCCTAATTTTTAATTGTCATGGTAGCTCTACAGTAAATAAATGCAAATAATGATCAAACACCCCACTTGACGGAATCATCTGCACCGCGCACATGGCCAGATGCGAAGCTGCTGGTGTTTTAAGGCATTTTTTAATCCTACATTATTTATTCTATGGCAAACTATTGATCCTTGCGTTGGACATTTTGACACACTGTTTGGAATGTCATGCCATGACCCGGTGCTGCATGTGCATTATTTTTGGCAGTGTTGCAGTAGTGGTATATTTAGACACCTTTGACATTTTATTTGGTTTGCAGTGTGGTTTTAAAAGCTTTTGTTACTCAGGAATGCAGCAAACATACATTTACATGTGCTAGTGACATTTTTCTTCCAAAGTCCTTTTAGGATAGGCCACTGCATAGCAATACAAATACACACTACAGTACTAACATATGGATCGTTCCCAAGCCACGAATATAACAAGCCATTCCAGAACATTCTGTTGTACAATCGCATTGTGTGAGTGCAGCTTGTCAGGGCGAGGTCTGCCGTGGCGAGTAGCACAAGACTAACATTGCTGTGTTGAAACTGGCTGCAAGCAAGCGAAAAAAAAGTGAGCTACAAGCGGCTCACTAAAAGGTTTCTACCGGTGAGGTCGAACTACAACAGACGTTTTATCCAGTCATGGCCAAAATGTGAAAGCGAGAGGTCACATTTGAAACAATCTGGTGCTTTTCGGCTGTATATCGGCTGTATTTTAACTGCCGATGATAGCGTGGGTCTTCAGGTTGAATGATATGGATTGTGGACTCAAAATGGGCTTTCATAGTCATTGTCAGAAAGTGTGGGAAATGTCAGCTTTTTGCGCTTAAGTATTAACAATTTCCTGTGCATTATTCTTCGTTAAGTTATCAAATGGTTATCTTTTTTATTCAATACATCACCGCATTAAAAAAAAAAAGTATTCTCTTGAAGGGGAAATCAACCCAATCAATATGTTGTATGTGCCGCCACTAATTAGTTAATCAGCAAAATCTACCCGTTTTAATCCATTTTAGGGGGCAGCCATTTTGTCACTTGCTCAAAATGACGTCACAGTCCCTGAGGGCTCAGGTAATGACCAATCACGGCTCAGATTCAGAAAACAGTTGAGTCATGATTTGGCGTTATCTGAGCCCTGAGCAACTGTGATGTCATTTTCAGTCGACAGCAAGTGACAAAATGGCCGCCCCCTGAGATGGATACAAACGGGCGGATTTTGTTGCTTAACTCGTATTCCACAAACACACTATTAATCCGAATACCATGTTTAGACTAGTGGGGCTGCATAGCACATATTATTGAAAAGAAACAGTTTGGGTTGACTTTCCCCTAAAGCTTATAACAAACACTATCTGCAGTGTATGGTCAATGGCAGAAAAGGGCAGCATGGGCCAACCCTCAAATCCAGTCATTGTGCTTGAATGAGCAATGGAGGCAGAGGATGACATCTACATACGCCATGCAAGTTAAGCTCGCTTTACACACAATTATTTTTTGCTCATCTAATATTACAACTGCTGTACTAATATATTTATTCAAGAAGTAAGAAAGGGCAGTGTTCCATTGAGGATGTCCACCCTCATGTGCTGCTCTCATGCATGCACAATGAATGCACCAGCATTGATTTGAAAATTTGTGCAAGTTGATTTTTTTTCTTTTTCTCTCGATTTTGAGTTAATTAAGCAACATTACGAGTTAGTCATTTGGGCCAACCATGCATTAACTCTGGATGGCTTCTTGTAATTGTGTGTGCTTTCTTACTACACTCTTAAACCTATCATCTATAGAAGTTGAATTGAGTATATAGGTGACGTGTTGAAAGCATTTGTCCTTGAAGTGTGCACTGTGGTTGCACCCGCATTTTTTTCTTGTGTTTGTGGAAGTGGTGTTTGACCAGTTGTGATCTATTGTGTGCATCTGTATGATGCAAGTGTGAACAAGCAGTTGAGTACTGTACTGGATAAGACCACATGTTCTAGCATGTGCCGCCTAAAAGCTGGTTCTTCTCGGTAAGTGAATGATAAACACACAAAAGAGAACTAAGTGGTCTTGAATAGAGTGACTGATAGAATGGAGTTAAGGTATGATGCTTTCATTTGGGGAATGTGCGTTATTTAAGGGGGGACCTAGAGCAACATGAAATAAACCTCTACATCTCAAACTCTATCTGCAAATCCAACACAAGATGTCGATGAGAAGGCAAACTAGCATCTTAGGTCCCTGTGATGTAAATGGAAAGACACTGGGTTTGTTATAGTATGGAAAATGCTACAAGAAGGAGGGCGGGGTTTGCAAGACAAATAAGGTTTAGTGGTCTAACAGGCTTACTCTAGGCTCCTAGTTTTTCTGATTGGTGAAGTTATCACCGGCATCTGGCTGCTTCTCCACCTTTTTAGTGGTGACCACTGTCTCCTCATAAACCTCGTGTGTGGCCTTGCTCCCTGCCTTGCTCTGCGGCGGGCTCTCATCCTTGCTCTTGGAGCTCTTGCCAGAGCTGGTGTAGATGCGGGACTGGTAGTTGTAGCTTTGTCCGCCGCCTGAAATTAAGGATGGGCTAGGATAGGTGATCCCTGTCCCTATGCGGGTCTCCTCACCTTCCAGCAGCTTCCTACAGATGATAATAATGAGAAGGGCTTAATAAGAAAACTGAAAATGACAACAAATATATATTTTTTAGTTTTACCCCAATTTAACACTAACTGATATTAAACCAACATTTTACTATCATCAATTCAGTATTAATGTCATGTATCAGCAATTGTAAATTACTGCCTGAACAAAAATATTACCAAAACAAATTTTTTATTATTGATAAAGAGAAAAAAAATAATTTGGGCCCCAATACTGACCCCTGGGGTACACCAGATGCCAAGGAAACATGTTGAGTACAAATGACTTAGCTTCACAAAATGTATTCTGTCAGTCAACTTCTAAAACTAAAAAATGGCAGCAAATTGTGGTCTGTTGTGGCGTTGTTTTTTTTATGGAACATATTTTATATGTCCTACCTATATGCTGCTATCTCAATATCAAGAGCCATCTTGACATTCAGCAGATCTTGGTACTCCCTCAAGTGACGAGCCATCTCACTTTTAGTGGCCCTCAGATCATTCTCCAGCTCTGCTATGCCATCCTGTAAAAAAAGATGTATTAACAGGCTGCATGTTAAATAATTAAATCCTATCAGAGGCAACAGACATCTTAAAGGACATGCAATGCTGTGATAAGAATCATCTCTTTGCCAGCATTCTGGAACCTTTCATTGCATTTTGTGCAAAGTTTTTTGTGGTTTTATGTTTATTAACTGGTCGTGTACCTCAACTGTCTGTACAGTAAAAGCTGAACGCATTTGAGTAAAATGCAACTCAAAGAAAAGCATATTTTGCAAGATGATGACAGAGAACATAAGGACGTGGGCGTTGTCAGTCGCAGATGCTGAGCCGAGAAGTCCCAGTGGAAATTCAGAACCACGGACAGAGCTTGTAGCCCACAGCCCTTTGTTTCTTTCTTTTTAATATATTTTTCTTTTTAACTGATAAACCCAAATAATTGTACATTAAATGAGAAGATACATTGTAAATAAGATTTTATTACCTGGTAGTTTCCAATCTCCGCGCCGTGTCTGTCCTCCATCTCCCTGAGCTGCTTTTCCAGGGACTCATTAGTGCCTCTCAGACTCTCAATTTCGATGGTCTTGGACTGCAGTTGCCTCCTAAACTCGCTCATTTCCTCCCTGCTGGCGCGGATGGTATCATTGCTGCGGGTGGCCTGCTCAGAGAGGTCGGCGAACTTTGTCTTGTACCACTCCTCGGCCGACTGCAGGTTCTTGGAGGACATCGACTCGTACTGGCTTCGAATTTCCTTGAGGGCGGAGGTCAGGTCCGGCTTGGCGACCTCCATCTCCACGGAGACCTGAGCAGCCTGGATCATATCCGTGAGTTCGGCCACCTCCTCATCGTGCACCTTCCTCAGGAAGTTGATTTCATCCAGGAGAGATTCCACCTTCTTCTCAAGATCTAGGCGCACCATGGTGGCATCTTCCACATCTTTCTTGAAAGCTTTGAGAGTAGCATCCGCCTCCTCCCGGGCACGAAACTCTTCTTCATATTTCCCCCTGAGCTTCTGGAGGTCATCGTCAATGCTATCTCTCTCGATGAGGAGCTGGGACTTCTCCCCGTTGAGCTCATCCAGCTGGGAGCGCAGTTCGCGGATCTCCTGCTGGTACAGCTCGGCGAGGCGGGATGGTTCCGCCTGCTTCTGGCGCAGGGCGACCAGCTCCGTCTCCAGCACTTTATTATGCTGCTCCAAGTTGCGCACTTTCTCAATGAACATGGCAAAGCGGTCATTGAGACCCTGCATTTGCTCCTTTTCATTAGTGCGTACAATTTTAAATTCATTATTGAGGGCGCTGCTCTGAGCCAGGTCGAAGGTCTCCAGAGGCATGGACGAGTAGGAGCGTCCGGACTTTCGGGCGTATGCGCCCGCGGATGAAAGGTTGCTCCGGGATGCGGAGGAGGCTCGGTAACCTCCCCGCGAAGATACGCTCATGGCTGTTCGAGATGGAGAGGATGCATAGCGGGGAGATTCCCCGAACATCCTTCGGTAGGAGGAAGAGGAGTAGACTTCAGATCCGTAGCTCATCGTGCCTTGAATGGAGTAAGAAGCGCATATGGGCGCGTCTCCGTTTTTATAGGCGGGGGCAGCGCGATCGTTAATGAAGACGCATAGTTAATAGCGCCAAATGCGGGTCAAGACAAGACAGTGAGATAATAATTTTAAAAAACACACACACAAATTACATTGATATTTTTTTATTTCGTTTTTAGAGCCACACCTTGACGACAAATTCACAGCTATGACCACTATAAACGCCTTTTTGTTTGTTTGTTAGATGCATGTTATTTGGAGACAAAGGACAGTTTACAGTTTACAGTAGACGATACATGATTTTTTTTTTTAAACAAAACTGAATTGGATATTTATCTCTATAACTGCGAGAACTTGCATATACCCACATCCAGCCCATGAGGCTACTGTCTTCGAGTCCAAAAGTGATCTCTCGAAACATAGTTTAAGATTTTTGTTATTCCAATGAACAAACTCTGCATTCTGCATGCAATTTCAATTCGTTTTAAAATGTGTGAAAGACAAACACTTTTTATTAAAATTGTTTTGTGTCTTTCCCAACTGCACTTCAGCATTCAAAAATATGACTTTGCTGCCCTCTGTTGGAAAGACAAAGTGCTGGGTAATTGCTGACATCCATGAGAGACAATAAATTCCACCCATCTAGATACAAGCAGGGCGGGGTGGGCAAAGTACGGCCTGCATCACTCATTAATCCAGCCCACCGAGGATTTACATTTACATTTACATCATCTCAAAATCCCCCCCTACCCCCAAAACATATTCAGTATTCATCTTATTACATAATTTGTTATTATTTGTATATAGAATGCATTAAAAATGCATTACTAGTATTTTATTAAACTTTTTTTTAATGTCATCTTTAAATAGCCTAGATCCAGTTGTTAATAGAAGTTTGTCACAGCCAAAAGTCAAGTGCAAAATATTGTACAAATGACTGGATATCTGATGACTCTTTGCCGTTCAGCGTTCAAATAAAAAATGCCTTGAATGATCATTTTAAACGTTTTATAACAGCTTTCATTGTCACTAAATGTTCACAATCTATACATCACACAAAATGTTATACGCAAGGCTAAACTTCAGGTGAATAAGCAATGACAAGTAGCGGCTTTGGATCAGGGGTAGAGCCAGTTGTCCAGTAACCGTAAGGTCTGCTGTTCGATTCCCGCTTCACACACATTGCCTGAGTGTTACTCACACTGGTGTATGGACGTTGCAGATGTTTGGTGGTGGTCAGAAGAGCCATAGGTGCACAGTGGCAGCCAAGCTTCTGTCAGTCTGCTCCAGGGCAGCTGTGGCTACTTAGTTTACCACCACCAGAGTGTGAATACAGTGGTTCATTTTTACTTTGCTGTTCATTTATCACATAATTTGTATTTGGGTTCGAAATTCATACATTACGGGGTTTATCTTGGGTTCTATTTTGCAGGTTATTTTATTTATTTTTAGAGATTATTGTGAAGTTTACCAAATTGTGATACAGAAGATTCTGTCTTAAAGCCAGCAATAAGGAAAAACTATTGAACAGTAGTGAATACAGAGTGATTGATGATTTTAATACACTATGCTTCTTGATATGAACAGTAGTGAATACAGAGTGATTGATGATTTTAATACACTATGCTTCTTGATACTTTGGACTGGTATTTGCCTGACATATGGTTGCCAGTCAATTTAGTCATCTATTGTCACCCCTAAGAATTTGATTTTAGTAACTCTGTCAATGTTCACCCAATCACCTCATCTGATTGGATCTGTGATTAAAAAAATATATTTATTTATTTATTTTATGTGTTTATTTTTACAACTCCCAAACAAAATTATTTTAGTTTAACCCAAATGTAATGCAAATGTCAATTTATATTAAACCAACATTTTACTTTTATTAATTCAATATTTATGTCATGTATTAGGAGTTGTACATTGCTGCGTAGTATCGTCTGCAAATCAAATACATTTTAACGCATACATAAATTATTGATAGACGAGAGGGAAAAATGGGCCCCAACACTGACCCCTGGGGGACACCCGAAGTAAACATGCTGAGTACAAATCACTTAGCTTCACAAACTGTCTTCTGTTAGTCAAAAAAATAACTTCGACAGGAACGATCTCGTCCACACAGAAAGGCTTGATTTGAAAAACGAACCTCAGAACTGTGAGGCAAATTTGCTAACCACTAGACCTATTATATTGTTGATGTTGCTACAGCCAGTACTATTGTTATTTATTAGTTGTAAAGACGCCTTTGCCAAGATGACAAGTGACCCCGCCTCCTCTTGAAAGACAGAATGAGATCCCTCCCTCTCAATATGCCTTCCTCTTGCTGGCAGCAGAGAGAGAGAGGGGGACAGAGACAGAATCGCCACCGAGCCGTCAACTGAAGAGAGAAAATCTATTGCTTGGCCTCACCGTGCACAAATCCGGGGTCTGACTTCATCTTTCTCCGTAGATACACAACCTTTCTCATACTTTCACGCTGCTCAAGGCGCATGCTCAGACCGAGTGGCGGTGCAGTTGTTTGACACAGGATATATCAGTGGTGAGTACAGTAATGATAATAACAGCTAACTTAAACCCGGCGAAACCTGCCACGACCCTTATTGGCTGATGTTGTTATTCCGTTTAGATAATGTGTTATTAGGCTTGCCTAATACATCCTCGGCTACTGGTTTCATCAATGTCAAACAAGGAGAGCTTAGCGGACTGTTAGCTAGTTTCGCAAATTGGTAGTCAAGCGATTATGTTTTTCTTGTTAGTCGAGTTCATTCCACTCCGGCCGTCAGTGCAGTTCATAAATGATATTTTATGTTGCACAACATCGGCAGTCGGGTTTCAGAGGTACGGTACGCTGTCGTAGCGCATATCAACGGCGCTATATTGTACAAGTGCTACAAAGCCTGTTTGCGTTAGTGCGGGCTTGTCGTCTGCAATGCTCTGACATACTGTATCTTCCTAAACCTGAGCTCCCATCTGACACCAGCGAACCCTGGTCAGAGTGTAAACTCAGGTGTCCTGAGGGTATTGGCTAAAAATGACGGCAGCCCGGTAGTTGTTTGGAGTTGTTCACATACATGCTGATGCACATCAAACGTCTGCGTAAAAATGTGAAAGAAAACCCCCCCAACCAAAAACAAATGTTGATGTGTGCCGCTCCGTAATTGTGTCTCATCTGCGGTGTGCTGACACTCGCGCAAGAAAGCTGATTTAAGCGATTGTGCTATGCAGTCCCTCTCCTCCAGATTCCAGAAAAAACAACTTACTAATTGCTATCAACAAGACAAAGGCTCACAAATGTTCATGCAATTAAGAGTTGACAGTGCACTTAAAGGTATTTCCAACCTAGCTACATTCGCAGGTCTTTAGTACATGTTTGAGTTGGCACAGATGTTCATTTCTGTCATAAATGGAGAACAGCATTTGGATGCCTTATGTCGGACAAGCATACAGTGTCTACAGTGCCTCTTTGATGGACTAGTTAAGAGTACAGAACATGTCTTAAATAATAGGAGGCATGTGGAAAGATCTCTAACCTTGCCTGCAAGATGAATTCTTGCGGTATTTGTGAGTTCACAAACCTCAGAGAATCCATCTTGTACTGAGCCCGCTGATTGAACCACCAATCACTAAGCAAGATTGTGTTGTGCGGCTGTGACAAAAACAAGAAGCGCAGAGGCCGTGGGAAACAAACAAACAAACCTAACATTGACAAATGCATGGACGCTGCAATTAATTATGTTCTCGCAGAATTACTCACTATTTCGTTGTTGAATGAAGAACAGCAAGAGGTGCTTCATGCATTTTTAGCTGGGAAAGATGTTTGTGCTTTTTTTTTTAAACTATGACAACAACAATGACAACATTTTCATCCGCTGCCGTAATTGGTCAGAACAAAAGTTTGCGCAATTTGCGGCATTGCCCAATCAGCTTGAAATATTCTACCGAATGTCCCACCTTTCTCGACCAAATCACACTGGAGCAGTGCCAGATTGATCGTGTGAATCACTCAAAAGAGTTCTCCACATTATCAATCTGGCTCTTGCCAGGTTACAAGAAAAAGAAAAATTTTCTTTGAAAAATATTATTTGAATTTCAACATATGTACACAATAAGTATGCCTAAGTAAACACATTTGGAGGGTAATTAAATCACACAACACTATAACTTCTGTTTTTGTAAAACAAAAAATTCTCCAGAATCACAATAGTTTTTATTGCCATGCAACTGAATAAATTTCACATTACTAGGAATTTGTCTCGGTGACTGGTGCAGACATAAGACAACGGGTAACATTATAATGACGTAATATAAACATTAAAATAAAGATTAAAATTATATATAAAAAAGATAAAACTAATGCGTAATATTAAACTTCATTTTCAAATTTTGACATTACTTTTACTTCATCATCCATCCATCCATCCATTTTCTTAACAGCTTTTCCTTTCAAGGGTCACGGGCTCTTACTTCACCTTCAACACAAAAATAAATTGTTTTTTTTAGGGGTGTCCCGAGACAACTTCTTGATTGCCGATACAATATCGATATCAATCCCATGCGATATCAGCAGGAATGTTACATGCTTTCATTAATTATGTCATCATTAGTAGGAACTGTTTGAAGAGACTTGAGCATTTGATGCTATTCAAGCAAAATCAGCAACAGTAGGTATGAGACACAATATGAGCCATTTATTCAAAACATTTAGACTACATACATTTGAAAAAAAGAGTTAATAGAATAATAATAACTAAAAATGCACTGCACTTCAATAAAATAAATATAAAATTAATTAAAGGATCCTGAAAAATGACCCTAATAAAGCAGGGTCTGGAATGAATTGCTTGTATATTAGCGCTAATATCGGAGATTTTGGATGTTGATTTTGGCTGATAGCAGACCGATATCCGAATCAGGACACCCCCTTAAAATGTTTTTTAAAAAAAATAAAAATAAAGTTTTATTATTGCTAATTTAAAATTTGCAGGCCTGTGACAAATCTTTTGTGCAAAGATTTGTTTTAAAGTTATGCAACTATTATCTTGTTTTAAATTAGATAAAGTGGACACACAGAAAGACATACTTAAGACACACACACACACACACACACACACACACACACACACACACACACACACACACACACACATGCACGCACTCACACGCGCGCTTGTAGAGTAAGGTATAGTTTAATAAAAATGTCTAATCAGCATCTATGCATCTTAATGCCATTACGGAGACAAAAAGTCAGCTTAGTACTGTAGCTTTTAAATTGTTAATATTAATACATGTCTTGCCGTTGAGTAGCTAATTGGTTGATTTGTTTGCATACGTTGCCAGAAATAACACTGACAAGGTTAGAGATTCTTACCTCACACGGGTGAGTGGCGAGGCATACCTTTTTATAGTTTTACATATTGGAGAAAAAAAAAGTCGTATTTTTTGTTCAAGCTACCGGTAATTGATTACCCTTTACAAGACAAGACCCGTTTGAGGACACACCAGGCCATTCCTTGTTTGTTTTTAGTGTTAACTACTTCTTAAGTATCTTCTATGTGCTGTGATTTAATCAACTTTTATATTCATGCTAACACTGTGTGTGAAGAACACATTCAAGTGATAAACTGTGATCCCAGTCAATCAGTGCGCTTCATTCAAGGTGACAGAAACTCATCTTCACCCAAAGATCAGTCTTGATCAACATGTGGTGATAACCTCATGCTCCTCTTCCTTCTCGTCCTCTTCTGAGACCAAGCTCAAGGCCTCTCTGTGTTCAGAGGGAACTCTTCCTCTCATCCCTCCTGTCTCTTTAGAAGAGTCAGCACTAACGGGAGTCTCGTCCTCATCTAAGAACTGCACGACTGCTTCTTGTAAGGTCAAACCTTGCTTCATGGCAGCCGGCTTGTAAATGAGCAGCAAGACTCGACCGCAAACTTCTCATGCAGTCTTGAAACATGCACGTGAATAGATTTGCTCAGCACGTAGAAATCCAATGCAAAAAGAGAAAAGCAGAAAAGGTTTACTACTAGTAAAAAAAAATGAACAGGAAGAGCCGGGTAGCCTTTTAACCGTGAATTAAGAAAGTGTTATGTTCTTGTATTCCACATCTTCATGCAGCTTAAAGAAGTGTTCCTTTAGTTTTTCTAGACAGCTAGTAGCTCCCATCACACAACTAAAACAACCACCGCTGTTTTCTTAAGATGGAACCCAGCGGAAGCAGATACAATGAAAACTGCAGAGGCCCCAGAATTGAACCCTGTGGAACACCATTTCGTTCCGTTGTACATGTGAATTCATATTGCACGTATTCATCGGACCACTTTCTTTTTGTTGTTGACATAGTTGAAGTATGAAGGGATTACAATAATCTACGTACCATCACGACAGCCGCAAGTCGACTACTGAGCGCGCCAAATTCCCTGCAGCACAGATTGGCCAAGCAATGTAGCGTGATCATCTGCAGTCAATGGTGGCCAAGCTGGGTGTATCATTATGAATCATTTGAGTCTGTAGTGTTTCTTGACCTCCGCCGACCCCTTAAGACTGATTCACTGTACCCCTAGGGTTAGATTGAACCTAGGTTAAGAGCCACTGAACTGAACTACCTGCGGACTGTTGGGGAAAAAAGGTAGCACGAAAATGTTCCTCAAGTTTAAAGGCAGTTGGACTAAGGAAATATGTTTGATCATTCCTTGATCAAATGTGGATTGGAACTGGAGACAACGTGCATTGGATTTAGGTCATATTATATAACTGGAGTGAACAAGTTTATTTTTTATTTTATTATTCAGATGTTTCAGGATTTGTATGTAACTGAAGTTTTCTTGTCAAAATAGAAAGGGACTTTGAATGAACCTTGAATTGAGTTGTATAGAATTGCCTGTAGAGTTGAAAAGTTTTATGATCCGACAGTTCATTTGCTGTCGTTGTTCAGGTTCCCACAGCGGTTTGTGTGTGCAAGGTAAACATGTAGTACAGAAACGGGGCCTGTCTCATTTCTCTTAACTTGTCTCCTCAGACACCGGAAGACTAAAGATGACCACTTCATGGAGTGACAGACTGCAGAATTATGCAGACCTGCCTGCCAACATGGACAGAATAACAATGAAAAAATACAGACGAGAGCCCTACCATAGGTAAGAAACTTCTTTCTCCGCTACCCACGGTTCGATCTAGCATGCACTTTGCCTAGAATGTTGACACAGTATTCCTGGCTTGAAGGTGTTCTCTTAAGTAACTCTTGTTTTAATGCTCTAATGTCAGAGTGAAGACCCAGGGGCGAGATCCAGCCACTTAACGTGACTCACTAAAGCAATTAATGTTGGCTTCATGTTTCTTGCTAAATAGGGTTGTTCTTTTCGTGCATTTGATCACTTTTTACTGATCTTACAAGCATTTATTTCCCACCAAATCCCTTCTTAACATAAAGTGAATAGTAGTTACATTATTAAATGACTTTTTTTTTTTAATCTTCAATTCAATTTAGTGTTCACAATATATGTCACAATAAATTGCAGAGGCACATATGAAAATAATACGGTGCGGTGATTCAATCCATAAAAGAGAAAGAGCATTTCCTTTTTTGAACCTCCTCTTTGAGTCATTTGGACCAGCAGTTAAGTCACATAATTACATAGAATGTCAAACTCAGTATGACACCTTTCAATCTAGGTGTGGGGTGGAATTTATTTTTCTTTTACCTAACTTTTACTAACTTTATTAGTTAGTGCGCATCATTAGTTGATTCAGCATTGCAGCATTTACATTGAGTAGTCAGTAAATGGTGCAATAAAGTTTAGTTAACTTGTTGGTTCAGAAAATGGATGGATGGATGGATGTTGAGCAGGTTTGGCTAGCGTTAGTGTCATGGATTGTGTTCCTTGGGTGTGGTTTTATTTTTTTTGTTGTTATATAAAACTCTATCGTAGCTACATGACATACTTTTGAGGTCATGACAATTTAGCATATTTACTTGATGCTTATGCAAAGCTGCAAACTGTTACAAATTGGCCGTATTTTGTTATGGAAATCACTCAACGCTAACCCGTTGTGTTAGGACCGTATCATGGATTGTTATGGATATTAAAAATATCCACAAAGGGTGATGACACAAAGTGAAGCTTCATTGGTAGGCTATTATGTAGAATAACAAACGGCATGACATTCTAAGCGCTAGTGTACTTTTTGTGGTTGGTTTACAAAGTTGTTTCACTATGGGAGACTCTTGTCACATAAATAAACACAGCTTTGTTGACTCAAAACATACTGGAGCCACGCTGATCTCGATTGGAACATCCATCGGCTTAATGAACCTTTCCCATAGGTGACAACAAATTCTGTGAAATGCTCACATGTGCACAGTGTCCTACGTGAGATAATAAGGTGTCTAGTTAAAGTCATCAAGTTGGATTAATCATCTCGTAATTTAAAAGGCCTTTGTCTCATAAAACTGATCGTAGACATGATTGAAAGCAAAGATAAGCAGTAAAGAAAATGAATGGACGGATATTTGTTATTGGTTTGACTTTTTAAAATTCATACAAAACTATTTTACTGTATCTTAAGACAAGAGTTGGGCCCAAAAGAAATTTTTTTGAGGTTGTGCCTATTCTGATATTTGTCAGAATAAAATTCTGATAATTGACTAACATGATGATTAATTAAAAAAATAAAATAAAATAAAATACAGTAATAAATAAAATTACTTATTTTTTAGTCCTGCTTATGACAATAAAGATATGAATTACAATGCTGTGTCCTTTACATATGTTTTAAAATGTATTTTTTCCACTTCATTATTTTTATGTTTTTAGTTTATATAATAATAATAATTATTATTATTATCATTATTATTATTAGGGATGCACGATAATATCAGTGGCAGATAATTATCGGCAATTATCGACCAATTTGACGTCAAACATAAACCAGATAATAAAGAAATCCGCCGATAATAATAGACTTGCAGCGTTTGTCCATCTGTTGTGGTTGTGGCTCAAGTTGTGTCTCCCCAAAATGTTGCCCTCGCATTTTTGTGTTGTATTTTTAAAACATGACTGTTTTGTTTTGGCAAACTCAAAATGAGTTACTGGTTGTCTTTGAAGCAGAGATATCAATGAAATTCAGCTTCATGGTGTGTTACACAATGTTTCGATGTATTCGTACTTATAGTAGGACTCGAAAGTATATTTGTATTCAAGTTAATTTTGCAAACAATTATCGACTTACTTATCGGTTATTGGCATCGGCACAATTATTGGTTTGGAAAATTGCATTATCATGCATCCCTAATTAATATATATGTGAAATATTATTATTACTATAAATATTATTGTTATTATTATTTTGTAATGTGTTAATATGTACAAAATAAAAATATATTTAAAAAAAACTGACAAATTAGCCCAAAATAAATAAATCAGACAATTTGTGCTGACTGATGAAGAGCTAAAATTGGCCAATTAGATCAACCGGACGATTAATCCCTAGTTAAGAATGCTAAAAATGTTAAAACGTTGCCTTTAACTGTCAGCTATTTGAATTGATTGATTAATTAATAATTGCTATTATTATTATTATTAGTATTAGTATTAGTATTATTAATATAATTGTTTTTAAATTCAACTGACTACAATAGTCTGTGTTGTGAGGGCAAGTACAGTATATCCTCCACGACCCCTTCCACTATTTGAGAGTAGCATTGATGATTTGAGTGTTGCTTGTTTGGTTCTGCCCAACTTGTGACTGTTCTGGATGTCTTTGAAGGCCCATAAATGTCATGCCACAGAACAACAACTCTGACTAACTGCACACAACAACAGAGAATGACGTAGAATAGCCACAATCATTTTTGCAACAAGTCAGAAAACGTCTGAATGGTAAGAAAGCAACGAGAGAGGGGGTGGAGGGTGTAGAGAGGGTGGAGTGGGGGGTTTATTGTTTGCGGGTCCTGTGGTGGCCTGCTGGAGCAGGTCGGAGAGTCAAAGTGAGGATTAATTTGACATAGAATGCATCGCTACTTCTCTCCTGAACAAACATCGAAATGGAAGCTTGTTCACTACGGAACTGCTTCAAGGTATTTACTATCGATTTGGATGAGCAATGTGGGACGACAAATTAATACAATTTGAATCCAATTTTATGCCATTCTCTACTTTTTTATTTGCCTCTTGACACTTGGCATTCGTTTTGCTGATTTGTGTCTTATTTCGACAAAAATGAGATAGTAAAAAGTGTGCGAAAACGTGAATGATGTATTCTGACTTTGTCTCCAATTTTTACGACTAAAACAAAAATCTCCTGTAAATGAATCGATGAAGTGTTTACATCGGCATTGGTCTCAAATTTGGGGACGTTCGAGGTGTATCATAAAAGCTCTGTGTAAATGATGTCTATAACTATGGACACTGTGCACCCATGGACTGATTTACGAGGTAGGACAGTAGAGCTGTTTCCTGGAGCGATTGTCACAAAGTCTTAGTGGTAAACCATTGCTCGAAATAGTAGCGGACTGTCACAAATCACCAGACAGAGAGGGAGTTTCTATTTATTGATGGAAATGGAAACGACCTCAGATTTCAGAGGTGTTTTTCGTTATGTAATCTAGAGTTTAAAATTGAATATGAATGCTAACAAAAGACCTAATGATCCTTTAACAACAATAGCATGGCATTTTCATTTACAATACATTGAATATAAAAAAAAAAAGTACGATCATTATAATTGTTTGTTTTTCTGACAATGGTCTTAAAGCTGACCAATGCTGGATTTCATTAAGTTGTCCAACAATTTTATATATACTACATGTAAGGTACAGCAAAAAAAGGCTTTATCTGAGGCAGTGATTATTGTCAATGATTAATGATCACTTACAAACATTTGGACATATACAATAGAGATAGACAGATTATCGTCCGGACCAATGATTGTTGCAGATATTCAGCATTTTGACAAATATCGGCATCTGCCTTTTTGAAGAATCATTCGGCTGATAGATCAATATAAAACCGTGTTAACTTCAGGCAAATATTGATTGAAATTTTCAGTTATATTTATAAGACAATCCAAGTTCCGTTCTTCATTTCTTTTTTAACTCATTTGTTCCCAAAAATGCATAAAAACGTTCTATTTTAAATATCGCCATGGTGCCCAAAACGTATTGCACAGAAACTCTTTTTTTTTTTTTTATATATATAAAGTTTTATGCTAGAGCATACAGCAGGCTTTGAAGCAGCCTCTGATCTGAAGAGGTCGTTTTAAGCAATGGTAGATATTGCAAAAAACAGACAGCAGGTGGCAACAGGGTATAAGAGATCAACCAGGGCCATGTTGCAAAAAAGCACTTTTCCCCAGTGTTTTAAACAGGTTTGTGAATAATGATGAAACTTAGCTATATTCTAATGCTAATTGCTACAAAACGGAAACAGATACAAATATACTTTTTTTTCCTGATGAAAGAGGAGACTCTAATCTTTCTTTTGGTATTATTTTTATAGCAACTGAAGTGTGTCTTCTGCCCTTGAGTATTATCTCATGTCCGGTCAACTTTGTGAACTGTTTACTGGAAACTTTGTGGTACCGCCCTTCAAGATGGTATAAGAATGTTGTAAATCCTCTGTAATCTTCGCACTTGTGGGATGCTACAGCCATTACCTGTAACTCACTTGTGCCCGGAATATTCTGTAGAAAAAAAAGCTTTGAAGGAACTATTCATCGATCTTCAGCCTGTATTCAGATAACCAACATTCTCACTACCCGAAAGAAAAACGAACACGCGGAAGAAAAAGCTTATCTTCCAACACAACATAACACAATATTCTGTGGGAACTTGCAAAATCTGTCAAAATCCAGTAAAACAGCCGGGAGCGATGGGGATTGCTTCAGTGAAAATGACTGGGAGTGAATGAGTTAATTAAAGCTAACATAAGTAAAACTGTAACATTACAGATATTTTGACATTTTGAAAAACTTCTTCTTTTTTTTTACTGTAGCAAACAATAGGGAGCTATTTAGTTTTTTATTAAATTTTTAAGACATGCTAAATGACCTTGGGAGGTCCCTGAATTATTTTGTTAAAATTTGAAAACAAAGATGACTTTTGCCCAAGAATAAAAATAAACACTCCAATAATTTGCAAATCTAAAAAGTTGTTAAATAAACATATGCTAAAAAAATTCAACAAAGTTAAGAGTTGTAGTCTGTGCTCTTTTTTTATGCCTCCTTGACCACTAAGTATCGTATCAGCCCTGAAAAAAACATATCAGTCTATCCCTAATATACGTACAGTGTTGTGAGCAACATATTATCCAGTTATCATTTTCGGTTTGATTGTAATGTTTGAATATAAGTGCTTGACAATTTGTAAGCATCTCTTCTGCTGCACCCAACAGCATTTCTATGCTTGATGAAATCTACATTATTTTCTTATTGTGCTCTAAAAAAACGTCACTTCCCTCTGTAAGATTCCTCTCGACAACTGTTGGTTTTTGCTGATGTAGATGTCAAATGCATGACTTTTAATGTATGAAGGTTTTTAAGGGTGCAATGAAAACCAATTTGAATCAGAAAATTTGTTTTGATTGTAGTCGTTTCACTTTAAAATGAACTGTCCTTGAATCTCATGGTGCCTCATTGGAGAGATGCACACCCGCCCTTGCTATTACCTCCATTAAAGTGAGTATGTAATATGATGACCGATTTTTGTGACCTTTTCTCATTGTATGGCACATCCCCATGCTCTCAATGTCGGAGTCACATAATGGGCAGTTTGACATGATTAGCGTCCTGTGGCTACACAATACATCCACTATGGCCTGGCTGGCAGCCTGGCTTGTGGAAGGTTTATTCTCAAGTAAACACTTTTCCCCCAAGAATGCTATTTGCCATTGTGCCTGAGAATTGCTGTTATTGTTTGAGATTGCCGGTAACATATACTTTGGTGTGTCTTCTCTAGAGTGTTTGTCAACAGAAGCTTGGCAATGGAGAAGATTAAGTGCTTTGGCTTTGATATGGATTACACTTTGGCAGGTACGTACACTTCACCCAACACCTAAACAAAACAACTAGTAGAGTAAATAGTTGCACATTGGGACATAAAGTTAACATGGTTACTTTGTCGAATGGGATTTTCGAAAGTAACAGGTCTTCTGTTTACATTGTTTCTATGAGTGAGCAGCAAACATGTTATGAACGTTCCACATAACTCCCTGGTACACAGGATCGTTTGCATACTTTTCCAGCTGACCAGTAACTGGTCCAAAATTATCCTGCCATGTTGTTCTATGACTCAGGCCCACTTTCTCAGCCACGCTTCCAAAAATAACCAAATGACTTTGTTAAGTAGGTCACGTGTGTTTGTGAAGTTCTTGAATGATGACTGCTTTGAGAAGAGGAATCACTCATAGCCCACCCTCTCAATTTGCAGTTCCATCTCAGCGTGCAAGTCGCTCAGCTGTTGACATGACTCTTTTTATGGGGGCTCATAACGAAGTGTCAATGTTTGCGATCACGTATCCATGGAGGGGCCGTCAGCTTTTGACCCCGGAGTTTATACTGTATTTCATGTATGCATATAAAGGTGTTATTACATAGTTATTACGTAATGCTTTCATTGTTGGGGCAGTGTGGTGTCTTCGTGGTTAGTCTAGAGTTTGGGGTTCAAAACCTGGTTTGGCCCTTCTAATTAATTAATTAATTCTAATTAATTAATTCAATACTCAAAATTGTCAATAGTCTGAATGCTTGTTTGTTTGGGCCGGACAATCCATCAAAATTGTGATTTCTGTTTTTGCTTCTCACAATCTTTAAAATGTTGTAACGGAAGGAAAACGATTAATGTGTAGAACGACTGGTGCGTTTCCAAGTTGCCGACGTTGTGAAAGCAACCTGAATGCACCATGTTGCTTGCGTTGCAAGTAATGTTCATTTTGTTAACGAAAACTAAATAAAAATATTTTCATCAAGACTCTTTATTCACCGTACGAAAACCTCCATTAATAAACAATAATTGGGACTAAATAAGTATGCATTTTTGTAGACGAAAATGTAGCTTATTTTAATAAAGACTGGCGTCAAATCTATGGACATTTTAGTTCACGAACAAAGACAAATTATAATTTTGTAAAATCCTGTCTGCTAATCTGTCACTAACACACAGTGACACCCCCCTTTCAAATCTGCCGCTAGCAAGTGCAAAGTAACATTAATGCAACAGCTTCAAACAATGTTGATCCGACCGCTAACTAATGCTAGCTAACTTACTAGCTTGTAGCATGGAGTCATAATAGCCACTTGTTGATATAGTGTAATCGTGTATGAAGTTGTTTTAAAAAAAAATAAAATGAGAGAAAATTGTATGTTCTCGATTAGATGGAAATGTTCAATATTATCTGATGACAAAAAAATAAAAAATGGTGAAATGATCAGACTAAAAGTTTTGACAGTTTCTGTTGACAAAAATTAGATGAATAAAATTACGTTTTCTTGAACTAAAAAACACACTAAAATGCTCAACTTTATTCGTCGATTAAAAGATGACTAAATAAAAATGGGATGAGGTTGCCTAACTATGATAAAAACTAACAAGTGTGATTGAAATTGGACTAAAACTGAGACTAAATTAAAAAATTGCTGATCAAATCAACACTAGTTGCTGGCGTGTAATGTATGTGATTCGACTGTCAGTGAGCGTGATATCACGCTCATTAAGCATGAAAATGCAAGAGGAATTCACATTATATTAACAAGGCAATTTTGTACTTAACAAGAAATCGTTTTAGTAATGATGATTTCAATCCCAATTGGGATTCGTATTTTTTCCATAATCGTCCAATTACTTAAGTTGGGATAGGCTCCAGGTCATCTGCATAAATTAAATCAATTTAGGTTTTGTTGAGCAACTTTTATGGTACATACGTGATACTTGTACACATGCGGTACTATAAACAATTTCCAGCGGAATACATTACATTCAATTTTACAGCTAACTTTGAATGTTTCTTGAAGTCAACCATTTAAATGTCTCTTTTTGAGAGCAACATGTGAGAGCAACAACAAGTTAACATCAGTCAGCCTTATCTCACAGTTGCACTTTGATCCTCCAGAGGTGATAGAGAGGAACACGTGGCAGGTGTACCAAAGGGTTCGTCAGTCCTGTAATGATGAAACTTGAAGTTAAAAACAGGGATTCTCAGTCGTGTTACTTGCGTCTCTTCTAGCCTCGAGATCCACAAATGAGTGACGCGTCGTGAACTAACGTTACATGTGGTATATCTGTTTTTTTTCTTTTTTTAAATATATTTTTATTAAATTTTTTTGAAAACTTCGTGGGTGGCGGCCAGTTTACTTGGGTGGCCCGCCCAGGTATTAACATGTTGTGGGAAACACTGCACAGAAAACAAGTATAAATGTCAGCATTGATGGGTGTGTGTATGGCTGTCACTACTGACTGAATATTTTTAGAATTGATTATTCTATTGATTAATTGAATATTCAGATGTAATTTTATTTGCATTTAGGTTTGTTTATATGTCTTACTTTCATTAAACACAAAATATAATCACTTTTATTTCATGAAGGACAGTTAAAAAAACAACAACAGAATAATATATTACTGTTGAAAGGCTGAAATCAGGATTTGGACCATTTTAAGTTAAACAATGGCTGTAATTAATTACTTGATTATTAAAATACTCGTTGATTAATTTGATAATGAATCATTTGTTAATTAATCTTGACACCTCTGGTTCATTGTGCAGTCCCCTCCAAAAGTATTGGAACGGCAAGGTCAGTTTTTGTTGAATACTGAAGACATTTTGATTTTTGATCGGATGGATGGATGGATAGATGGATGGAAGCCTGCTTGTGTGTGTCTGTGCGTGAGGGAGTTAGTCATGTTCATCCTGTCAGTGGGAGAAATACGAGAAGTAAAATAATTCAAGAGAGTCAACTAACGACATCGTAAGCAACAGTCCCACCACTTCCGGTCCATACACCAAAGCCCTTTGTCGAGTTTGCTGTCAATAGTATGAAAATTACTGCCCGACGGTGCGGCTTTTGATGGAGCAACAGATCTACAAATAACTTGGCAGACTACTGTTAGAAGTCAGGTCAGCCAAAGTTGCACCTGAAAGTCAAATACGAATTATACATTGCAGTATTGCAAATAATCTTCTGTTTTTAAGTCTTTGCTTCTCTAAACCAATACCTCCCAATCAGTCGTTTAATAGCGCACAGGTACCGGTACATGGTTTAGCAAGCCTCGTCTTGCGATTATGTAATTAGATGGGCCTCACCTCATAAATGACAGTCCTAAAGACCAGCTTAAGATATGAAATGACATGCTAAATTGAGGTTTGTTCATGTCAAGGTCAACATGTTGAAAATGACCTGGCAGTGAACTAGGGAAAGCGAGAATGGTGATCAGAGAGGTAACCGAGGGCAAACAACTCTTAAAATAGGTTTCTTTGTAGCGCCCCTGAGCTTCGGGAAGAATATGACGAGAGCAGGGAGGAAGAGGAGGGGCTGGAAAGGCAATGTAATTGGTGTGCGCTACCGCTCTGGGCAGAGGGCCCAGACCCTCTGTTTACTGAAGGACCACAGCTGGGGCTGAGAGACAGATGGAGGATTGAGCTGCAAAAGGTGACGTGGTTCTAATACAGAAACAGGCTCAGGATTAGTCAGCTTGAAAAACAACAGGACCAGTACTAATTTAAAGCATCAATCTGGACAAAATTATTGGCACCCCTCTGTTAGTGAAATTATAATAATTGATAGTAATAATGTAATAGTAAAATAAATAATAATAGTAATAATACAAAAAAAAATCATATTAACCAATGAAAAACAGAGGAGAAGTCAACCCCCCCAAAAATTATTGACTATAATATGTTGCAGCCCCACTAGTCTTGATATGGTATTCTGGTTCCTATTGTGTTAGTGGATTATGAGTTAAGCAGCAAAATCCAGGTTTTTATCAATATCAGACGGAGGCCATTTTGCCACTTCTTGTCGAGTGAAAATGGCATCACAGTTGCTCAGGTCTCAGGTAAAATCCAATCATAGCTCAGCTCCAAAGTGAGCTGTGATTGGTTGTTACCTAAGCCCTGAGCATCTGTGATGTCATCAACAGTTGACAGCAACTGGCAAAATGGCTGCCCCCTGAGATGGATAAAAACGGCTGGATTTTGCTTCATAACTCATATTCCTCAAATGTAATATTGATCAGAATGTCATGTTTAGCTTAGTAAGGTCACATATAACATATTATTGTCAAGCAATGTTTAAAGTTGACTTCAAAATCATAATAATAATCCAAGGTTAAGGTACATCAGTGTCAGTTCGCAGTCGTATCATCCGTCAGTGTTTGAGTCAAAGTGGACTTGATGGGAGATGATCAAAAAGGCCAAACTGCATCATAACAACGCTTCTGAGAGATTGTCCTATGGACAGGAGAAAAAAATGAACTTTTGGGCAAGCCGCATCAGCTGTATGTTCACAGATGCAAAAATGAAGCATACCAAGAAAACAACTGTCCCTACTGTGAAACATGGAGGAGGCACTGTTATGCTCTGGGGCTGCTTTGTTGCATCTGGCACAGACTCTTGAATCTGTGCAGGGTACAATAAAAAAAATCTCAAGACTATCAAGATACTCTTGAGAGAAATGTGTTGTCCAGTGTCATAAAGTTTGGTCTCAGTCGCAGGATAATGACCTAAAACACAGCAAGAAACACCTGGCAGAAAATAATCGGCCCTGGCATTTTGACTTGGGGCTTAGAGCTTTGTAACTGAAAAATCATTTTAACTCATTCACTGCCATTGACGGCTATAGACGTAAAAAAATAATTTGAACTATTTCTATTAGTTTAACTAACTAACTAACGAACTATTTGTATTAGTTTAACTTTTTCCCCCACTTTTGTTAACAAGAGTATGAAAATCTAGAAAAAAATGATTGTACATTTAGAACAGATATAAATCGTGAGTTAACTAGTGAAATCATGCAATTAATTACGAAAAAATTTAAGCGCCTGACGCCCCTAATTTTTAATATTATTTTCTTTTTTTCTTAAAAAAATAAAATAAAATTCATTTTTTAAATGTTTTTTATTTTTAATTATCTTTTCTTTTTTCTTTTCTTCTTTTTAATTGATTAATAAAAAATTAGGGGTATCAGGCGATTATTTAAAAAAAATCATAATTATTGCATGGCTTCACTAGTTAACTCACGATTAATCACACATTTTATATCTGTTCTTAACTTTTTGACCGCCATAAACGTTATAAAACGTTTAGCAAAAACCTACGGAGGGGCGCCGAGGACGTTAAAAGACGTTTACTATGTTTTTTGGGGGTTTTTTTTGGATACGGGTGGAGGAAAGCCTGTGTATCAAGTATCAAGCAGATCTAGTTAGTTTAATGACTCGTTTTGGCCCCTAGATGGCAGCGATGACTCTCTTTGCACAAGGTTGGGTGGGCCGCCCACCGTGGGCGTCAGTAGAAGACGTGAGGCGGAGCTAGAGTGTTGAGGGGACAATGGCTGATGATACAACAATGGCTGATGAAGCAACAATGGCGACCGGTTGCAAGCAGCTCACGCTTGAGCATTTTTTGCAAAGACGGAAAGCATCGATCAATACTAAAAAACGCATTGATGTCGACGATGATGATGATGACTCCGAGCTTGACGCCAAAGTTGGAAGCCTTGACGCGACCGTTATGATCACGTAGTAAGCCTCACCGGCTAGCGCTGCTAACGCCGGAAAACGCGCAGCCGACCGGGTACTTCTGCACAAGCGGACATTCGATCGGACAATGAAGAGTACCCCGAGTCCAATGCATATTCATCGGAGGAGCGGGTACAGTCTGATCACGGAGAAGACACTGGTTCTGGACTACGATGCCACCATGAATGGAGTGGATAAGATGGATCAGAACATCTCTTACCACCCGGTATAGCAACTGTAGTGCATGAGGAAGCCAGACGTAACACCACCGTAACGTAACCGTAACATGATCCTGATATTAGACTTTATGGCAACACACACTGCAGTATATACTTGCTATTCCCCGGAAAAAACGGCCTGCAAGAAAGTGCAGCTTCTGCATGCGAAGAGGCAATCGCAGTGAAACTAATCTGTTGTGCAAATCCTGTTGCGTCTTCTTGCACGCAGGGGAGTATTTCACAAAAAGAAAAACTGTCGTTGAAACATCCACATAATTGTAAATAGTACCACAGTTGCACACATTTGTAAATAGTTTGCCAAATTGTTGTCAAATTGTTACACTGTTGAATGTAAATAAACGTATTTTGCTATCAAAAAACACTTTTTCATTCTTGGTGGTAGTGTTTTATAGAAGTAAAGCACTATTTAGGTGTTTGTGGCATAATTCATGTACACAAAGAAGTGTAAAATTCACTAGAGTGCATGAAATAATATAGTTCCACTAAAAGCTTGATTTCTCCGTATTTTGGTCCAAAACAAGCGCATTTGGTTGAAACTAACCATTTTCTATTGTTGATTACTAAAGAACGGAATAAGGTAGAAACAAACTTTTTTTTCTAATGAAATCTTTCATTTGGTAGTATGTGTGTTTCCATAGTCCAAACAGAACATTTTCTGTGGACCTTGAAAGATCAGTCAAAATGCTTAAATCGGCTGGCACTGACAGCATCCCTTTTCTGAAAACGTCTGGCAGTCAAAGAGTTAATGTACAATAAAAAAATTCTAGGTTTTCATACTCTTGATAACAAAATAAATAGTTCAAATGAATTTTTGACGTCTATAGCCGTCAATGGCAGTGAATGAGTTAATAACCTGGCCATTTTGTTTGCTTGCTACTGTAATATTTGACACCATACAAGCAGAAAGGGCAGAAGCTACAGCATTTAGCTTTTGTTATTTTCTTTTGTACCATCCTTCCAAACAAACCCACCAGGAGCCAGGAAGGCAGCCATCAACACAAGCACATTCTCCATTTTATATTTATAACATGTGACATACCCTTGTCCCCGCCGTGTCAGATAGCATTTTAATCCTCCGCCGGCCTTTTTCTGAGCCTCGTCTTAGTTCTAGTTTAGTCCTGGGGCAAGTATGTAACTGTTGGCGAGGATGAGAGTGGACTCATCAACCTGCTCATCCATATTCCACTGAAAGTTGGGCCAAAGCTCGTTTTCACACCTGATCAAGTGTCCTTGTTGATTCATGTGCAGAACAGCCTGGCTTGTGTTGATACGAACACACATGGAAGTACAATGTGCGTGCGTGTGCACGTGTGAAGGCCAGGGGCTTCGTGAGACAGTAGGAACGCGTTGGTATCAAAAGAGTGAATCAACACAGCACAATCCGGAGTGGATCATTTCACTTTATGAAGTCGCTTTGTACTTTCAATCTAATGTTTTATGTTGCCATGGAAGCATAATAACAAGATCATACATAACATCAGAGCCAGCTGGGTGCTTGGTACAAGTGTATGGTAGCGTATCATGGTGTTTAGTCAGTACATCATGATCACTTTTACCGATAGATACCATGTGTGTTTTGACTGAGCAAGGCATTGCTGCATCAAGGTGGCCAAAATACACAGATGATCATTTAGAGCAGGGTTCGCCATTTCTGGTCCAGGAGGTCCGCAGCCCTGCAGGTTAGACGTTTCCGCCTACCAACTCACTTGATAAGATCAGGATCGTTATCAGGCATGCTGGTGAGCTGATTATATGAATCAGGTTTGCTCGTGGGCGGAAACATCTCAAACCTGCAGGACTCTAGACCTCGGGAGCAGGACTTGGTGAACCCTTGGCTTAGAGCATTAGAGCATGATTAGCTAATATAACACAGGTAATGTCACTTCTGTATTTATACAGTGAAAGAAGAAGGAGTTAAAAACACCTTGGAATATTAATTGATGAATCCCTTAACTTTAAATCGCATGTACTGTGCCTTGTAAAAAAAGCTAAAGCTGAATTTTTACTTTAGAAATAAGCTGTTTTTCTTTTAATGTAAAAAAGTGTCTTGTCGCTGCAACTTTTTTACCTGTTTTCGACTATGGTGATCTTTTATATATGCATGCCTCTGCGCAGTGTCTCCATCAAATAGATACTCTTTATCATGCATCCCTGAGGGTTATTACAAATTGTAAAGCTCTGACTCTCTGGGTCGAATGGCCTGCATATTCGACCCGCAGACCAACTCACTGGCACACCTTTATTTATAAGGCAATTCTTGGGCTGCTTCCCCTCTATCTTTGTGTTTTTATAAGGCAGAGAAGCACCGGACAGTATTCATTGCGTTCGCAAGACCTCTTTTTGTTCTCTGTACCAAACGTATGGACAGAAATTGGTAAAAAAAAACTTTTGGGTACTCAGCACCATTAGCCTGGAGTCTTCTGCAGAATGACTTAAAGCTCAAAGAACTGGTGTCCTTAAATGTTTTTAAATCTAAATTGAAAGACATGGAAACAGCTTCCATACAGTGTCGATGTTTTTAGCTTGGCTGTTTGAACAATTGTATTGATCGTTTAATCCAAAATGTTGTACTTTGTACCTTTATTTCATTTTATTTGTCCCACTCTGTACTGTATGTCTGTAACTTTGTGTTCTTTTGTTGCTGCCTGTCTTGGCCAGGTCTCTCTTGAAAAAGAGGTTTTTAATCTTAATGGGACCAACCTGGTTAAATAAAAGTTAAATGAAAAAAATGTTTTTGAAGTATTTTCAGTATAAATGTAATGCATATTTTTGAGTCCAGAATAATGTGTTTGAACAAATCTCATTAATTGAATAACTTTTTTAAACACATTTTTTAAACTTCACGACTAATTGATGTCCATTATAAATGCATTGAGACTGGGAAAGCGTTATGTTAAAGCTTAGCTTTAACTGCAATTGCAGTGTTGCGCCATTATGGAGGCGCTATATCAACAACAGTGCACCGGAAAGTCCTGAAGCAACAACCTGAATAAGAAACAGCTTTCTTTTTTTTTTAAACTTTAATGTACCGAAGAAGAAACAGATCATGGTTGGGAGGTGGCACGCTCCAGCCATCGCCAAAGTCATAAAAACGCAGTATATACACTAAACATAATAGTGTTTTACAACATCGCTAAACTATATTTACAATTTAATATGTACTAGTGGATGAGTTTTTAATGATTGCAAAAGTTAATATCAACTTTGTATTCATATAATTTCTAATTTCTAGTCCCTGATCGTAAAATGGCTGTAGGAGGGCGGCCGATAAGGGTATAGGTCACTGCCGCGAGTACCGATACCTTAAAATAAGACTAGTATTGGCACCGTTACCAATACCTGGTATCGGCAGTCACCCATCATAGTCAGGATGATACCACCTCTGCCTCATTTTGAGCCAGGAAAAACCCTGAGTCTGCTTCCAAATAAGGAAGTAACAGATGTCATGCGCTGCAGAGCAAGGCAAGCATTTTCTGCTTTTGTTTTGTTTGGCATTTCTGGCCTGGGACAGCTATTTCTGTAATGTGTGAACTCTGACCTTAGTTGTGCCTGGAAGAAAGTGTGTGACATGACGGGCGAAAAGCCATAGACGACAAATGGACCCACAATTTGTATGTAGGGTTGCTATCACCTGTGTACTGCTGATGACGGCTGCAGACAGAAGATAGCAACCAACAAATCGGAGTTAATGAAAAAAATAGCTTTTGAAGGGCGATTTCGGGCAGGCGTAACATACGTACGTACATGTTAATCTCGAGAAATGACGACAAAATATAGAACTGTAATTGCGTTGTCCTGTTGACTAACTGAGAATTGCGTGTTTGCTTTCTAGTGTATAAATCACCCGAGTATGAATCGCTTGGATTTGAGCTTACAGTGGAGCGGCTGGTTTACATCGGTTACCCACAGGAGCTCTTCAGCTTTGTCTACGATCCATCCTTTCCTACCAGGTGGGCCCAACTTTCACTTCTTTGGCATCTCTTGAGACCTCTGTATGACCTTGACTTGGCTAGCGCTAATGTAAAGAGCAGCGGGGCAAGTGATATTGAGTCTCAAATAAAATGAACTGAATTGAGAAATGACAGCCGTTAACAGTACTTTTTTCACTTCCAGGGGCCTTGTATTTGACACTATGTATGGGAACCTGTTGAAGGTCGACGCCTACGGTAATATACTGGTCTGCGTCCATGGATTCAACTTCCTCAGAGGGTGAGGCTTCTGAACATTCATCTCTCCTCGTCTCTGAGGAAGATTGTTAGTAACACTGTCAGGTTTGTGGCCTCATACGGTATGTGTGCCTGCATCACGACCCTCACAAGCTAATCTGAATGGGGTTCCATTTTCCCCAGCCCTGAGATCCGAGAGCGCTACCCAAACAAGTTCATTCAAAGAGATGATACAGAGCGCTTTTATATTCTCAACACACTCTTTAACCTGCCAGGTACGGTGTTTTGCGCAACAATTGAGTGGGCTAATGACAAAAAATATCAGCGTGTGCGATGCGTGATGTTGTGTGACGGACATTGTTATTTTATTTTTTTAGAGACCTACCTCTTTGCGTGCCTAGTGGATTTCTTCTCCAACTGTGATCGATACACAAGGTACGAAACTGATTATGACAATAAATGTCATGCCATGCAGCAAGCTGCTGGGCGCTGCATGTGAAGTGACTCAAAACAACCTTGGACAAAAGAAACTCCTGCTTGCATGGAAGTCAAGCAGTCAATAAATACATTTTGCTTTTCCCTATTTGTAAAACTAAAACTTTAGAAAGAGGGAGAAAAGTGAAATCAACATTGGATGCTAGTATTAGCGGCGTGTCCAATGTCCTGTACATTTCTTGAGAATGTTGCATGGTTTTTGTCCTCTGAAACCTGGTTGTTGGTCTTTTAGGGGAAGAATGCTTTCCTGTTTGGCTGGGGACCCCTCCATCAAGGGAAGGCTATCCCATTTAAAAGCAAACGAGCAAAAAGACAAACCAAGAAAAAAAATATAGAAATGTTTTGGAAAACCTTCTTGTAAATATTCGTCTTGTACAACAGCCGTATATATGTGCGTGCGTCTGCTCCTTCCTCCTCAGCTGCGAAACCGGCTTTAAAAACGGCGACCTCTTCATGTCGTACAAGAGCATGTTCCAGGACGTTCGCGATGCTGTTGACTGGGTCCACTTCAAGGTATGGTATGCCGTATGTGGAAGCTGCAGTGGCAAAAATAACAAAGTATGTGAACCCTGCTCTGTAAAACCTGATGAGTTAGTTCCACTCAAATGGGTTTGAGGAAACCAGTTCCAACGATTCCATCCAGCCATCCATTTTATGATTCTTTCAAGTTTAATACAATAACACAAACAACTTAAATATTACCCCAAAAATATTTGATTTGACCCCAAATAACTCATATTTATTAAGTAACACAAGTGAATTAAGTTTTGCTCATTATGCAAAGTAAAAAGGGGAAGAAAAAAAAAGAATGATCAGCATTAAAATACTCCAAAATTTAACATCTGAGATATTATTACGTTCTGTTATTTTATTATTATTTTTGAAGATGTACTGTTGGGATTTACATTGTATGAAATGACCTGTGTTTCTAACTAAATTGGTCAGAAAATGTAATATCTTCATCAAGTCACAGTCACAGTACTACTACACAGAAGGAAGCAAACACGTAGAGAGGAAAAGACTGAGAAAACAAAACTACACCCTGCCTGGTGAGTTATTTTGATAAACACATCAGCTATTGCTGTGTTTTTTTTTTACAGGGCTAAATTATATAATTTCTACCTACATTATTCACTAATCACTTATTTTCATATTTAAGTGTTATGCTCAAGTAGCATGTTGAGACTATTTATTCACATGCCTGTTTAACATTTAATAATAATTTAGATGCATACCATCGAAAATAATTAATATGGATATGATGACCTACTTTCCTATGGAATGAATGCGTATTTTTGCGATTTTATGCTGTTATTGTGGTGGACCAAACATGGACAAGGACACCAGGTGTTTCAATTTTAGACAAAGAAATCCATTTAATGAAAGCAGAAAAAAAAAGATTTAACAAAAATTCAATTATCAACTAATAATCAAAATCAACTTTAACATAACCAAACTCAAACCAGACTGACCTACAGACAAACAACTCGGGTAGCTTAAATGGGGGTGGACTAACCTAAATGAACACAAGAGGGAGGTATGACAGCAAATCAAACAAAATTGCCAACTTAATTAAATATGGGGAAAAATAAGCAAAAATAAATATATCAACACTAAACAAGTGAAAACTAAAATGCATTTACTGCTGTCAACTTAACTGTGTTTCAGTACCTGTTAAGTGTCACAGTTTGCCTGGATGGATCATGTTCATGATGCACATAATCACCTACTGGTGGCAATAGAGAAAATCAATTTTAGGAGTTAGTCTTTTATGTACAGCAGTAGTTCAACCTCATTTCACATAGTTGAGCTTTCACATCTGGTTAATTTGGTTAGTAGTTGAGGGAGTATAGTATGTAGGCAGCACGTTTGGTTGTACTGTATGTGACTAAGAATATCGTATATAGTATATATATATATATATATATATATATATAGTATATAGTATATAGTATAAGTTTTTATGTCTTTTACATTTCAGGGGACACTGAAGGAAAAAACGGTGGAGAACCTTGAGAAGTATGTGGTGAAAGATGTAAGTCGTTTGTATTCATCAAGGCGACCCCTCGAATCTTTGAGGAGGCTTCTTTGTAAAGAGCTTTACCGTTCATTTTGTTTTTCTGCATTCCCTCCAGGGAAAGTTGCCTCTTCTCCTTAGCCGGATGAATGAAGTTGCCAAGGTGTTTTTGGCTACCAACAGTGACTACAAATACACTGATGTAAGGAAGGCCATTAATATTCGCACCATGAGCCACACCGGCTACTTGTTGGCTAAAGCACAACTGTATAGTCACCAGTCACAATTTATTTATTTACTGCAATAATAATCATTTTGAATAGACGCATTTGAGAGTTTTATTTATTTATTTATTTTTAAGATGGTAAAAAAATATCCATAAATTAAAACCCCCTTGATGGATTTTGCTTTGTTCACAGAAAATCATGACTTACCTGTTTGACTTCCCCCACGGTCCAAAGGTAAATATTCTCTTGTGTAAAACAAATCTATACAAGATAAGCAGGCTTGTATATTGAAGCCAGCCATCTTAAAAAAAATAAAAATAATAATCCATATGATTGTGTGACTTTCTGCATGTGCGTGTGTTTATGTCCACATCAGCCTGATACTTCACACCGACCGTGGCAGTCTTACTTCGACCTCATCCTGGTGGATGCCAGAAAGCCGCTCTTCTTTGGTGAAGGGACAGTCCTCCGACAAGTGGACACGGTGAGGAGACATCAAGCTCACAGTTTGATGACGCAATAGAAATGTACCAAATTTCAAATGAGTTAGTTTATTAATCGATCAAGCCATTCAATCTTCATTTAGACCCGGGATGCACTAAGAATTCGGCCACAGAGAAAAAAAAATGACCCAAAAGTGCATGTTGGGTTTTGGTCCAAAAGATGTTTGTCACCAAAACAACGAGGCTGAAACAGGATGTTGTGATAAAGTGTGATGCAAACAAAAACATTTTAAGGGACTGCTGATTGGGCTTAACATTAGCACTTATATAACAGGTCTGTATGCCAATGTGTGTGTATGCCAAAAAAAATTCTCAATAATGTCAGTGCTAAAATTCACCCCCCTAAAAAACTTAGAAGTGATTTAAGTTTGGGGGGGGGGGGTTACTAGTGTTTCCTGGTTTGCTTTGTCTACATCCTGTTGTGTTCAAATGATTTTTGAACATTTAGGCAAGTCTGTTTATTGTCTATTACGGTATATTTATTGTTTAAATAATTGGTTTTATTTATTGTTGTGTGTTCCAGTGGAATATTCTTGAGAATTAAGTTCTTCACTCTTAAAAATAATGTAATTCAATTACTACTAATATAGTGTCAAGTGACTATAGAGCAGGGGTCTGCAACCTGCTGCTCTTGAACCTTTAGTCCCTCTGCTGTGGCTCCCTGTGGACATATAAAAAAATTGTAAAAAGTAAAAAAAAAAAAAAATCTTACATATTAAAAAAAAAATTTTTTGATAAAATATTGCCTTACGATTGGCTGGCAACCAGTTCAGGGTGTACCCCGTCTACTGCCCGAAGCTCCAGTAAGGACAAGCGGTTAAGAAAATGGATGGCTGGATGGATAAAATATTCTTTAAATGAATTAATGACTTAGATTTTTTTTTAAGAATAATGAAATAATCAAAAAATGTCAGTCCAAATTTGTAAGTAAATGACACAAATGGTAGATGAAAAAGTTTTTAAGAAAATACCTAAACATGTCTAAAAAGTGACCTTAAAATAGGAAGAGGAAAAGCAGAAAATAACCATATAATGTTGACTATTCAATTTGCAAAAAAAGTCAGAAAAGAAAATGTTTAAAAAGTAACCATAAAATGTCCCAAAAAAAAGGAAGAAATCCCAAAAATGACTATTTAATGTCCACAAAATTGCAAAAAAAAAAAAAGAAAAACTGATTTTTTTTTAAAGGAAGAAAAGAAAACTATGTATAAAATGTCTTAAACCAAAAAAGTTTAATCCCCAAAAGTACCATAAAATGTCCACAAAAATGTCAAAAAAATTATAGCAAAAAGGCAGAAACAAGTGTTGAAAAATAGCCATAAAATGTCCAACAAATGAAGAAGTGAGGCAGAAAATTGCCAAAAATGTCAGAAATTTGACAAAAAGGCAGAAAAGGATTAAAATGCATGAACTATGTCTGAAAATTTTCACACACTCAAAATATCCCAAAACAAAAGACGAAAGGTAGAAGAAAATGAATGTCAATGGATGCTGCATATTTCCTGTTATGGTGCAGCTCTAATCCAGACCGATTTTTTGTTATTTATTTGACCTAAAATGGCTCTTTTGACAGGAAAGGTTGCTAACCCCTGCTATAGAGCAACCTCGAGGTTTTCTTTCTTTTTAAGTACAACTTTCCCGTGTGACGCATCGCGAAATTGTATCTAAAACCCGATGACTTATGTATTTGAAATTCTCCTCAGACCACAGGGCGACTCAAGATTGGCACCTACACAGGACCCCTGCAGCACGGTATTGTTTACTCTGGAGGTAAGACATCTCACGTGGTGTCAGGATGTTTTGCGGTCGCTCCCTGTGTGATGTCGCGATACTTCACCACAGGTTCCTCGGACATCGTGTGCGACTTGCTCGGGGCCAAAGGCAAAGACATTGTGTACATCGGGGACCATATCTTTGGAGACATACTCAAGTCCAAGAAGCGCCAAGGCTGGAGGACCTTCCTGGTCATACCTGAGCTTGCCCAGGAGTTGCACGTGTGGACCGACAAGAGCTGTGAGGCCGGGAGAAAAAAAAGAAAAAAAGAAGCTTTATGAACATATTTGTTCCATTGCATTTAGTGGAACTGAAATCTGCTTGGCCTTGACCAGCTGAAATAACATTGTAATGCGTAGCAGATGATAAAATGAGATTAGGCACATGACTTTTGACATAGTTATTGTCATGGTCATGCACATGAGCAGTGATGCTGATCATGTTTTGTTTTTTTCCTCTCTCAGCTTTGTTTGAAGAACTGCAAGGCCTGGATATTTTCTTGGCAGAACTCTACAAGTAAGACTCTCGAACTCTTCCAAACCTCTTGCGCTGATTCCACCGTTCTGCAGAATTCACATCTGTTTGTGTGTGGGCACGTTTATCACGAAGTCCTCGGGGTCGAGAGTGTGAAGTCTAAAGGAGTGGGCTGAAACGCTGCGTTTGCTAATGCGTCAGCCTCTTTAGCAAACTGATAACACCTCACCCACCCATTGTCTCCGATCTTAACTCATTCACTGCCATTGACGGCTATTGACGTCAAAAATTCATTTGAACTATTTCTATTAGTTTAACATGTTTTTCCACTTCTGTTAACAAGAGTATGAAAAGCTAGAAAAAATGTATTGTACACTTAGAACAGATATCAAATTTATGATTAATCGTGAGTTAACTATTGAAGTCATGCGATTAATTACAATAAAAAATTAGGAGCGTCGGGCAGTTAAAATCGTAATTAATTGCATGACTTCATGAGTTAACTCACGATTAATCACAAATTTTAAATCTGTTCTAAATGTACAATAAAAAAATTATAGGTTTTCATACTCTTGTTAATAAAAGTGGAGAAAAAAAATGTAGTTCAAATGATTTTTTGACGTCTATAACCGTCAATGGCAGTGAATGAGTTAATCACGTCACATTGTTCTCCCGCAGACATTTGGACAGCAGCAGCAACGAGAGGCCCGATATCAGCACAATCCAGAGAAGAGTCAAGGTACAGCTTTAATCGCCTCCGTTTCCATAACGACACGAGAGGACAGGGTCTGTCCCACATGCTGTCACATGTAGTGTGTGTTTGTTAAGCGTGATGTAACTCCGTCCAGTTTGTCTAAAAATGACTGCGTGCGGATGCTGGAAGATCACGCACTATTAACTCATTCACTGCGATTGACGGCTATAGACGTCAACAATTCATTTAAACTATTTCTATTAGTTAAAAAAAAAATTCTACCACTTTTGCTAACAAGAGTATGAAAACCTAGGAAAAAAATATTGTAAATTTAGAACAGATATACAATTTAATATAAAACTAGTAAAGGTTGTGACATCAAGTCCGGGCTTCGGCCTTCCTGGGTGGAGTTTGCATGTTCTCCCCGTGCTTGCGTGGGTTTTCTCCGGGTACTCCGGTTTCCTCCCACATTCCAAAAACATGCATGGCAGGTGAATTGTCCATAGGTGTGATTGTGAGTATGGTTGTTCGTCTCTGTGTGCCCTGCGATTGGCTGGCAAACAGTTCAGGGTGTACCCCGCCTACTGCCCGAAGCCAGCTGGGATAGGCTCCAGCAACCCCCGCGACCCTTGTGAGGACAAGCGGTACAGAAAATGGATGGATGGACTAGTGAAGTCATGTGATTAATTACAATTAAAAAATGTAATCGCCCGACGGGCCTAATTTTAAAAATATATATAAAAAATAAGGGCCGTTTAATCGTAATTAATCGCATGATAATTTTATATCTGTTATAAATGTACAATAAAAAAATTCTAGGTTTTCATAAAAAAGGAAATGAAAAAAATGTTTAACTAATAGAAATAGTTCACATGAATTTTTTACGTCTATAGTCGTCAATGGCAGTGAATGAGTTAATGGATAACCACACACACATTTGTCTATGTGGCCTATTCCTGTCTTGTCTGAACTTAAAAAGATGAAACAAAAATTACAACCAGACATTTTAGTTTAATTTGTATAATGAATTTAATTATAAAGAATATACGTTCAATTTTAGTTGAATTTTTATCATTGCTCTCCCCAAGCATCTCCTGCACATTATTATATCTGTGAGGTTGATCAACCCTGCTCTCTCCAGATCTACATTCACAAGTCGAGTTATTCTCCTCTTCTTCAGAAAGTCACCCATGACATGGACATGTGCTACGGCATGATGGGGAGCCTTTTCCGCAGCGGCTCCAGGCAGACTCTGTTTGCCTCCCAAGTGATGCGCTACGCCGACCTCTACGCAGCCTCCTTCATCAACCTGCTCTACTATCCGTTCAGTTACCTCTTCAGAGCCGCACACGTGCTCGTGAGTACGCACACCTGGGCGAGGGGGGGAATTGACACTCGCAGGAGCCGTACAGAAGGGCTGACTGTGGAGCTTAAAAGATTTAGCTTGAGATTCTTCATCACGTTAAGGGAGACTTTCCTTATTTAGCCATTTTCAGCAGTCAAAAAAACCGGCATATTTTGCCTGCAATTAATCGGATAACTTCATTATTTTTTATGTCTTATTGATACCGTTACAAAGGCAATTGTGCAACTTGCTGTCGACTGAAAAGGACTTCACAATGCTCAGGATTCGGGTAACAACCAATCACTGCTCAGTGTGCCAATGTCACATGACCAAACCCAGATAACAGGTGTTATTGATTGATTTATAGACAAAATATGAACATTTTGCTGCTGAAAGTGGCTAAATAAGTAAATGATCCCTTTAATCTTACACAGCCATACACACTTGTAATGTTTTAACCATCAGTTTTCTCTTAAAATAGCAACTGTGTTCTTGTAATGTTATTGTGATTTTTCTTTTCCCCCAACTTACTACTACTTTAGAAGAAAGTGACATAAGCGCTTTAGGTGTTTAGTTTGCATTGTAGCCTACTTATTTAAATATAAATAAAAAAGAGTGTAAGTCTGTTTTAAAAATAGCCCATCAGTGATTGGATACTGTGTCTTTCTAAGACAAATTTAAACAGAGGAAGAATAAACATTTATTTACTTATAAACTTAACATGTTACATGTTTCTAAATGTACCAATTTTTCTTTATTTTTGTTTAAAAACAAAATAGAACGCGTTACTTGAAAAAAATGCTCTTATTTCCCCAAATATTGAAACATTTTAGAGCTGTAATTGTAATACTTTGATATTTTTACTCATATCGGCTCATGCCTATTCATAAATGTTCCCGGTGTGACTGTGAAAGCTGCTCCTTGCTCTGCAGTGCGTGCACATTTGGACCAGTCATGCCGCCTGGTGGCAAACCAGAAGAGCTGCTAACAAAAACATTTTTGCCATCCAGCATAACATATCATTTAGGTATACATATAAGTGTTACACTAAAAATGCAAGTAAATGAATGTAAAATATTGTGATATGTATCGTATCGTGAGGTTGTTGGCAACACCCAGTCTCGTCATTCAGCTTGCCTCCCTCTCGCTATCTTATGCTAGCTTCTCCAGCTAGCGGCTCTTGTTAGCCCCTCCAGTGAGCTCTTGCTAGCCACTGTTGCTAACCGTTCCCGCTCGCTTCTGCTCGCTAGTCTGCTACTAACGGCTAAAGTTTTTTTTTTCTCCCCACTTCCGTCGATGTGCTCCTCAGATGCCCCACGAGTCGACGGTGGAGCACGCGCACGTGGACATCGACGCCGAGTCGCCGCTGGCCACGCGCAACCGCAACCACTGTAGCGACTGCAAAGAGTTGGAGTGCAAACGCAACCAGCTGACGCGCTCCTTCAGCGAGATCAAACCTCCCAACTTGTTCCCGCAAACCCCGCAGGAGATCACGCACTGCCACGATGAAGACGATGACGAGGAAGAAGAGGAAGAGGAGGAATGAAGTCGATTGAGGGTTTTCTAGTTTGCCTGTGTGTGTCCGTACTTGACAGACCAGCAGACAACAGGATCACACGACCGTCACACAACCGCACGCATGATGGCTCCTTCAAAAATGAAACGTGCTTTTTCATTGTTGTTTTTCGAAATCGATTCGACTCAAATTTTCAGTTGTCATCAGTAGACGGAAGACACTCCCCCACGTGACCTTTTCAGGCCATACTGTCGGGACAAGCCGGCTGGAAGCATGACGCGCGCGTGTCCGCACGCTATGCGCAGCAATCGGATGCATCACAATTGATTCTTTATGCAAAATGGGAACAACGTGCTTTTCGTTTGTTTGAGTTTCTTGACATTTTTCACGTGTTTTTTGCCAAAAGTGATGGGGTGGCCGTCGTCGACCTCTTATCCGGTTACCAAGCAACAATGACAACACAGTATACTGTATAACTGATCATTGCTATGACAACAGTGAAGTGGCGCTTCTGTAAATAGCTGTCAGGTGTAAGTAAACAGCTTAAGAAGCCAAGGGCAGTATTTTTTATAGGAAAATCTAACTTGAGTGTTGAATTTTATTTTATTTTTTGGACAACTTGGTGCAGTGCAAAGTTTGTCGCTCACGACATGCAGCCTCATTATGCAAAAGGACATGCAACGCATCCTGGGATCTCGCAAGCCGTTTGGGCTCATGCCGAGCCCAAACCGTTCAACTGAAGGAAAAAGGTCGATTGGAACCGTTGAACTTGTCGTTTTCTTTCATTTTGTTAACTTTGCAGCTTTTGCGATTCTTGCCTTTTTGTAATCCAGACACGCAAACGTACACGTATTAAATTAAATTACTGTAGGAAAAATGGCAAATCAGTAGCTTTTTTTTCTTTGTTTTATTTATTAATATAATTTTTACAAATAGGTGTATTTTATGGTTTAGCTGTGTCTTGAACTTTAAATGAAGTATTTGCTACTGAAGAGTTTGCCTAAATTTTAACATGATCGTGAGAAGAGATCTCGTTCTTTTTTTTTTAAGTGTTTGTTGACTGTAAGCATTTTGGGAATTTGTTCACTGCAGTTTACAAAGAACTGTTAAATCAAGCTGGAACTACAAAAAAATATATATATTGAAAATGTGAATAACATGTTAAACGCTGTAAGGAATTGTTAGTTGTAATCAACAACTTTTGGGATTATTTTTATTTTTCTAAACTAGCATATGAAAGGGTCTCTCTTTATAGAACTGTAAATGGAACGTCGTGTTGCCTCCCATTGGTTCTTCGTTTTTGTATCACACCGCACAGGCTTTGAGCATTTTGACAATGAGTTAACTGAAGTCAATGCGTTTTCCTGCTGTCACGATGCCCTGAATGCATCCTTGTTAGCAGTGTGTGATGTCACTGCCATCTCTCATTTTCGAAACTACGCTTGTCTTTCATTTTTATGCAGATCCTTTTACGTTTTCGTGCTCGTGCTATTTTTTGTGCACGGAAGGAAATGACCTACAAATGTATAATAAACATAGTTTTTTCACAGATTTGTCTTCTTTTCTGTAGCCCAAGTCACGCACACGCACTAGTGTAGCCTTCACTTAATCTATAGCATGCATGTTTTTTAAATGTGGGTGGGAGCATGAGGAAATATGTAAACCCGTCACAAGAAGGCCCGTGTCGACTGTCGTGATTCAAATCCAGAACTTTTCATCTATGAGACTGAAGGTATATTTAACATTGTATATAATTATGATATATTGGGTCACATGGATTACTTGAGGGCCTGTTCTAAAAAAAAAAATAGCTTGCCAGTGATGGGACATTGTGATTTTCTAGGAATGTTGAAATGAATTGAGGTAGCTTTTAAAAAGGTTGGTGACCCTTGTTAAAATATGTAGCCAATGATCCTGTTTAAAATACCTGCACCTATAAGCCACTAAATATGAAAAAATCTTTGCAAAAAACAAAAAAATGAAAAAAGAATTCCCTGGTAAACACAATTTGAACGTGTATAGACTTACAAGATGCAGAAATAAGGGGAATAAAAGTAATGAAATGAGCAATATATTAATTTCAGCAAAATTATCTGCCCATAGAACAGGAAAATTTGATGTTGCAAGTTCTTAAAAAAATGTATAGCTAAACGTTCAGATAACCAAACTTTTAGCAACATGTTATGTGAATAATGTTGAAATGCAAAAAAACAAAAAGTGCCTGGAAAGAAGAACTGGCAGACAAAGAACAATTAATTAAATTAAATTTGGGGTTCGATTTACGTGTTTGCAGTGTAATGCCTCAAGTGTTAATTTAATATTTTTTTCCGGCATGCCTTCATGGTAACAATAACCTTACGAATGTGTCATCACGTAAACAATATCCACCTTATTCTCAACCCAGTGACTTTAAAGGCAGTATTTGTTCTTTTGAATGCAAACGTAAAAAATGGAGCCTAAATAGTCTTTTTTGAACTTCCTGTTTGTGGAAATACATGGACAATATTATGCAAGTTATTTCTCAGAAGCACTTTTCAAGCACTGAGATTACACTATCTACTGTTTTCATTAATCATTCACTAGCCTACCTTTTATCCAGACACACACAGTCTCTCTCTAGGATGAAAAACTCGAGAGAGAGAAAAACTGCCAAGCATTCGTTGGTGAGACGTTAAGATATTTTTTACTTATTACTCACTGTCGGCGTGAAAACATCTGACAACAGTGTGTGGCCGTGCGTGGGGATACCGGTGAGGCCCAGCAGCAATGGGATACACGCCCGTGTTTTAATGTAGTAGAAACAGCGCTTTCTACCGGTAATAAACAGTACATGCACGGTTAAATAAAAAAACAAAATTCACTTTCATTCTTCTCATTCTGTGTTCAAAATTGAGTAGTTAAAAATCAATGATGGGACATGACAAAATATTTCGTTACTGTACTTATGTCGATTGTTTCCGGTGTCAAGTGGGCCATATTATTCGGATTATTTTGGCTCGAAAACGCATTTACTCCCAATCCCCCAAAATGTAGTGACATTTTAAACAAAAGGAACATTACGTGCCATGAAAAAGTATTCATTACCCCACGAACCTTTTCATATTTTGGCACTTTACAACCACAAACTTCAACGTGTTGTATTGAGACATGATTTAACACAAGTATAATTGTGGAGTGAAATGGAAATATATCGTTTTTGAAATGTTAGGCAGATAAAAAAATAAATAATTAAGCCTTGTCATAGGTACTCAGTGGGATTTTCATTCCATTTCACAAATATGTGCTACATTGTGTTGGTCTATCACAAAAGGTTAATAAAGATCCTAGATGTCGTAGTAGGCTTTTTGCCCGAGTCATACATATGCAGCATAATGAATAATTGATAATAAAAAAAAGAACATTTAAAACTGTAAAAGACAATATAAAATGGAACCATTAAAGTGAAACAAATCAATGTAAATCTTTTAATGGCAGCCACAGCAGATGTGAAACAACAGCTCTGACGTAACTAAAGAGTTATTAAACATGGATTATGATCTGCATTGTGATAGCCGCCACAACACTCTTCTCACATTCACTGCTGTCAAAAAAACAAAACAAAAAAGCCTTTATGAGCTCAGATCAGGCTCGGTTCTGGAGTGTCACAAAATAGCGTGGATCAGGAATGCGGTGTCATCCGTAGACATTTTTCATGTCGAGGTTTCTTCCTGTGACGTTGACGTTGCTCAACATGTTAGATGAGGTCATTAATACTGTGCAATAGTCAAGTTTGATTAAGCGTAAAATTGGCAAAAAACAAAACAAACAAAAACACTCTTTGACATGACTTAACTTGCATTGGCGCTTCCACGTTGACGTCAGCGGAAGTTCCCGCAATGCATCACAACTCACACTTGAACGTGCAGTGGACTTGTCACAATCTCCAATTAGACATGAAGGCAAATTTGCATATAGATGCTGGGTGGGGGTGGGGGGTCACATATTTTAAACGCAAACATACAAATACACACAGAGCATACATACAAATATATCTGTCAATTTACAATACAGTACATTTTCTGTATTATTAATATTAATCATCTCTTAAATAAATTTCTCTTCATTGCACTTTGTTAAAAATAATTAAGGTTGATTTATTTTCTTAAAGGCAATAGTGTGATTTTTTTTTAAGGTGAAAAAGCCCAATTTAGAATACACAATAGTAAAAATAAGACAATCTGCAATGTACATACTGTATCTGTAAAAGACCTTCACCCCCTCATATACACGAATGGATGTTTAACTCCATATATGTAGCATGTCCTCTCTGGTACGACTTTAATGTCACACCATATCTCCACGCATACACATATATATCTTTATATATACATACAATATTATAAAATAAATAAATACAGGAAAACATTCTTGGTTGATGATGTCATGGTTTCTCTCAAAGCGGTTTTTGGTGCAGTCTTGGCCAAACCTTTGCTCTCTGGAGTCCATGTTGATGGGATCAAATGTCCACTGAGTTTCCCTGAAAGATGCAAAAGGGGGGATTTGTTTGGGAGTGTGTGTTAAAAAAAAAAGGGGGGGGGGGGACCAAGGTCTTTGGCCTGAGTGGAAAATATAGTGTGTGTGTGTGTGTGTGTGTGGGCAGGTTGGCATGCAGGCTGATGTCCTTTCGTCCAATTTACCGCTATCAAAGTGTCAAAACGTCCCAAAAGGAAGCTCAGTCACAGCACCGGCTTAACAAGGTGTAGTAGCATCCCCCCTCCACCGGGGGGGGGGGGGGCAGTCCCCCGCGTTCCCTCACCTGGAGCCGCCCCCGCTTGCACCGTGAGTCCGTCAGACAGGAAGGCGGCGGGGCTAGATGAGCCCCTCGTGTTGCCCGCTGTGGTTGCTCCTGCTCACGCAATTGTACTGCTGATTGAGAAGGTGGGACCCCTCGTTGGTCAAGACCACCGTCATGGCCGTGGTGGGGGCGGCGCTGCCGGTGAAGGCGGCGGGGGTGTCGTTCAGCGTGAACTCGATCTTGGTGAACTCGCTGTCCGTGGACTGCGGCGTCTTGTCCATGCGCGACGCCATCACGGCGTTCTGGTACTGCTGCCGTGTTACCTAGGATAGAGGCAGCGGGTCATAGGTCACAGAAAGAAGGTTGGGATTCATTTTGGGATCACTGACTGGTGCGAAAGGACAGTGCGGACCATACATGCTCGATTCATTCTTCTAATTCAGTCGACTACTGATTTGAAATTCAAAGCCTAAATTCCCTGCAGCCAATCATGGGCGTATCATCACGATTTATATGATTCAGGTGTGTGTCTTGACCATATATGACCAAATTGTCATCAGATCACCACTCAAACCCTCAATGTCATCAAATTCGTGGAACCTTTTGGTGCTAACAGCAAACAAGCACACATGGTGAAAAGGGTCGGTCCGTTCGACTCACCTTTAGAAAATACAGGTCTGAGCACGCTCTGACCGAGTAGTCGGGTACGTAGATCTGCAGAAAGGAGTTGAGTTGATTGTTGCTGCTGCCCAAAGTGGGAGTGATGGCATCTATTCGATCGCTCCTGTTCAGAGAGTCCGAGTGGTTCAGTCCAAACGGCCGTGGGGGAGATTTATTCTCTGTCAGAGAAGTTAGCCAGTGTGAATGTTACACAAAAATAGATCACGATACATGACATGACATGACTGACCTATCCATCCATCTTGCTAACTAGCTAACAAGCTAAATCTCTCTCTCTCTCTCTCTTGCTAACTAGCTAGCTAGCACGCTAAATCTCTCTCTCTCTCTTGCTAACTAGCAAGCAAGCTAAATCCTCTCTCCCTCCCTCTCTCTCACAAGCTAAATCTCTCTAGCTAACTAGCTAGCTAATGTAGCTAGCAAGCTAAATCTTTTTTCTTCTCTCTCTATCTTGCTAACTAGCTAGCTACTGTAGCTAGCAAGCTAAATCTCTCTCTAGAAAGCTAAATATTTTTTTCTTCTCTCTCTCTCTCTCTCTCTCTCTCTCTCTATCTTGCTAACTAGCTAGCTGCTGTAGCAAGCAAGCTAAAGCTCTCTTTTTTCCTCTCTCTCTCTCTCTTGCTCTCTTTTTCTTCTCTCACTCACTATCTATCTTGCTAACTAGCTAGCTACTGTAGCTAGCAAGCTAAATCTCTCTAGCAAGCTAAATCTTTTTTCTTCTCTCTCTCCCTCTCTCTCTATATTGCTAACTAGCTAGCTGCTGTAGCAAGCAAGCTAAAGCTCTTTTTTCTTCTCTCTCTATCTCTCACTCTCTTTTTCTTCTCTCACTCGCTATCTATCTTGCTAACTAGCTAGCTACTGTAGCTAGCAAGCTAAATCTCTCTCTAGCAAGCTAAATATTTTTTCTTCTCTCTCTCTCTCTATCTTGCTAACTAGCTAGCTGCTGTAGCAAGCAAGCTAAAGCTCTCTTTTTTTCTTCTCTATCTCCTCTCACTCACTATCTATCCTGCTAACTAGCTAGCTACTGTAGCTAGCAAGCTAAATCTCTCTCTCTATCTATCTGGACCATCCCAATGACATGATCATCTTTTCATTATCAAGTATATTTCATAGCCCATATTTGAGTGGAACTTCATCCTAATTAAAAGAGAATCATGGGAGTCAGGCAGACGCTTCATTTGTGACGCGTTGATGACGTGACGTGTCATCTTTCATCACCGCATGAAATTCACAACATCAAAGAGTGACCAAAACATTGCATAATTACATCATTTCATCTTCATTCCACTTCAACCCGACTGCTGCACTATGCACGTTTGCAGGGAAGCACTCGTATAGGGTTTTTCTTGGCCCAAATTGAGGTAGAGGTGGTATCATCCTGACTATGATGGGTGACTGGTATCGTTGCCAATACCAGTCTTATTTTAAGGTATCGGTACTCACGCCGGTGACCGATACCATTATTGGCCGCCCTCCTGCAGCCTAACTAGCTAGCTAGCACGCTAAATCTCTCTCTCTCTCTTGCTAACTAGCAAGCAAGCTAAATCCTCTCTCCCTCCCTCTCTCTCACAAGCTAAATCTCTCTAGCTAACTAGCTAGCTAATGTAGCTAGCAAGCTAAATCTTTTTTCTTCTCTCTCTATCTTGCTAACTAGCTAGCTACTGTAGCTAGCAAGCTAAATCTCTCTCTAGAAAGCTAAATATTTTTTTCTTCTCTCTCTCTCTCTCTCTCTCTATCTTGCTAACTAGCTAGCTGCTGTAGCAAGCAAGCTAAAGCTCTCTTTTTTCCTCTCTCTCTCTCTCTTGCTCTCTTTTTCTTCTCTCACTCACTATCTATCTTGCTAACTAGCTAGCTACTGTAGCTAGCAAGCTAAATCTCTCTAGCAAGCTAAATCTTTTTTCTTCTCTCTCTCCCTCTCTCTCTATCTTGATAACTAGCTAGCTGCTGTAGCAAACAAGCTAAAGCTCTTTTTTTCTTCTCTCTCTATCTCTCGCTCTCTTTTTCTTCTCTCACTCGCTATCTATCTTGCTAACTAGCTAGCTACTGTAGCTAGCAAGCTAAATCGCTCTCTAGCAAGCTAAATATTTTTTCTTCTCTCTCTCTCTCTCTCTCTCTCTCTCTCTATCTTGCTAACTAGCTAGCTGCTGTAGCAAGCAAGCTAAAGCTCTCTTTTTTTCTTCTCTATCTCCTCTCACTCACTATCTATCCTGCTAACTAGCTAGCTACTGTAGCTAGCAAGCTAAATCTCTCTCTCTATCTATCTGGACCATCCCAATGACATGATCATCTTTTCATTATCAAGTATATTTCATAGCCCATATTTGAGTGGAACTTCATCCTAATTAAAAGAGAATCATGGGAGTCAGGCAGACGCTTCATTTGTGACGCGTTGATGACGTGACGTGTCATCTTTCATCACCGCATGAAATTCACAACATCAAAGAGTGACCAAAACATTGCATAATTACATCATTTCATCTTCATTCCACTTCAACCCGACTGCTGCACTATGCACGTTTGCAGGGAAGCACTCGTATAGGGTTTTTCTTGGCCCAAATTGAGGTAGAGGTGGTATCATCCTGACTATGATGGGTGACTGGTATCGGTGCCAATACCAGTCTTATTTTAAGGTATCGGTACTCACGCCGGTGACCGATACCATTATTGGCCGCCCTCCTGCAGCCATTTTACGATCAGGGACAAGAAATTAGAAATTATATGAATACAAAGTTGCCATTAACTTCATGCAATTTTAAGTAAAAACAATATATTGGGATATTTAGGTCTTTCTTTAAAATCATCTGCCATTTATGGGTGGGAAATTAGATTTACTAGTGGTATCGGTATTTGGTTTCAGTAGCGGTGACTACTCAAAAGTTGCATATTGGTCGGGAAAAAAGTGGTATCGAACATCCCTCATCCTGACTATGCGCCATGACGTGCATGTATTCTGTAAATTCAATTTTTTACAGGCAACATACAATAATTCCATTTTCAGTTTCAGTAATAAGAATAATAGTTCCAATAAAATATGACCATTATCATGTTAAAGCATTCAGTCAGGAGGTGGCGAGCATGTAAGGTGGAGGTGGCCGCCTCTGAATTTTGTACACAGGAAAAGCCCTGATAGGAGCATTTAATTCCCTTATGATTGTATTGTGACATGTTTTGCTCTAGTGCATAAATACATTAAATTAAAAGGAGAAATTGACTCGTTAAAAAGAAAGATCCTGCAACTGAAGATGATCTCTATGTTTGGATTACAAACATTCGCCAGTACGACGACATTTTGCTTCTGCTATAAGGTAAGCCTGTCGACTTCTGTTCGATGTTGTGTGGGAGGGTTCACATATGGACTTTTATTGGGTGCTTTGTCCGTTTATATAAATCATTTCTGAAGTAACATTAGCAGCAAATAACTCCAGGTGATTTAAGGAGCAGGCCTCGCAGATGCACTAGCTAGCACCTCCACTAAAAAACACGCCATAGTTATGATGTACATTACTTACCAAATGCTAATTAAACACTTCTACTACAATTGAATCTTTTCTGCTGCTGGGAAATGAAAATAGAGACATTAAAGGGATACTTGACTTATTGAGACATTTTCTGCAGTAAAAAGTTTGTATTTTGTCCAGAATTAATTTGATTCATGTACAATTAATACCTTTAAAAAAATTGTTTTTCCACTTTCTGTTAACTGAAGATATCACCTGTGCTGAGGAAATAGGTAACGACTAATCACGACTCACCTGTTTTCTGGGTTTGGTCAGCAAACTGAGCCATGATTGGTCGTTACCTGTTTCGTCAGCACAGGTGATGCCATCCTCAGTAGACAGCAAGTGGAAAAAATAGTTTTTAAAGGTATTTATTGGACATGAAAAACAATGAAGTTATCAAATTAATTCTGGGCAAAATATATATATTTTTACTGATAAAATGGCTCAATGAGTCAAGTTTCCGATTAAGAGGTTATTTTTGGAGGAATCTCAATATTGACATTTTTGTCCAAACGATATATTTTGGGTGAGGTGGGCCCGAAAATAAATGATCGTGAATCGTTAACAGTCAGGACACCCTTCCATCATCAATATTTCAAGCCGAACCGCATTGTAATCATCAATCAGTCATTTGTCAGCAAAATGCCATCAATATTGATGGAATGCCCACCTGTGGATTTTGTGAAAACACATCAAACATATATAGTTTGTTCATTTTTAGTTTGTTTGGTTGTTGATTTTTTTAATTAGGGGGACAAACCCCCATTGGGGGGGGGGGGGTACTTGAGACATCATTGACTGTAGTATTGACTTTCCACCAATAGAGGGTGCTAAAAGACTGCAAAAGGGTAATGGATACAACAAGTTTATGTAGGCTGTTTTGGATGGTGTACATGGTGAAAGTCTTGGGGCAAAAATTCTGTTTCGATTTATTTTTGTGGTCGACTTTTTTTCTTTCCCTACTACAGCCTATGGTGGTGCCTTCAAATTAAAATGGCACGTGTGAAGGTCAAGATACTGATGCTATTGATTGAAATATAATTTTGATACCCGCTTGGACTACCACAAAGTATTTCATGAGTTGGCGAGTTTCAATGAGGCAGCTTGCCTGCGCCACCGCATAGAAAGTACTTGTTCTCTTTTTTAATTAAAGCCAGATTATATTTTTCCACTTCTTAAAGAAGCCTAGTGAAAATCACACACAACAAAGTGAAAACAGCTTGGCTCAAACCAATGCTACTACGCTGACTGGAATGTATGTAATCCAACATTGGAATAAGTCGGTGTCTATGAGACGCACAAAAACAGCATTCGTGTGCGTGTGCAGGCCGAGCACAGTGGGTCTTGTGAAGTCTTGCAGATTAGTACTCCACTTTCAAAGGACAGCAGGGGTCAGGTCATTATTTCCAACCCAAAAAAGTACCGATATCAAAAAATGACATGCGTGTATGACAACATCAACGTGCGGCATAAATACTGGTGGATCCTTTCAAGTTAAGCATGCAGTCTGTGCTTGTTTTTCCTCGCGTCTGTGCGAGTGGACATATGTGTACGTGCTTCTCTTTGTATGTGCGCACAGTGGTGGCCAGCAGGGGGCTGTAGCTGTAGGTCTTGTTTATGCAGTCAGGGGGTTAAAGGTTAGGGGCGAGGGGGAAGAGGGCGGAGTCTGGGGCCTCCAGTACCATTCATCCCCCTTGAATAATGGCTCAGAGGATGAGGGTGTTACAGTCTTTTTCTTTGCACTCTTTCTCTTCTTTTTCATTCATATGTATGGTGCATTCAAGTACAAACCAATTTCTAGACATACAGCCGTCACCATTTGCAAAGTCAGTCAAAACATAAAGTATTCATGCTCCTGAATATTGCTGTGTTAGACAAGAAAAATGAGATTAGCAAGCAGCTGAGAAGTCAACGTGAAGACGGGTGTGAGTAGAGAACGAAAAGTACACCGTACCTGGTGATCCAGCTAATGACTATTGACAAATGTTCGAGAAAGGGACAGCGGGACTTTAGAGGGAGGGGAGAAAAAAGAAGGGGGAGGGGGAATAAAGAAAGGTAAGTATAATCATATAATGTACATGTAGGCAAAATCAGCAGCAACTAATTCTGATTCGGCATCATCTGCAATGGCTGAGATTGACTGAAAGGGGAATGAAGAAGAATCCGATTAGATTTGAGAGTGCACACAACAGAGGACACTTTTTATTTTCACCACTAGGTGTCTCTCAGTTCCTATCTACTGATCAAAATGGTTGGAACAAACAGGGAATAGTTGAAGTTTATGAATGAACCAAGAGGAGCGAGGGCATCACTACTACTGTCACTGCAAGAAGGTCACTGGTGCAAAAAGCTTCTTAAAACTTGACTGACAAAGCTTAATATTATTATTTATTTGTTTTCAAAGCTGCAAAATAGAGTTGAGCCACTGATGAAAAAAACAACAAGCAACTTGTGTAATCAAAGTGTTCACCTGGTGAGACAGTGAGCGCCATCATCCCATAGAAGGAGAATGGCCCTGCTTCAAACTTCATCCCCTCTTTGCCTGCCTCCACTTCCACTTTGCCCTGAAGTCAGACATTTAGAGCAAGAAGGGAAATAAACATTTTTGTACATAGCGTTGGTTTTATATTTCTATATTCAGTGAAACATTCATATGTCAAAACGCAAACCATTTCATTGACTTTTCCCATAGAAACCTAAAACGCCAGAGAAAAAGCAAACAATTCTGGCGCACAGTCAATTGACGCTCGCTGAACTGAGCTCTCATGAGGTAGCAAAGGTTTCAAATGACTTGATCAGTTAGGGTGGTTGAACTTTTTCAATAAATGTTGGAAAAAAACCTGGCGTAATAAGATGACATCACATATAATGACATCAGAATTCTCTGAAGATTTTTCTCAGAAATGCAAATTGAGTCCAAATTAAAAGTGATCTTTTTAAGGTTCTACTGTTCTCACACAACATAACATGACCTAAAAAATGTCATGATAAAGTTTTAAAGGGGAAGTCAACGTTAAACATTTCTTGACAATAGTATGTTATATATGTGACCTCACTAGTCTAAACATGACATTCTGATTAATATTATATTTGTGGAATCAAAATCCATTTCAGGGGCGGCCATTTTGTCACTTGCTGTCAACTGAAAATGACATCACAGTTGCTCAGGTCTCAGGTAACAACCAATCACAGCTCAGCTTCAGAAAACAGGTGAGCTGTGGTTGGTCGTTACCTGAGATCTGAGCAACAGTGATGTCATTTTCACTCGACAGCAAGTGGTAAAATGGCCGCCTTCTAATATTGATAAAAATTGCAAGATTTTGTTGCTTAACTTATCTTCCACTAACCCATTATTAACCAGAATACCGTATTAAGACTAGTGGGGTTACATAGAACATATTGTCAAGACATTTTTGGGAGGTTGCTTTAACTCATTCACTGCCATTGACGGCTATAGACATCAAAATTCATTTTAACTATTTCTATGAGTTTAACATTTTTTTCCACTTTTGTACATTTAGACCAGATATAAAAAATTTGTGATTAAATATGAGTTAACTATTGAAGTCATGCGATTAATTACAGTTAAAAAAAATAATAATCGCCTGACGCCCTAATTTTAATAATCTTCTAATTTTAAAAACGAAAAGAAAAGATCATTAAAAATTAGTTTTTTGAAAAAATTATTAAAAGATTATTAAAAAAAGAAAAGATTATTAGAAATTAGGTCGTCAGGCGATTACATTTTTAAAATGGTAATTAATCATATTACTTCAATAGTTAACTCACGATTAATCACACATTTTATATCTGTTCTAAATGTACAATAACAACTTTTTTCTAGGTTTTCGTACTCTTGTTAAAAGTGGCAAAATTTTTAAACTAACAGAAATAGTTCAAATGAATTGTTGACGTCTAAATGGCAGTAAATGAGTTAAGAACTGATGAGGCAAAAATGATCCTTCACCATAGTAAAAGTAAATAAAGTCTACAATTTGAACAAAGAAAGGATCTTCAATTGATAACAGCAGCAAAAAGTCTACAAGATTGTATCACTAACACTTTGAGTTGAAAATAAATTAATCAACTTTATCTCATTTCTGAGATTTGTATCTACTAAGTTTGAATATTGACCCAAAGTTAAAGGATTTGCCCTGGATGATGTTTCTCAATGTCCGCAATCCCACTCACCTGCAGAATGAGGATGAAATAGTCCACAGGTCTGTTCCTGTGGAAGAGGTAGTGCTCAGGCGCCCGCTTGCTCTTCTCGTCGTATTTTAGCTCCTGGATGACATTGGGGTGCTTCAACAAGCGCAGGAGAATCTTTTCAGACATTTGTGGTGGTGCAAACAGGTCAACCTCTACAGAGACAGAAAAGGAGGCGGTCAGAATGAAAATTGAACAGTGGAATCAACACACAACAACAATTCAAATTCATGTCTCCCCAGAAAGCAAATAATAGGCACTACGACGTCATTTGAGATAACATAAATGATAAGATTGCAAAAAATCTAAATACTGTGCAAGTATCCCCAGTAAGGATCTTATTTTTATTGTGTTTTGTGTTGATTGATAGCAGGATTTTGTAAACACTTCTGAACTCAATTTCCACCATATTTGGTTGGGGCATAGCCCAGGGAAGAACCAATATCAAAATGAGCTGTGGGGCACAGCAGCAAGATGTGTATAATACTGTATCTATGAAGATTTACAGTTGGCTGCTGATTCAAATCTAGATTTTATTTAAACCTTGGATTAGTGCTGTCAAAGCGTTAACTCATTGATTAATCACATTAATCATGAATTAATGCGGATTAATCACGCTACTAATTTTGACCGCAGATGATCCTTTAGCTTGACAGCGGATGGTTACGATAAAGGTATTAATTAACACATAACAGGTGCAGACAAAAACATTGATAAGTTTTTTTTAAATTAAGTGATTAATCAGAATTCTAAGATGTGATTCATCTTTTTTTATTTATTTTTTAATCATTTGACAGCTCTACCTTGGATGAGGTCTGCTTCTCATTGTAGTATATGACAATACAATCACAGCTGTTTCAAGTGTATTCGTCAATCGCCACTTCCTGCTGCTCTAAGTGAACAACAGTTCATTTTTTATACTGTGTTTGGGTTTATATCTGTGCTGTAGAGATAGTAACACCTTTACAAGGACAAACTTCAAGAAGACCTTACAACCACTGAGTAAACCAAACCGCTGACAAAAACAAAGAAATGATGCATTAGGAATGGAACTGTGTGTGCTAACCTTCTACCTAACCCTTCTAATAACATCAACTTGTACTGCATTCGAGGAAAAAGAAGAAAAAAAGGACCCCGACTACTGGGACGGACTACAAGAGACATCAGTCTACAATGACGACCCCTTTGGAAACACAGGGCGTGAATGGCAAAACACAATTTACCCGAGTATAAAACTAGATAGCTTTCTTCATTCATAAATATTCGACATATAACTTCACGTAACACAACGTACGTGACAATATGCCGCTATCTCCCTGCATGAAATTATACAGTGAACTACTGAACTATATGGAATGCTTATGAAATAAGATAAAAACAATAAATGAAGCAAAATTGTGAGAAGGCAAGTTTGCTTGAGTTCAAAATGACTTTTGAGGACTCAAATAAAAAAAACTATTTATCAGTATCAGCTGCCATTTTGGTTGTTTACTTTCGCCTCGAACGCTTTCAGGTCGGACCTGGGAAAAAACAACTCGAATATATCCGACTTCCGACCATCCTCGAAAGCAGCATTGGTACAACTGTGGTTAGCAGCTAGCTACGCTAACAGGAGCTAACCTTCCTATTAACCTTTAAAATAACATAATCAACGTGTAGCTGTTAGGTTAAACTGCGAAAGAAAATCAATCTACACTTGAAGAAATATCTGCAATTCTTAAGTATTCAGCTTCAATTTACGTTTGATGGAAATACTTAAAAAATGGCACGAAACACGCTAACGTAAGGTCGCAGAAGAATTAAGTAAAAGTAAATTGGGTGGTGTTAAAACAAATTTGACTAGGGACCTGCGTTTTGGGGCCTTAATCACAAACGTGCTGGTTGTCATTCCTTCAAACACGCACACACATACACTCGTTTCAACTCACCCCACTTTGCACCCAACTGCCCTCAAACTCGCAGCACATACAAGCACATGTGCACATAACACAAACTGCAAACACATTCGCACAAACTTTCCTGGCGGCGAGGGGGCTTAAGGCACACTGGGGGAGAGGGGGGGGGGGGGGGGGGTGGAAGCAGCAACGCAGCCTACTTGCCTGTTGCTAGGAAACGCAGGGAAGCCAGCAGAAGCTGAGGTGATATTTTAACCTTCATTTCATTGTCGGACGGCTTGAAGGCCGAGAAATCCTGCTTCCTGTCGCGATGGGTGATTTTCTTCTTCGTCTTGTTGTCAGCTGCAGACAGAAAGTGACAAGTGATGAGAAGGCACGAAGAAGTCAGTCCGCCATGTCAATCCGATAATGGAAATAGTCGTCCCGGGTCACAGGGTGACTAAACTTGAGTTACCCAAACGCCATTGCCTTTTCTGGAAACATAGCTGGGGTGACTTTCTCAGAACTAAAAGAGAACTATAGGGGGCTACGTTGTTAGTTTACCACATTCTTAGCATTACTTCAAGCCATATGTATTGGAGAAGGCACAACTCTCAATTATACAAACATTGTGTAACTGCTCATATTATTATTTATTAATATTAAAATATTTAACAGCGTTAAAAAGTTGAATATATTTATGTTATGGTGCACAGCACAAAAAAAAGCAAGTTTTCAATATGCAACCAAAGTTTCAAGTCAAAAACACCCACTGAACATAAAAAGACAAATTTGGAACTTGGCGGAAACGCAAATTTTAGCTTCTTTTTTTTTAAATTTAAAAACAAAAAAGGATCACAATGTGCCATGTGCAAAGTGTTACCCAAAGTGCGTTTTATACCCTAATTGTAAATGTGGGATTGAATTCCTCACAAAGCATTTTTGTTGGGTCGTTGGCGTGCCGTCGCATTCATTTCAAGTCATAAGGCCAAAAAGCTTAATTTACTGTATGGCGTGGTGGTCACACACGCACGCACAATCTTGGGTGCAAGTTCTCCAATTGCCCATGTCTCATCATCTGCCAATGTCCTGCACGGCCCCCAGTGAATCTATTTCTGTTTCTGCAATGTCATGCCCGGTGTACCTTCCTGCTCAGTCATTTCTCCTGCTAATCACACAATTGTACAGTAAACAGTATTCATTGTGGGGAATATTTGACACAGTATCTGGCAACCCCCGAACTGCTTGCACAGTAAGCGGACGGTTACAAGACTCTCGCTAGAGGCAGTGATAAATACGCCTCGATTCCAAAGATTCTACCGGAAAAGGAGTTGGAGACTAAAGGAGATGGGAATGCAGCACACAGCGTTAAACCGGTTCATACATGGCAGTGGTAGTAGTGAAAGTGGCGACTAGACACAAGGGGCGGGCTAGCCATCAGATATTTCTTGATTTTCCTGAACATTGGTCCATTTTGGAGCCGGTCCCTCTCCTCCAACCCCCACGCCCGTCGATAAATATTAATCGCCGCATGTGGCCGGCCGCCATGCGCACTCCCTTTCTACGGCGACAAAGAGGATTCGCCGCATGTCCGTTGTCTGCACCCCCAAACCTTGGGCTGGTAAGCGAATGAAAAAAACTCCATCTTGATTTTAATGCAAATGAGGGATGCCGCTATGATTCTACCTCAGCAATATTTACAAAAATACCAAAAGAACGAAAAATTACTCCACCCATGCCCACAGTTAACTCATTCACTGCCATTGAGTCAAAAATTAATTTTAACTATTTCTTTTAGTTTAACATTTTTCACACTTTTGTTAAAAAGAGTATGAAAACATAGGGAAAAAAATTGTACATTTAGAACAGATATAACATTTGTGATTAATCGAGAGTTAACTATTGAAATCATGCGATTAATTACAATAAAAAATTAGAGGCGTCGGGCAATTAAAATCGTAATTAATTGCATGACTTCTTAAGTTAACTCACGATTAATCACAAATTTTATATCTGTTCTAAATGTACAATAAAAAAATTCTAGGTCTAATGCAGTCATGCGATTGATTACGATTAAAAATTTTAATCACCTGACGCCTCTAATTTTTAATAAAAATTTCAAGAATTGCCTAAATAAATTTGAGTAGAAACACTAGAAATTCCCCCCCAAAAAACAAGTTTTTACGTAATGGGTAAAAAAAAAAAATTGTGTCAGGCAATTAAATGTTTTAATTGTAATTAATTGCATGACTTCAATAGATAACTCCTGATTAATCACAAATGTAATATCTGTTCTAAATGTACAAAAAAAATGTTTTCTAAGTTTTCATACTCTTGTTAACAAAAGTGGAAAATATGTTAAACTAATAGAAATAGTTCAAATGAATTTTTGATGCCTATAACCGTCAATGGCAGTGAATGAGTTAAACTGAACTTTTCATTAGAATTGCACTGAGGATGAAAATAGAGCCCTTAAAGTTATAAACAGGTAACAGAGTTGAGGGAGCGAGTGTGGACATGATTCCATATGTAATGGTCTCCCTTTTCACTTGTTTGTGCATTTTGGGGTCATGTCTCTCAAACTCCAGCGAAAACAAACTGTGCCTTTTGTGTTATGGAGCATTAATGGGGATTTCATCCAAAATGTTGATCTGCTGAAGAAATCAACACAATTGTGTCAGCATTCAGCGCATACTGAGCCGTCATGAAAAGGAGACGGCAAAGAAGATTGTTAAGAATACTGTTAAAGGAGACCGCTGCGTCATTATCCGTCTGTATGGGTATGCAGCCGCGTCAAAGGTTTCTGGGAAATTTGGCAAGTGTTTGTTCAGCAGCATTTTACAGACCAACTCTGGCTGAAACCTTTCTACATGACAAGAGCCATGTTTGAAGATCTATCCGGTCAAAACGTGCGACATGGTATCTGGTCCTGTTATTGTTTATTCGCAAAACCAGTTCCCATAGCCAAAATTTTCCTTTCACCCATTACGTAAAAACTTGTTTTTTGGGGGGAATTTCTAGTGTTTCTACTCAAATTTATTTAGGCAATTCTTGAAAAAGTGGATGGCAACCCACCAATTGCGCACCTGTGGGAGACATGAAAACAAGTTTTCTAAGGCCTCGTCCACACAAAAGCCAGTTTCAATGTATCCTCACAAGTTTCTTACCGTTCAAGCCGTTCGTCCACACGACGGCGCAGTTTTGGAGCTTGAAACCGATCACTTTTGAAACCGGGCTCCAGAGTGGAAAGATTCCAAAACGCGCCCCGTACGCGTCCGTCTGGACGCCATATGCAGGATACTCCTCCAGTGATGACGTAATGATCGCAGCTCCATGACGACGCATTGTCGCAGATTGATGACGTATGCGGCAATTCTCGCGTGACTGCGCGCGAACCGTCAGTCTGTCAACAACAACAGGCGTTTAGCCGTGTCGTAGTCGTTTTGCGCAGCCTCCTTAGCTTGCTTATGCAGCAAAATATTTTGCCTCTTAATTCCCGCATTCAATAAGTGGTACTCGAATCACCCGCCATTGTCACTTCTCCTGTGTTCGTCTTTTTCATGTTGTTTTGATACATGCAAAGCCACGTTTGTTCTGTAGCTAGTGTCCGTCTTCTTCACTGATTCTTCTTCTACGCTTTCCGTTAACTCCCTGTGGCTGCGCTACAGCGCCACTCCAGACTTGGCATATACATTACAGCCTTTAAACGTCCTCAGCGTCTTCTTTTAGACACACGCAAGTCTTGAAATGATTCTGTGTGTACGATATTTGTTTGAGCGGCTTTGCTTCCTTATAGTGGAGAATGAATTCCCACATATTGACGTCTCGGCGCCATCACACCTGATTCTAAAGATCAGGATCGTTATCAGGCTTCGACAGAGCTTGCTGATGAGCTGATTATATGAATCAGGTGGAATTAGTGGTATTAGGCCAAGCTTGAAAGCAAGTCAGCTCACTTAGGTGTGCGTACACGGTATGTTGACAGGATGTGACATGACCTTTTGCAAATGTTAAATACCGTTTTGTCTATTTTTTTCTCTAAATATTGCTATCTTAATGGACAAGATGTACACGTACATTAAAAACACTGCAGAGGGCGGGGCAAGGGGGAACAGTAACTCATTTGGGAGAGTGGTGGCCGCTCATGCCCCCCGCCATGACACTGACGTTGCTTCCTTTTGCACCAAAAATGCACCAATCACTCCTCAAGTATAGTGTCGCTGTTACCATTTACATCTCATTTTAATTTGTGCTTACAAACTAACATAAGCAACAAAACTCCAGAAATCCATCACTTACACCGATGCCCATTTCTATGCTATAAAAACATGCACACTAATGGCTTTAAAACATGAATGGAACTAACATTTAAAACAATAACCTAAAACAAACATGTACACGTTGTCAGGTCAAAACCACAGCACAGTTATGCTAAATGGGCCAATAGCGTGGCTGCCAATTTTGGGGAAACCGAACAAAAAGAAAAAAAAACGCTAATTAGATAAGCAATCAGAACCATTCATAAGAGCGAGCAATGATGATGACATGTCGAATCGGTAAGATTACCGAATGAACAATACTGAGCTCTCTCAAAGAAAAGAAAAAAAGAACCATTCATGATGTTAGCACAATGTGCAGTATATGGGCATTTTTGTATCATTATATAATAACGGTTAATACAGTTGTTCATTTTTTTTTCTTAAATAGCATTTTTTTTTAATGACACATTGTTTTTATGATATCCATGCTTGAAGCCCTCATTTCAAAAATGTATTGATGATTTAAAAATTAGGACAACCAAGAGAAAAGCAACCCTATTTTTTTACAGCAGCCCAATGCAAAGGTAATCTAAAAAAAAAGATTTCTTCAAAATCATAAACAATGACAACAACTTCAATTTTGAACCAATTTGTGGCAATACGCTTCTTGCAAAATGGTAAAGAGAAAAGCCAAACATATGAGATGCACATTTTACGCGTTGTCCTTCAAACTTTGCATAAATGATCCGAGCTACTCATTTAACCCATTACACTTTTGTCTTCATACATTCATAATGACGATAAAGACATGCAGTGATTCTGACACTTTTTACAAATTCATACAGAACTCAGAAATAACAACTATTAACAACTACATATAACAGCTACATCTATTTTGCTGTCTGCTACTTTGTGAATGCAAAATGGCTGCCACTTCCAGGCACTTGATTTCACAGATTCCTCTGGTGTATTGCAACAACATAAAGAGGCTCTTTGCCGTGGCATTAACAGTAAAGATATCATGGGCCCTATTTTCGTAGAAATTCGCCTGTGCACTTGCCGTCGAAACGGGCTACCTTTATTTTCATGCCAGAGCAAGTCTGGGATCGCGTTGCGTCTTTCTGGGTGTTCCGGCAGACAAAACTGCCGCGCCCCCGGTGCGCATGACAATTTGGTGACAGAAAGTAGACTTCTCTCGGCGTAAAAAAAAGGGAGCATCTTCATTTTCGTGACAGGGCAAGTCTAGTTTAGTGTGTTTGTGAATTTAGTAGACTGCGTATTGTATTGCGCGCCCCACCTAGATTTCAATAGGAATAAGGGGAGCCAGGAATTTGTTGTGTCTCATCCCACAACGGCGCAAATGCCCCCTTCTACCTCTGCAACATCTAGGAAAAAAAGAAAATTCCACCCATACATTAGACTGTGCTTTGTGCTAGATTTGCACTGGGCACGAAAATAGGGCCCTACACTCTAAAAACAGTTGGGTCAAAAATAACCTAAGTATGGGTCAAAAATGGACCGATCCTGTACCTGGGTCAATTTTCTGGTCAAATTGACCCATAAAGTGGATCTGTCCATTTTTTATCCATACTTAGAATACTTTTGACAAAAACTTTTTTTTAGAGTGTGTGAGCGACAAAGAAGGCCCATTTGTAAAAGAACCAAAAAGGAACTTCTAAGACAATAAATCTAGTATTAGTTTTCATGGAAAAGTCTTATTAAGCAACAGAATTAAAATACTGTATATCCATAAATGTAATTAGCCTTAGCAAATCATGAAGATTCATTTGGGAACAATAACGGTAAAGACATTTACGCTTTTTTTTTCTTAATCACCTTTTTTCTTCAAAACAATAAACCTTTTGAATGATAATTACCAAAAATTCAAATACTCATATCAATAAAATTATGTATGAGGTCGACCCACATACATGTTTACTATATATGCTACAAATTGTAAAGAGATGCAGAAATTGATGTAACTGTATCTGGTCCTTTGCAAAACTGTTCAACGCAGTCTACTAGATGCAACGACAGTGTCCATTAGATTGCAGTTGTTACCTGTGAGTAAGATTATTAAAACAAACAATCAAATCATCACTGGATTAGAAAAGGTGGGTAACACAGAACAGTTGAGCTTTCTATTCCGTTACAAAATGATGAACACCAAATGCATATCGCTGGCGTCTGGCTGGAACCTCATAAGTCACAATTTGGTCAATTTCATATTTTTCCCCACAAATCTATCCTTTGGTCAGTCCACACATGTTGGTATTTTTTTTATTTGTATTTTTTAAATACAAATTATTGACCAATCTAAAGGGTTGAAAATGGCTTGCTCTGTGAGATGTAACAGTTGAACAAACATGCCGTTTTTGGGGTCGCCTGAAAAGTGACTATTTTGGAGGTACAAGGTTTCGGTCCGACGCCAGCGATATGTTGTGTGACATTTCTGTGGGAATAAATCATAACAAGGCATGCTTTATCACTGCTTGAGTTGCTATTAGTTTTGATTCAGAATCATCTTTGGGTTTTAGTATTACTCATGGCAGTGTGATCCATTTTGATGCAAACGCACCCATTGAATTGTGCTGTGATATCAACTTGGAGCAACCTGTACTGTGATTTATATACGACTTAACGTTTGGACCTTGACTACAGTTAATCTGGTATGAACTTCAAGAGGGAAACCTACTGTACAAGTCTGTCTCGTCCAGGATCTCTGACTTGATGATTTCCTCAATAATGTCCTCCAGGGTGACAATACCGAGAACCTCGTAGAAAGGGTCTCCCTCACCCTCATTGTTGACCCTCTGAACTATGGCCAGATGGGATTTTCCTAGCAAATCATACATGCACACACAGACACACAAACACAAAGGCAAGTTATAAAGTTAGGGTCATATTATGTTTGTTAGTGAAATACAGGTCAAGCAGTGGGTGGTGTTAGGGGTGGTGGTGTTCTGCTGGGAGTAGGGGAGGGGGACTTACAAAGGAACAAATGGATTGAGACATCCCCCATTTTCAGTCGTCCTGACATGTATCAGATAGGCATATGTTCAAATTAGACAACTGGAAACTAGTCAGAAGGCAAGTGTGACAGCACTGAGTCTGGTGACAGATTCCTGCATCAGACATGCACGCTCACTCCAATGCATAGAGCCAGCTCTAAAACGAATCCTTTCAAATCAATTATTGATTACTCAGGATGATTGTCTGACCCGGCCATCGGCTGGAAGTCATACGTTTACAATACACGTTCCCATGTTCCGGTTTCCAGGCGACCCCAGCTCCATCTCGCAGTAATGACATTAAAACCTCATTTAAAATATAAAAATGTATGCATTGGTTCTGGGCATCGGTAATGACAATAATTCATTCAGTGGATTGATTTCAACAATAATTCAGAGGGATTGTCCGACACTGCTGTCATATTTATGAATGAAATACGATGGAATGCACCACACACTATCTATCTGCCTGCCTGCACCTCGATCAAAAATTATGTGACACCGGCGGCGTCACCACTTAGACCTGGTTTTAGCGGGTCCAACATCCAGTCTACTTTCTGCCGGCAAATTGCCAGATGTACCGGGGGGTGGGGGGGGGGGGGGGGTGTAATAGCAAACGTTGGAATGCCTATCGACGTGCAGCGGGGGTTTACCAAATTCACAAATTCTAAACTCGACCTGCCTCGGCACAAAAATGAAGATATTTTCAGGGTGTTACGATCCGGGTTTTATGCTGTCGATACAATTACGAGCAGAAAACAGAAATGTGTTTTGAGTGCACAAGAACTGTTTTTGAGAACTTTGTCCACCAAACCAGCTATAACACCAACTATGACAAAAATGTGCCAGCTAAAAAAGATCAAGAAGTCCTAAGACGGTTGGTCAATTTTAATGCATGCACTCCAAGAAAAGTATTAGTTCGCTACACTTATATTGTATGTGCCGTTGGGGTGCTCCGATCAAACACCAATGATTATTATCGGCAACATTCGTGAAAAATTGTGATTGCAGAGCCAGGCCGTTAATGACCGATCGATCACCATGTGTGGCCTTTTATTCTTAGTCACTAAGTACTCTACCTAACAGTGTCATGCACTGTTGAAACTGTGATATAGATATTATTATATGTAAAAAAAATTATATAATGAACTTGGAATTGAACTGAATGTCACTATTTAACAATCAAAATCAGGGTTAAAAAAAAAAAGGTAACATAAATGTGAGCATTAAATATGACACATTCAAGTACTGGTAACACAAACACACATATATGACAAGGATTAACGTCCTTAGAACTTAGAACATATATACAAGCCTGTGCAGTGTACCGGCAAAGTATTGCCACGTTCTGTTCATTGATGGCACAACCCCCCCCCCCCCCCCCCCCAAAAAAAACAAAACAAGTATATATGCTTTGTATTGATAGCGCACGTTTTGGCATTGGCAAAAGCAACCTTCTTTGGGAGTGGTGCTGCTAGTAGCTAGCGTTAGCTAGACTAGCTTTAGCATCTAGCTTTGTGGATGAAACAAAAAGAAAAAATCCAAAAAGAGTGATGTGCCATCATCATCTGATTTCTTAAACTTTGGAACTCCATTTGTAATGGTGTCTAGAATGATTTGGAAATAAAAAGTTGTAACACACAAAAAAGATAAATAAGTATTGCTAAAACATTTGTGCACATAAATAATATTATTGCCAACATAAAGTATCCTCCTTTGGGATAACGATATAGATCTGTTCTAAAAAATAAATCATTAACGTCATTTTAAATAAATGCAGAAACAGCTAAGAAAAAAAAAATCTGAACATATATTTAATAATTCAAAAGAAGACTGGCAACATTAACTGTCATCACTGAACATTGCATTGTTGTTGCACTAAACCAAGGGTGTCCACACTTTTTCATTTGAGGGCCACATACAGAAAATCAAATTATGAAGAGAAATTGTGTTTAGTCCTAAAAATCTTTTATAGATATTTTTTTTGTTTTTGCATATCTAGAAAAATGCTGCAGTATATAAAAGTATATTTTTGACACCCTCCCTTCTTACTTTGATATCTCCCCCAAAAAAATGCATTTAAACTGTGCCAAATGCCATCTTTAGTATTTGTCGCGGGCCACTGAAAAATGGATATCAGGCTGCAAATGGCCCCCGGGCAGTAGGTTTGGACACTACTGCACTAAACAGTGTTTTTTAATTTAGTGAGACATTTTAGTGAGACACTTGTGCTTGTGCTTCATTGAGGACCTTTTGTTGTTCTTGGTGGCAGGAGGATGATCAAGCTCTTTTTTTGCATGGATGAGATTTTTCAAATATATTTTCAAATCTCACGTACCACCTGAAGTGCTTTCTTGTACCCTCATTTGAGAACCAATGGATTAAATGGAAACTATTCCTGTACTTGAAGCACTCTTCTTCTTTTCCTTTTAATATTATTATTATTATTTTTTAAATATACTTATACTTAACTCATTCACTGCCATTGACGGAACTATTTCTACTAGTTTAACATTTTTTCCCCCACTTTTGTTAACAAGAGCATGAAAACCTAGAAAAAAATTATTGTACATTTAGAACAGATCGAATTTGTGATTCATCGTGAATTAACTAGTGAAGTCATGCGATTACTTACGATTACAAATTTTAATCGCCTGATTTTTTAATAATATTTTCCTTAAAAAAAAAGGAAGAAAATAATTAAAATAATTGTATTTAAAAAAACAAAAAAAAATTATTAAAAAAAAAAGTTTTTTCGGATGACTTCTCTAGTTAACTCACCATCAAATTTTATATCTGTTCTAAATGTACAATATTTTTTTCTAGGTTTTCATACTCTTGTTAACAAAAGTAGAAAAAAACATTGAAAAAATGAATTTTTGACGTCTATAGCCGTCAATGGTAGTGAATGAGTTAATTAATGAAATGAATACTTAAATTACTAATTTCATACTCATACTGAGCCAACATCCAGCAGTTACTCTTCGTCAACAGAGCTGTGTGTCATGCGTCATTTTACAGTATTAATCAGTAATGGTTGTACTGCCCCTTTTTCACACTGTGCTGTACCTTCTCATTTTGGCACAGCTCTACTTTTGCACGATCGACAGTGGATGCAGTGTTCTTGGGCTTGAAAGACATACTTGATGTCATCGTGGTTTGATACCTCAATCTGTGTCTCGTCTGATCATGTGTCCATGTTGGTAGCCACAAATTTCGGTTGACTTGGAAGGTCAATTTCAGAGCAGTCGCTTCTTTCTTTGTTGGCACCGTCTCAGTCCTTGATGATGTAAAACCCTTGAACATTGAGACTGGTGTTCCAGCTGTTTTCCGGGTCATGATAGGCTTCAGCCTTGGAGATTCCTGGGTTGTTTGTCAACATCCAAACCTAAAAGGAAGAAGGACTTGCTCCAATTTCAAATTCAACTCAAATTTAGATGGCTGAAACACGGACACAGTTGGACGTCCCAAAAGTATATTGATTCGTGACACACACCAAAACTGCTTTAAAAGTTTCTGGCCTTCCCAAAGCCTCCAATTGAAGATACAGTAAATTAATCCTGGGAAAACGTGTCTGTCAGAAAGCAAACTAATTTTGACCAAATCGGCAAAGTAAAGTACAGCCAGAATGACACCTGAAGCCTAACTCATTCACTGCCATTGATGGATTTAGACGTCAAAAATTCATTTGAACTATATCTATTAGTTGCACATTTTTTTCAGCATTTGTTGTACATTTAAATGTTTTTTATTGTACATTTAGAACAGATACAAAATGTGTGATTAATCATGAGTTAACTATTGAAGTCATGCGATTAATTACAATTTTAAAAAATTATCGTCTGATGGCCCTAATTTTTAATTATCTTTTTTTTTAATTAGTGGCATCAGGTGATTCCATTTTTTAATTGTAATTAATCACATGACTTCACTAGTTAATTTAAGATTAATCACAAATTTTATACCTGTTCTAAATGTACAATACATGTTTTCCTAGGTTTTCATACCCTTGTTAACAAAAGTGGAAAAATATATGAAACTAATAGAAATGTTTTACGTCTATAGCCGTCAATGGCAGAGAATGAGTTAATAATGGCTACAAAAACAATCAGGTCAAGGTGAAACTTACTAATAGATCTTGAATCAAATATCAGTGGACTTGTATATTTGAGACGCTTGTGTATAATTTTGATCCTGTGTAGATTAGAGGAAAAAAATAAATAAAACTCAACACTCAAGTCTTTGAAGATTACATTCAATAAACAATCCATCCTGGGATAAACCATAAAGGACCCTATTTCATTCCCAGAGCAAGTCTAGCGGAAAGCGGAGTCTGTGTGCATGGGTAGAGTTTTGTCCTTTGGTATTTTCGTAGACTTTGTGCAGGTAGAATTGGATATAACAAACTGTACGTTTACACCATTGTGCATCTATGTGGGCTGGAAAGAAGCATTCTCCCGGCCAATCGCAGCAGCATCAGTCATTTGCATTAAAATCAGGGCGGTCGGGAAACAGAAAATAGACCCGTTGGGGTCCTGGAAGATCTCTAACTTGCGGATGATGTAGTCCGCTGAGCAGCAAATCTGTCTGCCTATGCCTCCAAATAATTGACCAAAATCACATTACACCACGCATTCCTAATCATATCTGGTTTTACCGAGTCTAAAATCTCATCTACTTTTTGTGACAAAATTGGTTATGCGTTGGGGGGACTTGGCAGCTCTGTGTGCCAGAACGCCCAAGGAGGCATAGCACGTCTACCATATTCACAAATACGCAATACTTGCCCCAGCATAAAAATTGAGATGTGCCCCTTCATAGGCGAGCACAGCCTACTTTCTGTTACCAAATTGCTAGATGTGCTGGGTTCGGGGCAACCTTGTCCGCCGGAACGCCGAGAGAGGCACAACATGGTCCCAAACAGGATATACTAGACAAAAATGGAGATGTGCCCGTTTTTACACCGAGCGCATGTGTGCCTGTCTACGAATATAGAGCCCTAAAAGTTCCAATGTTAGCATGATACTCATGGCCCATGATGAGCATGTCTCACGGTGATGTCCAATATGTCTAAAACCAAATACTGAATGTATTCTCCTTGCTTAGTCATTTAACTCATTCACTGCCAATGACGGCTATATACGTCAAATATTCATTTGAATTATTTCTATTAGTTTAACATTTTTTTCCCACTTTTGTCAACTAGTGTATGAAAACCTAGATTTTTTTATTGTACATTTAGAACAGATATAACATTTGTGATTAATCGTGAGTTAACTACTGAAGTCACACGATCAATTACTATTAAAATTTTTAATCGCTTGATGCCGCAAATTTTTTATATTTTTTTCTTTTGTTTTTTTAAAATCGCGTCAGGCGATTACTTTTTTTAAAATAATAATTAATCGCTTCACTTCAATAGCTAAGTCACGATTAATGACAAATGTTATATCTGTTCTAAATGTACAGTAAAAAAAAATCTAGGCTTTCATACTCTTGTTAACAAAAGTGGGAAAAAAAGTTAAACTAATAGAAATAGTTCAAATAAATTTTTGACGTTTAAAGCCGTCAATGGCAGTGAACCGATGTGGTTTAAGCTTGGGTTGGGTTTAAAAAAATCGAATAATTGATATTGAATCGATCAAGCCTTATATCGATTCATAAAACCATGATCGATAATAATTTTTTAACAAAACTGAATTTTAAAGGCCATTTTTTTGTATCTTACTGTTTTCTTGAAATGTACTGTTCACACAAAAGTATTATCTTATACTCTAAAAATGGATTGGTTACCAAAAAAAACCTACCAATCTAGCGCATATTGGCTTGATTGACCAATAGATTGGTCTGACCATTCCGGGTGGTTACGGGCATACCAATTTGAGTGACAATCAGTTTTTTGGGGGGGAATCCCGTGACCTGTGGGATTCCCCCCAAAAATGTCAGCCTCTAACACAGATTAACCAATATCTTGGTCAGAAAGAGCAATTTGTATCGGTTGGCCCAATCACCAATATATATTGGTGGAAAACACCTCCCATTCTAGAATTATTTTCATCTCATCCTTGCCAATGTCAATGTTTGTGTAACACTTAAGTAAATAATTTGACCAGTTATTGGCTGCGTCAAACTTAATTTAGAATTTAATATTTGTGGAGTTTTTATCATGTCCTTGACATTTAGGAAGAATTTATGTTCCATAATTAATCGATATATTGAAGTGAATCGAATTGGGGAAAAAAATCGAAATCGAATCAAACTGAACTCTTGTGAATGTAAATCAAATCGATTGAGGAAATTAGAATCGATAGCCAGCCCTAGTTTAGGCGGTTTCTCGCAACAAACCAGGCACATTATTCCAAAGCACAAAAACGACCATCTCTAACTAAAACGACAAATAAGAGGCAGGTCAAGCTCGGTTGGAAGTGCAGTGGCATAGGTTACTCCTGCTGTTTCGAAATACTGTACTAGTTCCACTTTTCCAGGGTAAAAGCGTCAGTCGCGAGCCAAGGAGGTACTGTGGAGTGGCATTTGGGGATTTTAGAGCAAAAAGAACAAGCCACTGTGATCAAGCCTGCAACAAGCGACAGCCATACACACTCATACAGTCCTGAATGTCATCATGACAGCCCCTTCTTCCCCCTTCCTCTGCATCTGTGTTCCCAGGACCCTCCTGCGTGCCACCCAGAAAAAAAGAGAAACAAACTGCATGTATTCAGTGAAGACTGTCAAGCAAAACGCTAAACAAATTCTTTGCCTTTTCTCAGCTTGTGATCATTTAAAAGGAATTTTCCACATGCCCAGGCTAATATTAGCCCCCTTTAAAATGAAGTTTCCATTCCGCCCCGGCGATATTCTCACCAAGCAAAGGAACAGAACGAGGCGAAGCCTCCACTGTGTGATCAGATTGTCTCGGAATGGGTCGTTTGCATGCAGCTACCTGGGCGCGTAGAACGGAGGGTGTCAAATGTGTTGTGGGTGGAACGAGGCATTCGCATGTATGCCAGTGTGCCGGTTGTGTGTTTATTTCATTCAGACCACAGGTACATCACCCAGAGCATGACTCGGAGCGTTTTGGCTAACGCAGAGAGAGGACGTCTACGCTCATCACCGAGAGTTTTACTGCACCGCAGCGCTCTGCTTCCGCACAACACCATGACAGCACGCTCATTTGCAGTGCACTCAACCTGGCAGGCTGAACACATAAAAACGTGCATCCAGTGCAGAGTTGATCCTTTGGGTAAACACTCAGGTAACTAACATATGAAAACATGCAAGGCTGGGATATGAATTGAAATTGAATTGGGATTTCCATTCCAGTTTCTCACGATCTTAAAGAAATGCCTGTGCAGTGCAGCGAAGGTGAGGATGCAGCAGAATAAAAATGCAAGAGGCTTGAAATGCACATAAAAAAAGAATAGTGTTCAAGAATAACGTGTTCATCCAATCAATGAATAATCGTTTTTTAACTTATTCACTGCCATTGACGGCTATAGACGTCATAAATTCATTGTAACTATTTCTATTAGTTGAATTATTTTTTCCACTTTTGTTAACAAGAGTATGAAAACCTCGATTTTTTTTGTACATTTAGAACAGATAGAACATTTTTGATTAATCGTGAGTTAACTAGTGATGTCATGCGATTAATTACAATTAAAAATGGTAATCGCCTGACGCCCTAAATTTTTAATAATCTTTTCTTAAAAAAATAAAATTAATATTAAAAAATTGGGGGGAAAATATGAATATTATTTAATTTTAAATAAAAGATTATAAAGAATTAGAGGTGTCGGGTGATTACAATTTTAAATTGTAATTAATCATAGTATAATTTTTTTTAAACTATTAGAAATAGTTCAAATGAATTTTTGACGTCTATAGCCGTCAATGGCAGTGAATGAGTTAATAACCGTTTCAACATCAGTCAAAATAATCATTTTTTTTTCCATAATCACCCTAAACCCAGAGAAGAATTTCTAAGGAAAACAAAGAATGTTAAGGGGTAGTAGTAAGAAGCTTTTTACAAACAAACAAACAGGTAACAATCTAATCGGCTAACGGTGGCACGCATGCACAATATCAATGACTTCTTAAGAATGTTGCTTTATCACAAAGGTTTACCCAGGACAAACACAAATGGAGCCGATTGGGTTAAAGCAATCGGGCCTCTTAAATCCTTGAGCATGCAGGTCGTCTGAACTGCCATGTGAGGGAGGACATTGCAAATGGTGGGGGTTTAACAAATCAATGCACCCTCCCAATCACATTTATTAACAAATATTGGCTTTCAACTCAATTGTCCTTGTATTTAAATAATACTAAAATATGACAGGTATGAATTATATTTATTTATTTTCGATTAAGCGCTAAATGTTCAGACATTTTCTTCGGTAGGAGTGTCAGGTTCAATTTGACCCTACTAGGAGGCACTAGCAATCAAAATGTCAGCTTTAATTCTCAACTTTCTGCCACAAACTGAGGTTTAACCTCTGACATGAAACAAATGCAAGCCAGTTGATAAAATAATAATCGGTTCACCTCACGCACATACACACACATATGGTCACCGTTATGTATAGTTAAACTCATTAACTCTTGCCGTTATGATGACTTCTTCATTTCAACGCTTCCTCATTGAGATTAATTTACTTGGGGTGAATTAAGAGAGATGCCCGATTGTAACAGCTACACAGAGGAATACACGTGTGGGATACTAGGGGTGGGAATCTTTGAATGTCTCACGATTCGATTCCGATTTTTGGGTCTGCGATTCGATTCAGCATCAATTTTCGATTAGGGGCGATTTTTGATTCAAAATGATTTGATTGACAATGATTTTTGCTTCAATCTATAGATGTTCAAGGAATTGTAATGATCTACTCCAGTCTGACTCGCTAATGCTAATTAGCGCGCTACTCGCTACTTTTATCACTCAAAAGAACGGCTCCATGCTGAAAAAAAAACTTTTATTGGAATAACTTGATCGTGACTTTTTCCTTCTACTCTCTAATGTGGTTACAACTTAACAGTGTATTAGACCGCATGGTACCACACTGCCCCTCAGTGGCCAAACCGGGTAGAACATGACCAGCGCTCCAAATAAAGGCACACACAGACAAAGGCAAGACAGTATAAAATAATTTAAATAAAAACGAGTTTCGGACATTTAAAATTGATTCTGAAACGTACTAAATGAGAATCGCGATTCTTATGAGAATCGATTTTTTGGCACACCCCTATGGAATACTAAATGGGAATGTCCAAAAAAATATCTTGTCATGTTTTTTCAAAGTCTGCCCCATGGGCTTCAACACAAACATTTTCCATTTACAGTGGAAACTCTAATGTTGAAAGTCATAAATGGGGAATTTGAGAAATATGCTCTTAATTTGCATTTCAAATACAAATCTCAGGAGACTTCCATTTTGTTGTGACACCTATTCCAAAGAATAAGCTGCCTCAACAAGGACTGCTAAGAGAAGGTGTGAGGAGAAGACAATAAGATATGCACATAGTCAGTAAGCATAAAGACTCCAGCAGTCTCAAAAGGTTTTGCCTAATGTGCTTGTTATGGCCAATATCACTTGCTATCAAAAGTTAAGGTGTTGTGTTTTATTGTGTTTGTTATGTACACTGATCAAACGGGTTTTACATCTTTAAACAATGTGGACATCTTTAAGTAATGGGGTGTGTGAATTACTGTGCATCTTTCAAATTTTGCATTGAGCAACAGATAAAGCCAGCCAATGGTAATCCTCTGACAAGGAGAGAAGCAAACACACGCAAGCACATGCATGCAGGCTGCACGATCACACCACAAAAATCCATTTCCGGGTTTAGTCACGCAAGAGACAGCTTTGTGCCACCAAGCCATGAACATACAGTACACATATATTGTGTTCAGTGGTGTAAAGGATCGTCATTGGTCCATGAGCCGTACGGATCGGGTCCCACGGTTTGGATCGCACTCGACCTTCGGATTTGTTGGTAGAAAAAAAAAAGTTGAAAACTTTTGTGGATCACGTAAGTTGCATGTCTGAGAGCATTTTGGGGTGAAATGAGTCCTCAATAATGATACGGGATTTTTTTCTTTCTTTTCTTAACAAGTGGACGGTATGTGCTGCATTGAACACCTCCTTTTTCTTTTATCGCTCAGTTCCTTAGACCCCAATATTAGATTTGGTAGAGGCATCTTTTGGCGAATTACAGGTATAATTCTTTTATTAAAAAAATACAAGTTTCCTCCGGTAAATATCATTAAGCATATCATTTATGCATTTAAAATGTCCTCTTGATTATATTTACCAAATTTAAAACATCATAAATCATGCTGTTTCTATGAAGTACTGCCTCAAATGTTCTCCAATTTCGATACTGTAAATATATAGGATTGTATGCCGAGAAACGTTTCTTGTGAGGAGCAATATGGCGGCCTCGCGGCTTCAAAAGTATTGGCCTATCGGCTATCCAGCAATATATAAAGATCAGTGGGTATGACACAAATCTCCAACGTTAGCAAGCGGTTAGCATTAGAAACAAGTGCTTGGTTGGCAACAGTAACTTTTGCACTTTACTTCTTTTCCAATATTCTGGACCAAGGCTACTTTATAATTCACTCTCCATTTTTAAAGTAAGAAAATGTGCCTTAAATTGTATGGAACCACAACACTGACAATAAGATTTGGTATTGGGAAAAAAATGGGCATTGTGGGAAAAGCTGCATTGACATTGAAGTGGAGGCGGGGCTTTGAGCGTGAGAACGCCTTCCAGCCCTCTATTGGCTAAAGGCAATACTCATGGATACAAGTTCACCAGAAACTCCTAAACCGCCTGTAAATACGTCAGTGTTAATGTTTCTGTAGTAAACCAGTTAGCACGTTAGCTAAATTAGCATGACATGATGCATAAAGCAATTTCAAACATGGTGGTTGTAACGCCACAAGTAACATATATAACCACATATAACCTTGTGGCTAAAAATGCACCTCGTCAGTCCAGCCAAGTGAAAAAGTGTGCCCCGGCTTTTGAATATATGTAATGTAACCTCAAGTTACAAACTTAATTGGTTCTGGACTACAGCTCTTCCTTTGAAAAAGAAACTTCTTTTATAATAACAGGCAAATTCAGAGTCAAGTGTTTTAGTTTTTTTATCCTATTATCATATCTGTCTCTTTTCAAATTGATTGGTTGATTTTGGCATACAGATGAAGTAAAACTTGTCTTTCTTTTATTTAAAATAAAACAACAAAAAACAAATAATCACAACACATTGTTATTGTTTTTTTAAATTCACTACTAATTTCTTTGATCATTTTTCATCTTTTTTTTTTGATTAACTCGTTCACGCTATTACCAAAGATTGTGTTCTCATTGGCCAATCTAAGTTAAAAAGCAAACCAACAAAGATACATAGCCTACCTTGATTGCGTGATGCTCAGAGCCCGGTCAAGGCCTCTTTATATGGACGCATTGCATCACGTGACCGACGCATTGTGTGGCGCGGCATCTCTGCGGCCCCTCTGCAACACATGCCGCGCACACATCACAAATTGTCGCGCGCATCATTGCTCGTGATTGGTCCGTTTAGTCACATGCTGGGACTACAGACTCAGCTTTCCCTGGCTAATTCCTTCAATACCGCCATCATTGCTTAACAACTTCCATTTAGTGGTTGTACATACCACCTGCACCACTACTGTCTTGATTCATTTCGCAATACAATTAAACTCATCTTCTGGTCATTTCGGTGCAATTGTTCTAGCAGGCAATGTTTCACACGGCTAAAGACTCTGTTAAGAGCTAATTAGAGTAGGAGTCACCCAGAGTCCAATCATTGTGAGGGTCTTGGCTACAGTGGCCCTGGCCTACACTAAAAAAAAAACCAATACTGGTACCAGATTAGAATTTTCTATTCACAAGAAGCATTTCCCAATGTCAACCATACCTCACAAAAAAGCTCTCTGAATACCTACAATAAAAATAATTGCTAACTTGCAAGAACCAGGAAAAAAACAAAAACTGAACTAGTTAATTTTGAAATTGTGAACTGACCTCTGAATTAACTCGCGTAGATAAATACTGAATATGGCCCAGTGTGAATTTAACAAACAAAAGGTGTTGAATTAAAATTAGAAAATAAATCAATTTGTAATTCTTTTATATTCATAATTGCACTTTAACCAAGCAAAAACTATAGTTTATCCAAATACCCAATTATTATATAGAATTTCCAGTAGGATACTCAAATCCCAAAATATTTAATAACTGCAGCCCTATATTCAACTCCCCATTATATTGGCATATTTTTATAGTTTAATAAAACCCTTACTTCAGATCCCTGGAATTAACCTGCAAAAAATCCTCCTCAACATTAGAAAGTTGCAACACAAATAAAGTCATTGATAAGCAAAACTATTCATCAGGGAAAAAAGTTATTTTAAACCTTGCTCTTGACTTCAACAGGTGAACGTGATGAAAAAGTTCTGAAATTAAATGTCTCATTTTTTCACATCACAAAAACCTGGCACTTGAATAGGGATGTTAAGACTTTATATATTCACGGTATGTGTTATGTGACATCTCTTATGGCGGACCAAAATGCAAAAATAATAAATAAATAAATAATCATGAAAATAAAAACGTATATAAAAAATATAATAAAAAAATTAAATAAATCAAAAATAATATAAATGGATATAAAATCATATATAATATATATATATATATTCATATATATATATATGAATATATATTCATATATATATATGAATATATATATATATATATATATGAATATATATATATGAATATATATATATATATATATAAATATATATATATATATATATTCATATATATATATATATATTCATATATATATATATATTCATATATATATATATATATTTATATATATATATATATATATATTCATATATATATATTCATATATATATATATATTCATATATATATATATATTATATATGATTTTATATCCATTTATATTATTTTTGATTTATTTAATTTTTTTATTATATTTTTTATATACGTTTTTATTTTATTATATATGAATATATATATATTCATATATATATATATGAATATATATATATATATATGAATATATATATATATATATATATATATATATGAATATATATATATATATATATATATATGAATATATATATATATATATATGAATATATATATATATATATTCATATGAATATATATATATATATATATATGAATAATATATATATATATATATATATATGAATAATATATATATATATATATATATGAATAATATATATATATATATATATAAATAATATATATATATATATATATATATAAATTATATATATATATATATATATATATATATATATATATATATATATATATATAAATTATATATATATATATATATATAACCGCTTATTCCTCACACGGGTCGTGGGGGTGTTGAAGCCTATTCCAGCCAGCCAATCCAGGGCACACAGAGACGAACAACCACCCACACTCACAATCACACCTAGGGACAATTTAGAGTGTTCGATCAACCTGCCATGCTTGTTTTTTGGAATGTGGGAGGAAACCGGAGTACCCACACAGGCACGGGGAGAACATGCAAACTCCACCCAGGAAGGCCGAAGCCCGGACTCTATCTTACGTCCTCTGCACTGGGAGGCGGCCGTGCTAACCAGTCAGTCACCGTATGTATGTATGTATTAGGGCTGGGCATTACATATATATATAGTATTTTTTTTATTGTATTTTCATATCAGCTTTTTTATTTTCACTTTTATTTATTTATTTTTATTTTAGGCATTTTTGGTCCTCCATATCCTTAGGCCGATTGTCTCCATCTCTGTGTATACGGGCGGGTGTGATGGTAAAAATGCAAAATAAATAACCAATGTACAGTATTCTATCCAGCACACAACAATTTTTTGTTTGGAAATTGTTTGACTACAAACATGGTTCAAAATAAGGTTGTGACTTTTGATATGTTTTTTTTTTTTTACTGTACAGGCTTTGCTTCAATGAAAACAGTACCAAATGTACGCACCATCTTGCACAATTCTGTATATCAAATGTGAAAAAGAATGAAAAGTAATTTCTTGTACGAATAAAGTAAACCGTCTTACCGCTGTGACCACTCATCTTACATCAAAAAATTCCATCGACCTCAGATGCTTTCTGTGTCTGACTCACTCGAACAGTAGCGCCACTCTAAATTAGTTTTGTCCTGATGACTACATACTCTCAAAATCCCCACAGTCAAATACCGCACAAGCACGACAGAAATCCTTCTTCTGTCTATCACAAAACATGTTACGAGAACATATAAGCCTGTTTATGCATAACTTGCTTTTGAGGAATGGGGATTTTGAGCAAGGGGGGGGGACTCGAGGAAAAAGTGAGGTTGAACCTCTGGACCTTCCATAGCCTGCAACTTGGCACCAAGCCGCGGTGAAAGTGTGTGTTTGTGAGGAGCAGTCATCAGGGATCCATATGAGCCACCACTTTTGCACATCTGGGGCCCGCCGTCTCGCTCGGCCCACGCTGAATACATGCTGAGTAGTCCAGCACACAGACGCATTACACACATCGGGGTCAGAGGGCACGTTCTGTATCAGCCATTCAGTAAACCCGTCGTGTCCAGTTAAAGTTTTTGTCTCTTAATATCCAAAATATTATAATGAATAAATCTAAAAATATCATTCATCAAATGCTTTCCCCACCTGGTTCCATTAACATGCGTTCAAGTCTTCTACATTGTTTGATGATGGGAAGCCGAAACACAATACACAAAAGTTAGCATTAGCATTACCATTGCTAATAATTATCGGCTTAACTGTGCACTGTTCCTTTAAGGGCAAGCGAGTGAGTGAGATAGAGATGGTGTGAGTCGCTGTGCAATTCACCTGAACAACAAAGAAGGTGGGTCTAGGGAGAAAACCACAACCAGAGTCTGTTTATCCATTCATGTAATGCAGGGAAAACAGAAAATTAGCCCTGAAGTGCAGACATCCCTGACTTCAGCCCTCAAGTAACAGACAAAGACTGATTGTGGAGCCTCACGTACAATCGGTTGTCACGAGGTTCAGTTGGCAAAAAGTTGTTCTTTACCAGCTTCAAAAGAGCCAACTTGTATTTATGAGTTATAGAGCATTGTTAATGTTAATAATCTGTTTTTGTGTAAGATCTCTTTTACGAGGTTGATGATCTGGGCAACAGTTCAACAGTCACAGCTTGATGGAAAGCAAATGTTTTGAACTTTGTTGTTTATGGTTACATGCATGTCTTCATAAAACAACATTTGAAGCCACTGCTTGACAATAAACTTTAAGCGAAGAACTACAGAACAATCATAGAAAACTATGACGGGCAAACAACACACTCACCGACAATTCTAAAGCTGTGTAACAGATACCGTTAACAATGGACAATATTTAATTACTGTATTGTGGCAAGGTAAAAGCGTAATCAACCAGATTGCGCCAAAACACACCCCACCTGCATACCTACTGAATGAGAGGCATGGTCCTAAAGCCTGCCACAGTATTTTCTCTCTGTTGGAAGTAGTTCCCTTTCCCCCCTTGTTAATTGTTGAAATACGGCATTTAATTACTGAAAGCATACACATATTCAATACCCTGAAATGCATTGTTCAACTGATCCTGATTAAACAAAGATGCACCTATGTAGCTATTCAGCCATACTCCAAATCCAAGCCTGAGAACCTCCACTCTGGCCTTCAGAGACTTAAACCGTTTGCTCTTTTCCACCATTCCCAGTGTATTTATGGAATGCAGCTTTGTCATATTTTTCCATAGCGTAATTTGACCCTATAAATAGGCACATAAGGCTTGGGGAGATGGGGTGGGAGTATGAGGGGTCAGTATCTGTTGTGGACACTCATCAGTGGCCCCCTCCCTGTCTCCCACAATTTTTCCAAATATTTGAGCACTGGCAAATATAGAGCAATGCAAGGGTGATGGGAAAGCATTGCATACTCTGTAATTTCTCTACAGCCACCTCCTGTGAAAAGAAAGCTTCCAGACTTTTTACCCATCACCGATCGAGGTCATGTATACTAGCCAAACACGGTTAATATATATGAACATGAATCTTCACTTAATACAAACATTCTGGCAGGAAAAAATAAAAGATAAAATTAGGCACAAAAAGCTCAGGGTACATCACCACACAAATAATAATAATGAGTTTGTATCAATTTATTCACAGATTTACTGAGGCAGGGTGAAATTCAAGACTGTTTAGTCGTACATAAAGCTGATATGCTTGCAGCAATTTAAGGTAATGTCTTAACTCATTCACTGCCATTGACGGCTATAGACGTCAAAAATTCATTTGAACTATTTCTATTAGTTTTAAAATTTTTTCCACTTTTGTTAACAAGAGTATAAAAACCTAGAAAAAAATTTATTGTTCATTTAGAACAGATATAAAATTTGTGATTAATCTTGAGTTTAAATAAGTAATTAAACAAAGAAGAAAATATTATTTAAAAAATTGAGGCGTCAGACGATGACATTTTTTAATTGTAATAAATTGCATGACTTATTACATTCAACATTCAGCAGACTACCCTAAGGGCCACCAAACCCAAAAACTAAGTTGACAGCAAGCATCAAGAAAACCTGGGCTTCCACCAGGACCCCCAGGCAATGTCACGGGAAGTATGCATGGTGATTTCTTCACAATATTCTAATGTTTTTTGAAATCCTGTTTTCATGGGTTTTATGAGCTGGAGGCCCAAATATTGTTAAGATAAACAAATAAATACTTGAAATCACTTAAATTGTGGACCCTGAATCTATAATCTATGGAAGTTTGACTTTTTGACTGGAATTATGGAAATTATTAAACTTTTTGAGGATATTAAAAAAAAATGATGAGCACCTGTAATTTGGACCTGACGTCAGCTATATTCAAACTAGTAAGTATATACACCTACACACATATATGTATAGACCTAAATTATAAAAATAATCACAACAAAAATAATGGAGGGTTTTTTTTCTGTAAAAACAAAACAAAAAAAAACTTCAATGCTGGTTCTGGAGAAATTAAGGCTGAAGGCTGAAATGCTGAAAAAACATGGAAGCAAGTGGAATGATTTAGAAAAAGGTGAAAGGATATTGAATGAAATTAGCATTTTTAAAGAAACAGTGTGTAGGATTTATCATCTAGTGGTGAACTAATCATTTTAAAACCCCACTATTGTGTTTTATCACATCAATGTACTTTATTTTTTTATTTTTATAAGTGTAGGTCTAGTAATCGCTAATTATATTACATAAATCGCGTCGCGCCTTACATGACCTGACATGTTTCACCACTATCTTTCTGCTATTGATACCCAAAGAAGAAGAACTTTGCAAACGTAGTAATTGGTGGTAGGCTGGCAAACACGTGCTGTCCCTCTGATGTACTCATTCCTGATTCTATCCATCCTGGTCGCTCCCAAAGAGAACCTCAGCATCTTCATCTCTGCCATCTCCAGCTCTGCCTCCTGTCTTTTCCTCAGTGGCACCGTCTCCAGACCAAACAACACTACAGTATTATAAACCTTTACTTTCATTTTAGCTGAAACTCTATCACACCAGTCACTTTTCTCCACCCACCACTTTTTTCAGACTGATACTCAACTCTTGAGTCGTCACCGATAACACAAGTAAATAAAATTCCCCACCCAAAAATGCTAGATGATTTTAAAGAAATACCTATATACCCAATATGTTATTTTTCCTCAACATTGCATGAAATTAATGGCAACATTGTATTCAAATCATTTCTCATTTCTAGTTCCTGATCATAAAACAGCTGCAGGAGGGCGACTGACGATAGCATCGGTCACCGCCGCGAATACCGATACCTTAAGACTGGTATTGGCACCGATATCAGTAATCGCCCATATTCAGGATGGTACCTCAATTTTAGCCAGGAAAACCCCTACAAGCTAAGCTATCGAAGTGCTGTCGCAAAACACCCAAATACGTGCTCGTGTAGTACAGTGCACTTATCACAAGGTCTGATTGCAACCGCGTTAAAGAACATCAAAATACACTGTGACTTAATAAGTAACTGGAGAGGAAATTATACAGAATTTCATAAGACAGCCACTGAAGACCGGAAATTATGAACGACATCACCGCATATGTCAGATGAGAGGGTGGGGTATATTAGTTATGAATATTTAAAATGTAAGAACCTTTACCTTTAATCCAACTGGAGGAAGAGAATGCATTTGTACAATACGTACAAAGCACAAAATAGTAATATGGGATCTGCATTAACTATCCAACCAGCAACGTTGTAATGTCTTATTTTTTATTACTTATTTTTGACGTATGAGATCTGATGAATCTAAAGTAATAGATTTGCTTTCTTTATTACTAAATCTGTAAAGGCTAATCCATGGGCACAGTCATTTGAATGAATTATAGAAAATTAAACTCAAAAGCCGGTTATACTGATTTAATTTAAATATCAGCAGTATCATTTTTGTTTGCACTATTTTGTACTAGGGAGTGCTTACATTTAATTCTAACTTGACATTTGCACAATAATGTTATCTTAATTGTGTTTGTTTTATAACTTTTTATTTATAATTTAGCATCTGTAATGGAGTGTATAAACCTATTCAGAAATTATTCATTTCTGAAATGATCATTAATTAATTAATTAATTTTATATTGTGATATATACAATTATCGTAAAGGGATGCAATTGATATCGTGATGTGAATTTTGGGCCATATTGCCCAGCCCTAGCATAAATCCACACACATTAGGAGCAGGAGCAAGTGTGCCGAGTTGACCTGAGTGTTTACTCTATACACCCGCTTATAACTCATTGTACTCTCAGGTTCAAAAAAGCACATCATCTGCACACTGCCAGTAGCCAACGCTTTCTTTGACGACTACAATTTTTTTTAAAAATCCACGCAGCTTACCCGAACTCAATTCCTGGTTAAGGTTCTACTCACAATCATCCTATAACTAACTGGCAATCCTTTTTGGGTGTGTTGTACCTCTAACTGCAAAGCCCGCGGAGATGTACTAGGGCACCCCAAGACCCTAATCAGGAAATGTATTATTCAAATAAGGTGGTAGAGATCGAAGAGGACGAGAAAACGGTACAAGCATGAGAGCAATGGCAACTCTTCCACCAGGTGCATTCAATTTCAGTTGTGAGGATACAGTGAGTCGTAGTTTAGAAATAATTAAAACTTTAATAATTCAAAAGATTGGCTAGCTCAGTAATGTCGATGATTACGGTAGAGTGCAGGGAACTCCAGAGAGGAACTTTGGCTAAAGAGCAGCCAGTTGGAAAAAAATTGATTACGTAAACAGGAAATGGTAGGTAAAAGATTTGACAATGAAGCCCTATTCCCAACAAGCAAAACTTAATTCATTGTAAGGCAGCGTTTTGGCACCATTGGATGATTGGAGTACCAACTGTAGCCATGTAGGCTGAGACTAAGACACACTGCTGTCCCTTCATTGATCAAATAACCAACACCTTTGTGCAAAATAGGAAAGAACACAAAACAAGGCATTCATTAAAAAAGGATTCAAAGCTATCCGTTTCTTCTTTACAGATAATGGCTATTTATGTAAACACTGCAATCACCATTCAACTTCCCACACTAAAAGGGAGACCAAAAACGTGATCAGGGTTTTGTGTTCCTATATGACAAAAACAAAAACCTGATAAGAATAAGACTTTCCTGAGAGAATTTTCTGGTGGGAGTGAAGAGAAACAAGCAATCCCAGGAAGAAGTGTAGCAACATGACTACCGATAGCTGCTAGAACAGGGGTTAGTTACCAACTATTTTGAAAGTGACAGCTTCTTCTTGGGTTCTTTTTTAATGTAAAGGGTACCACATCGATGTACACAAAGTATTTATATGATTATTTTCATTCATTATCCGAACCGCTTATTCTAGTAATATTCATCTATGTGAAGACGCTAATCATGCTAATTATTTCCCACAGCAGTTATCAATTATTTAAAAAGGTAGGAAACAGATCAATATTAATAAACATCTGTATTTACATGATTTTCCTACAAAATCACAAAGTCCCACCACTGCTGAGCTATTTTTAATACCTTATTAATGAAAAAATAATGTCAAAAGACAGATGGTTTGCAAGAGTTTAAAACAAAGGCGCGGCAACAACCTTTACAGCCGGACTGGACGCACACCCGTTACGTGGTGCAACATGCTCGCGTCACCCACGTGCGCGTGGTCAGAGGTCGAAGCAAGCTCGGCACTACTTCTGCTGCATCAACTCGCATGCCTTCACCCGTTATGGCCGGAGCGATGTGGGTTAGTCGGGCACCACTGCCTTTATGATAATAATAATAATATCTACCTTTTCTATATGTGCTGGATCTAGAAAATTCTTGACATACGCAACAAAAAGGTAGGGATTTTGGCTTTTAGGTGAAATTTCAGGATGAACCTAAAACGCACTACAACCACTACACTTCCATTCTCTCTCTATCTCAGTGGCCACTTCCTTCTGAAGCCTTACACGTGCTAAGTACTCTTGATCGGTTGTTAGGTGTCGTCTTGGTCTCATGATGTCAAAATGTCAGCAGCTCATTAAGAGGACTGTTTAAATTTCAATTCTAATTGAAGGGGGAATTTGATTGGTTGATTCAAAGCTTAAACGTGTTGCGAGTTTTGTCATTCATCTACTTGTGAGAGTATAGAGAGAATAATTCGATAATATTTTACTTTCTATAAAAGTGTATTCTGAAGCCATTTATTGTGTGTGTAATCTCTTTAGTTGGTTATTTTACAAAGTATAACACTTTTGATAACCCACTTGATTCTGGACAAAAAAACTAAAACTTTTTTGAAGTCTTAGTCTTAGTCTTCATTCAGAGGCATCAGTCACAAGATTACTCGGCTGCAACGAACAAGCCCCACACACTCGCATCCATGCATACGCGCACACACGATGCTGGAAAAACATTGTTATTCATTCAGAGAATGCGGCTTGCTGTCGTAGCTGGTTGCGTTTGTTGTTGAAATGTCCCCTGGGTGGAGATTCCTTCGAGCCTCAGTCATAAGGACACGCATCAATGGGAAACCAGTGGGAGAAAATGAATGAGCTTGTGGTCAGGTGCTGCTCTCTTGTGAGTTTTGCAACTGCTGAATGGTGAAAATGATTAAAGCGCATATTTTAATCATCTGTCATACAGTACAGAAAGTCCTAATCTATCAGAGTTCATGATCATGTGTGTCTCTCACTTGGTTATCATCAAATTTAGGGACCTGCGACGTGCAAACGTTTGTGTGTGTGTTTTTTTTAAACTCTTAAAAACTTTTTTTAAACTTCTATAATTTTTGGTGCAGGCTAAATACATTTTGATTTGATATCAAAAGATGAATATGACACATGAGATTTCAGCTTTTACTTCCAGGCAACAACTTAACAAGGATGTCAAACTCAATCACACAGGGGGCCAAAACGTAAAACACACTATATGTTGTGGGAGAAAGCAAGATGATTTAAAAAAATAAAATAAAATACATGTTGCAAAAATATCGACTAAAATTATACAAATTCAAAATATAAACATGCAAAAAAACAAAAAATAAAATATAATATAAAGAAAATGTCACTTTTCAGTTTTTGCCATTTTCAGAACTAAATACTTGGCATGTTTTCTTGGCAACAAGTTTAAAGGTTCTTCTAGAAATTCTTAGAATAGACTGAAGATGTTTTAACAGTGAGGTAACTCCTATCTGACATTTTTTTAATTGGATTCTCTATTTTAATCACAGACACAAACAAATACAACATTCAAGCCGTATGTAGAGTGTGTGTTGTAGTTACAATGATCATGTTGGTTTTATAATATTTCCTCAGCACATTATTTTGCACAGACATGATGTAATCATTTAAGTGTCGTAGTTCGAGTTGTGTACAGTTAAATGATTGCTACTTTTGGAGGCAGTGAATCTGGCACCCTGAGTTACAACTGCCATTAATCACAATTTTCTGGACTGTCGGGTAAGAGAAGATGAACCTTTACCAGAGATGTAAACGATAAAATTCATGAATGAATGAATGAATAAATAAATAAGGGATCTGTTCATGCCCCCAAACTAGCTCATCTGCGTAACTTACTGTGGAAGTAATGTCAAGGCGTGGGTTTTTGTGGCTTCCTATGAGTTGGCTGGGTTCACTAACGTTATTGATTAATGAACACAATGATGGCAGCAGCAAAATGTACTTTTTTCAAATCAAGTTGTGTCAGCCAATCCAAGGAAGGAACCATCCTGCATCAAGATAATGACCTAAAACATTGACAAAACAACAAAAGGAGCCGAGATGGAATGTTTTTGATGGATTAAGTCAATCGACGAAAACTTTATATACTAGCATTGATTTTACCTGCTAATAAGGGACAGAGGAGAGTAACCATAAATGGAGAATGCCCAATTTTGGCATGCTAGAGTACTAACACATTCTCACCCACGGATGTGATGTTCAGCTTCAAATAATGTGATGCTTTGAGTTGTGTATATGATCCATATATAAATGCCTGTCAACAAAAGCTTAAAAGTTGTGCTCACGTGATTTTCATCTTTTGATGCCTAACCCAAATGCTCTCAGTCTACAGCAGAAAAAAAGGGGACTTGACACACTGTTCTAATACTTTTGCAGGGGAGTGATATTTTATATTGTGTATTTAAAAAATACTATTTGAAGTATAGCTATTTAGCAAATCACAAAAAGACAACAAAAATGGAATTGCGGTAATTACGGAAAAGCCATTCATAATTCAGATTCAGATACGTAGCCCTGGGGTGCATGACATAAGAAGAAAGGGTGAGAGAGAGCGCATCAACATCAGCATTACACCAGAAAAGCCTGAAGCACAACTGATAACAGAACTCCTTTGTAGGGCCAGCAAGAGAAGAGAAGAGGAATGGCCTCAAGTTTAGAAGACTTGAGGGAATTTGAGCAGATGGACTTTTCGACCCGCTACTTAGTGTATCTGAGCCACAAGAAGCCAGAACTAAACAAGTGAACGAAAACATATCAATATTTATTCAACTATCAAAGCTCAACTACTCAAAACTACCGTACCCTCATGCTCATTGATCCCTGCACGTTGAATACTTTATTCATGAACACTATTGTTTGTCAAGTACAAAATGGCCTTGTAAATATCAAGTGGAATTCAAGCCTCCCACATTTTTATTCTGTTGCATCCACACCACCTATGCTCTTGTAGCATCTTTGCACACAAATATCAAGTCATCAATAAGTGTCTCCCTTATCTCTCGTTTTTTGTTTTATGTTCCATTTTTATTTTCACAAGTCTTGGGATTTACTGGGCTAACCTGGCAATTTAGGTATCATAATCCGTGTCATATCATGTGGAAATGTGCTATGACAATGAAAATTCCTTGAAAACTTAACTTTAACTATAATTTGAAAAAACAACTAGAACATAAAGTAGTACTTAAGTACCAAATAGGGATGCACAATAATGCTATTTTCAACCGGGGTTGGGGTTAGGGTTAGGGTAACCCTAACCCTAACCCTAACCCTAACCCTGATGCAGGGAATGTGTCGGTGCTGGTCTTCTTGGACCTCAGTGCAGAATTTGATATTGATCATAATATACTGTTGAACAGGCTGGAAATTTAGGTGGTGTTAAATGGAACAGTCCAAAAACGGTTCAGGTCCTACTTGGAGGAAAAGAGTCACTAGTTAGTGACCATTGGAAATTTTGAATCTGATCGAATGGACATGACATGTGGGGTCCCTCAAGGGTCAGTCCTTGGACCCCTGTTGTTCAGTCTGTATAGGTTAACTTTGGGCAAATGCTTCAGAACGCCAATGTTGACGATCATAGTTATGCAGATGGCACACAACTGTATTTATAAATGTCCCCAAATGACAGCAGTTCAATTAACGTATTGTGTCACTGTCTGAAGCAAATTAACAATTTGATTAACCAAAATTTCCTTCAGTTTAACCAAAACGAAACGGAGGTCATTGTTTACGGAAATAAAGAAAAAAGGATTGCTGTTAGAAAACACCTACAGTCACTGTCTTTAGAAACCAAAGACCAAGTTTGTAATCTTGGAGTCATGATAGACTCAGACCTGACTTTCAGCAATCATATAAAACCAATCACTAAATCAGCCGTTACCAACCAGACTAAAGGACTGCATGCTCCAAGCAGACCGAGAGAAGCTTACTATGCTTTTATCTCCAGTAGACTCGATTATTTTAACAGCCTTCTGACTGGACTCTCTCTCAAAATAGCATCAGAGAGTTGCAGCTTCAGAATGCTGCAGCTCGCGTTCTGAACAGAACAAAGAGATCAGAACATATCACTCCATTCCTAAAGGCTTTACAATGGCTCCCAGTCAGCTGTAGGGTAAATTTCAGAATTTTGCTACTGGTCTATAAATCACTGAATGGTTTGGGTCCTAAATATATTCAAGAAATGCTGAGTGTCGTTGGGCTCTGAGATCTGCAGACTCTGGTCAATTAGTGGAACCCAAAATTCAAAGTAAACATGTTGAATCTGCATTTAGCTGTTATGCTGCACACAGATGGAATAAACTGACAAGAGAAATCAAGGTTAAAAAGCTTTTTTTTCTTATACCTTTCTAAAGTTAAATTAAAGTATTCTAAACATTTTTAAAGCATTTTTTTATAAAAAAAAAAAATTTTTTTAGGAAACTAATTATATATTTACTCTTAAAAGTTTTTTGTTAATGTGTTTTAACGTTATTAAACGGCAATGTATGTTCTTTTAGCAATGTTCTACGGTACTTTGGTTTTCTTTGCCTTGCTTCTTAATGTTGTTAACTGTTGTGTTTGTTGATGCTTGTGTAAAGCACATTGAGTTGCATTGTGTATGAAATGTGCTATAGAAATAATTCCGTTGTAAAATGTCAAGTCCTCTTTTTTATGTTTAACAAAATGAAAACATCATAAATCATGCTGTTCATACGAAGTACTGTCTCAAATGTTCTCCAATTTCGATACTGTAAAGGTATAGGATCGTAAGCCGAGAAACGTTTCTTGGGAGCAGCAATATGGCTGCCTCGCAACTTCAAAAGTCTTGGCCTAGCGGCTATCCAGTCATATATTCAGATCAGTGGGCAAACCTGCCATCCTAGCTAGTGGCTAGCAGCTAGACGCTAAGCTAGAAACAGGTGCCATATTTTATATGTCAAACTGATTGTTTGTTCTTTTTTTAAATGTTGTTAATTAGCAATTGAACATGTGTTCAGGATGACGAGTTAATGTTGGTGGTAACCATTTGTGATGGCAATATAAACTTAAACTGGCCTTCAATTATCCAACTATACAACAAGTCGAGTAAGCGCTAAAGCTAGTTTGGCTGTCTTCGCGACCATGCACACAAATTATTTATTTATTTATTTAAAATCGAGGTGCTCAAATTACTCGAGGATTCGTTTCTCCCCTACATTGGATACATTAACTCTTGAAGTGACAAAAAATAAATAAATAAAGCAATTAGGTAAGGTACTGTAATGCTGCCGCATGTAGGCAAGGAGAGCCACTGTCCACATTGCACTTTCACAGATGAGTGAACTGGACAAACAGTCAAACACACAAATACAAAATGTTGAGCTTGGCCATGTAACAAATTAAACTTGTAAGTCAAGGTATCACTGTATTCGGCTACTGAAATGAATCATTGTGATTCATTTAAAGACTGAAAAAAGTAGACACCACTGGTGTCTTTTGGGCTTGTTGAGAGCCCGTCTAAAGCTTTCCTCCTGCCAGCAAGTGGAGAGACGGACAGTGTGCCCGGTGTTATCAATGAAGCCAGCCTCTTGGCTCTCCGAAAAGTCCAGCTTGGAACGCATCCATGGCAGGGCATTAGGCCTGGAGGTTTGTGTCGTTTGTAATTTATAACACTGGGGGAAATGGGCAAGAGGACAATATGGAGAGAAGGGTGAGAGGGGGAATGTGGAAGGAGGGGGATGGGACTTGCTGAACTAGCAAGCGACTGTGCTTCTCTGAGTTTGCTGCACAGACTGGAAGGTTTTCGGCCTCTCTTTGGGGTTTACCGTGAACAGGCTTTATATTCAAAATTAGACACAAACTTAGTTAAGGTATTGCATTAGCATTCATTCAGTCATAACAAAGGCTCCGGCCGTGTTCATATGAAAGAACCTTCAACCATACAGTGTCATTGAAAATCAGGGTTTTAAGAAGATCCTCTAACCATTTGAACCATGTTATGCAATATCAACACAAAAACATGTCAGAAGTTGCTGTATCAAAACTGTACATAGAGTTGAAGAATGTGGTTTTGGAGTGGTTGAAGTCATCAGAAATAGCAGTGGCTCTTAAAAGTGATTAGACTTCAACAGCAACCTCTACGTAACTAGCACTTCTCATTTCATATCTAACAAGTGGGAATAAGCAGAGCTGGGCAAAACCGTCGTAACATCGGCCCGTCATTGACGGATGCCCACCTTTTGGCAAGTGCTTCCACATTTTCAGTGAATGCTTTATGAGGCTAAGCCTCATAAGAATACACGGACTGAGAAGGACCGTCTGTACTGACACGGACAGATATAAACCTGCTTTAGAGAGTGCTCAGCATGTGTATTTTTTCAACGCTTTGCGTTATAAAGCACTTGCCGAAAATGCGGAAGGGGGGCGTCAGTCTATAAGCTAGGTTTACATGAAGCCATGTATTCCGATTAGAATTAATGCGAATGGCCAAACGGAATAAAAACGCTCCATGTAAACATCTCAATCGGATTGAAAAGGCTGAATCAGAATGGATTTTCAATCTGATTCACAGGAGTGGGATATTACCTTTGCCAATCGGAACGAGTGTCATTACTTTTGTTTTTTACTTTTGTACTCCGTAGAAGGTAAGACCAAATATTTATTTTCAGTTTTGGGGGTCAAGGAATCCAACAAAATAGCCATCAACTTTTATATCCCAACATGTTTACCCTTAGCAGGACAACTGTGCACATTTCACATTGAGAATTGTGTCAGACAGACTTTACTGATATTTTCCTTGAAAAACGTTCAAATGTTCTACACTAATTAAAGCAGTGCAGTTACTTCTGTATATTAGTCCTCCAAGGTAGCATGAGATTCCAACCAGTAGGGATTAGCATTTGAAAATCAGTTCTCACAACACATCCCATCCTAACCAGGGACAAAAGTGAGCTGTTGCCAGAGGTGACAGGTTTCACATTTGTTTACCTTTAAAAAAAAAATGAAATAACTAATAACTAACTTGTTAGTAACTAATATAACTAGTTAGGTAGCTAGTCACCAATTAACCGTATTATAACTATCTTGCTAGTAACTAGTTATCTTAGCTAAAATTAGCTGGTACGTAATTTGCTTTTTTTTTACATTTAGCTAGCTAGTCACTATCTTCATTATAGCTTGCTTGCGAGAACCTAATCTGCATTATAACTGTTGTTTAGTAACTGGTCATCTTGAATAGCTTCATTATTCTACAACTAGCTAGTAACTTGTTGGCTGGACTCGATCAAGGAGGTCAAAGCGTGCAAAGTATGTTTGGAAGGAAGTTCCTTCAAGGAACTGTAAGCAGACCTCCACAAGCGGAATTATGTAAAGTTTTCCAGGGAGCTCATAGATCTGTGACTTCTACTCAATGCTACGGGGCCCTGTGTGCCCTGCCCCCTCTCCTCTCTCTGCCCTCCACGGCTTTGATGCGGCCAGTAGATTCATTTTAAAAACGTATAATAAAGAGGATGATCATAATGCGTTCAATGAATTGATTTCTTTAAAATATGATGACATCCAACCACGTAGGCTAAGAATCATTGATTACATTCACCAGAATCGTGTTACACTGCCTGCATCAATAATTAGATCGTTCAGTCTACTTATAATCTATTTTCAGAATTTGAGGCTTGTGTCGACACAAAAATCAGTAACTGCCAGTTTTTATGCTCAGACACAGCTATACTGTCTACAAATATAGAGCCCTTGATGTTAAACAAAAAGCAAAGTAACTTTAGATTAGCTATAGACTCATTGTCATCATGTCATCAATGGTAGAGCGCGCATGTGAGTGTGGCTGTGAAGATATATATATATATATATTTTTTTTTCTTTAGCGGGGCTTTGTTATGAGTCGTTCAAATAACATAAAAATGCCTAGCTGTTCTGTGTACAGGGAATCGTCGTAGAAAGGAATGATTTTTTCTCAATTCCAAGAGTAAACAAGCCATTTCAAGAAACACCAGAGGAGTCTGTGGCTGCAAGCTATCAAATGCACAGCCTGGACCGAGGACATAATCAGCAATGCCCACGTTAGCCCTGCTTATTTTATATCTGGTAAGTTATCATGGCCATTAAGTTCAATTGAACTCTCTATGACTTGAAATGTTGAGTAAGCATTTATCAGGCTACAATACGGTCCCACCGAAATCGCCATCACAACAATTTGGCACGATTCACAGTTCTATTTTATTGTATACAATAATAACAAGCAACAAAACTAACTAGCAAATTAATTGGCAACGTTACTCACCCTGCCAAGCAGGTACAGTTAACTGTGAGGATGTAGTTGTTTCTGTTGACGATGGCCCAAGCAGCTTACATACCAGTTTTATTTCCTAGTTTAACTCAACTTCATGATTCCTATGTCAATCCACCCTACAGATTGAAAAAAACATTAGATGCTTTGACATCAAAGCGAAAAGCAATCCCGAAACGCTATAATCATGTTACAAAGAAACGGAAGGCTTTGATTGTGGGGGAAGATGACGGTTCGACCTGGCAGACCCAAACATGTTGTGTGGGTATGCGATGAATGTCTGGCACAGTCCCCTGTCAGAAGGAGTTTCAACTCCAACCTCCGGCAGAAATTCACCCACATCCCAGGGTCCTCAATTGTTGAAGCGACCAAAGGGACCTGTGGTCGTAAGGTGGTCGATGGTATGGCGGGTGGTTTGGCTGGGGGTTAGGGGGAACCTCTCGGAATTTCATTTCAACAGTAGGAGGTCACAGAAATGTTCCCTTGAACATTGTATAAGAATTCTGCTTCAACAGCAATTGTGCTGAATTCACGCGGTATTTGTGAGTACACAAACTCTGGAGAAAACATTCATTGATAATGTTTAAAACTCCCTTGCGAGAATCACAATTAGCAATCTGGCTTGTGAGGTTACAAATTGTGCTCCAGGTACAGTGCAGTATGTTACAGTATGTCAGTCAGTTTGAAATAACGTCCTGTTTTTGTATAATAAAGGGATGGGAATTTGGATGGATTTTTTTCGCTGCTAGTTAGCGCGGCTAGCTTGCTGCTGGTAGCTTGCTGTTAGCTAGCCTAGCAGTCGCCGCTAAACGCTGGCAACAGGCGCCGTACAATACAATGTCAGCATAATTATGTCTTAGCGCTCTTAACTGGAGCTTGAACGTGACTTCAGGACGAAGTTGTGTTACTGACGTCTGTCACAACAGTTTGGGGCATTTATATTGACGTTTGTCACAAACTCTAGATGAGCACGTCGGCAGCCCTTCTACTGCGACGACACACCTCTGGAAACAACTTCAAAATAAAAGTGTTGCAATGCAATGCATATACTCCTTGGTAAGGTAAGGTTTATTTTGAAATTGGGTTTCTCTCAGTGTTAACTCCGTGTACTGTCATGCATACTGCCGTGAGCTTGACCACGACTATCTCAGCGGGTATCCGAATCAGAAATGACGAGGACTCGTTTCAGCCCGAGTATTAATAATCGTGTTTGTATGATTATGCCAATTTTGTAATCGTGGAAGGTAATAATCGAAATCGTAATTGAATTTCGAGCCCTAAATTCAGTGAAACAAAAAAAGTGGCAGTCTGTGGATGAAGAATCTTTATAAATGAATTCTGACAATTTAAACCTAACCACAACCAGTTCATTAATTAATGTTAAGGCTGCAAAAATAGCCTTGAACATGAAAACATTTCTAATTAGCTCCCCACACAGCACTTACCGACCCCACTAAACATTTAAGATAGATTTGTTCCGATCTAATTAGCCTGGCAAGCCACACCCACTTTCTTGACACGTAAAACTGTTTACGTCATGGTATAGTCATTATAACATTGACAGTCAGTCCAGGATATTGGAAAGCAAGGGATATTAATTTGTGTTGCACAGTACATCATAAGCCAGCCTTCATGGCAGTGATTGTTTCACAAAGCGTGTAAACACCCATTTGCAAGAATTTGCCACATCTGCTAAAAAGCAAACGGCCTCAAATGAAATAAGAGCTTGTGTAATTTTCAATATTAACTTTTTTATGGCAGCAGAGGGAACTAAGTTAACTGTAAAGGCGTCAGCAGGTTCAAGAGGATTCTATATTCGGGCTCCAAGTACTCTAAAATGCCCAACCCACGGCAATTAGAGTGACTATCTCCGTACAAGTGTTTGAATCTTAAGACTCGTATTTTGTTAAACCACAATTAGGTCGCAACTAGCCTCTCACCCTGCCTCACCCCGACATCTGGATTTTGGCCTAGATTAGTGTGGACAGACTTTTCTTCTTTCGGAGTCTACGCATGTATCAGCGACACACGTGCCACAAATGCATTTCGTTAACCCGCATGTACCATGGTTCAATGAAACAATGAAACAAACAACAATGAAAGCAAAAATGAAACTGCCAATTCATCATGTCATACGTTCTGCAGCCAAAATAGAAAATTTTACTGAAACAATTAAAAAAAGGCTTGACTGAAGTCATTTTAATCCCATGACTTTCTAAGGGAATGATAAAAATCTCTTTGTATCGTAATACATATATTCAGTCGATTTTTAGTAGATTGTGATGGTTGAGGCAAGCTCTCAGGCAGGCAACTCAGTACGGGTGTTCGTTAAGGGGACAGCAGCATGAAATTGTCGCAGGCTATCTGTCAAAACATCAACGGTGAAGTGTTTGGTTCTTTCCTTCTGTTTTTATATTCACCAAGTCCATTGATTAATGCTTTATGCTTTCACACTAACATTGGAGCTCTACGTACTGTGACTAGAGTCAAATCCAGCACATCTATGACGTAATATATGGCTCATATGTGGAACATGAAAGATAAAAACTAAATAAGTTAAAACTGCTTCTTACAATGCTATATTCACTTTGTGTAAATGGATGAAACATCACATCGCTCCCAATATGAGATCCAGTGTAAACTCCCTACTCGGACAGAGGTGGGCATCGAGGGCCGAAGTCCTGCAGGTTTTGCATGTTGCCCTTCTCCAACACAGCTGATATATGATCCGCTCATCAGCAAGCTCTGCATAAGCCTGATAACGACCCTGTTGATTGGAATCAGCTTGTGTTGGAAGTGAACAGCAGCCTCTCATATAAAAGCAACACTTCTGACAAGTGTTGCTAATACGCTAAATGTAGTCACAAAACATTGATTGATGCTACAGTACAATTTTCACTCAAGTCTCACTGCAACTATGATCGTTCTAACGAGGGAGTAACTATCTATGATCAGCAAATTAGTAAGTGTCTAGAGAGGTCTGGAAACCGTAAATAAATTAACACGTTATCGCGTACATCAGCCATGAGGAGGGGCTGCTGAGATTAAAAGTGTGGCATATTTAATACTTACAGTATCTGCATTGTGTTTTTTGTTTGTTTGCAGAATACAGTACCTTAATTTTAATTTACTCATTTTTTTCATCAACTCAGAAAATGCTAAATGACCATTTAACCTGATATTTATTGTAATGTGTCATTCTGTAAGCAAAACAGTCACTAAGTCATTGTATGTTTAGCAATCAAATGCCAAGACAAATCAAAACTGGAAGAAAAAAATATATATATATGTATAAAAAAAATAAGCTATCAATATTTTGTTAGTCAAAAAAGTGTTACTGTTGTTCTGAGTCTTTCTGGTGGCATGTTTGTTTTGGCTGAGATGCAAATGTGGCTGCCGAAATCAAAATGTTCCTGACAAAATATCCAGAATGTTCCTGAGAAATGTTTGGGTTTGGGCATCTTTGTGGCCGTGAAAGTATGCGCATTGCTCCGAAGAACCAGAGAGTTTGCACTTACAAATTTGGCAAAACGCAGCGAATGATCTACCATTTATTCATTAAAGATTTTTTTTAAGGTATTATAATTTATTTTGGTGCCTTGGTTTTTTAATTGTCCTACAACCTAGTGAAGTTTACACTAATCAGTTTCACAAGCATTGGTTTCTAAATATTCTTTATTTGAAGTTCTTCATCTGATCATGGCTGTAGTGCCTTTGTCATATCTATTCATCAGTAAATTTCAGCATTACATAACATTTTTATTGGATGAAAATTGCTGGGAAACTGGTTTGCACAGGACTACGCTAACTATCCAAACTGCTGATTGCCCAAGTGTTTTTTTGGTGAACATGGGTTGAGTTGCAGGAGAGAGTGGTTGATGCATGTTAAGAGCAGTCAAAATGCCAGATCAGAGTGACTTTGGGAATGCTCTGCGCCTTGATTCACACTCCTCCTGTTGTACTAATCGGGTCTTAAAAGGCCACTCCATTTTGAACCAGAATCTGAAGAATGTAGGCTGATTCAAAAGCCAGCGTTTTTAACACAACAAACTTGGCCAAGAAAGCCCAAAAGGTCAAATCAGACACTAAAACGCCCAATTTCAAAACGGACAACTTTTTTTTCTTTTCTTTTTTTAAACAACAGAAAACTCAGCTCTATACCGTTCTGTGTGTTTCCCCCCAATAGTTTATTGTGTTCATTTTGTGAGTTGTCTACTTAGAACCTAAAACGTCTTATTTGTTATTTGATAACAATTATGAAAGTGGGCATAGCTGAAACTGTAAATGACATGTAGCCTTTGAGAGTCTTGAGTCCAAACTAATATATACTGAAAAGATGGGCAAATTTGTCATATAATCAAGAGAGAAATCTACTCAATGTTACAATTTGTTCAAGTGTACCAAAAGCTGTCTTAGCTCTTTCTTTAAGCACACACACGTAGAATCATATAAAATGTACTTGTATTCATAAATTAACATTAGCATGTGTTTAAAGGTGATTAACAACAAATAATCTGTACTAATAATTGATATTCAAGCCAGATATCTTGATAACGTTATGATTCATATTACAGTAGGTACAGTGAAAACTAGGCATGTTTAAAAAATAATAATAAAGCAGCAACATGTCAATCAAAAGGATTTGGAAAAGTGCAGTTTTCAATTAGAACTTACTGAAAAGTAAAACTCAGTAATAAACAAAAACATAATAATTCAATTCACACATTACTGTAACTCTGTTGTAATGCTACGACAGATGTGTTTGCTGTATGTGTGCACATGCATGTGTGTGTTGACTGCATCAACATGTGTTTTTCTGTACCAAGGGTTTGTCCACGCATGTGTGACTTAACACGTTACGTAGCTTAAATATAGTCTTAGTTTTCGGTTAATATCCTTGATTTAACTGTCTCTGTTGTTGTTTTTTGTTTGTTTGGGGGGGGGGGGGGGGGGGCTTTACATAACAAATCTATACACGTCATTTCAGCTTATGCTAAAATTTATTCAGACTGACAGAAAGCATACGTCCTTTTCATAAATCACATTCCACCGGGAAATCTGTACGTACGTTTTGTTACTTATCTTCTACCTCTACACTAAAAATACATATTTAGGAGCCTTTTGATTAATGGCCCTTCATCATGAATCATGGCAGCAAGTGGGGGGAAAAAAAGGGCTAAGAAACAAAGATTAGTCTTTGTGTTGGTATCAAAGGCAGTGATATAAAAAGGGGAAAATACTGCAAGCGCTATACTGTATTTAGCTGCTGCAGTAAATGCTTTGATTTTCACAGAGGAAACTGAAATATTAATAAGTGGTTGGATATTGCAATGACACATAATTCAATAATACACAGAGCGTAACATTAAGCGGTTTAATTGTATCATGAAATGTTTCACTATTTTAATTTCAACAGTGACCGACTTGTAGGGCCATCCATTAATGTTAAAAAAATTTTTACTGAACAATGTCTATACATACAGCTTATATGTTCAAAAGGGAATAGGAAGAAGTAAAACACTTATCAAGTCATACCCCCTTTCAAAAGAAAACAAACAAACAAACAAACAAACTTACACATAAACAGCTGCACTTATTTGTGCATAGATATGCCAACAGTATTGTACATTTAGTTGATAAGCAAACATTTTTACTAGGGGTGTGCCCAAAAAAATCGATTCTCATTTAGTACGATTCAGAATCGATTTTATATGTCCCAAAATCAATTTTATTTAAATTATTTTATACTGTCTTGCCTTTGTCTGTGTGCCTTTATTTGGAGTGCTGTTCATGTTGTACCCGGTTTGGCCACTGTTAATACACTGTTAAATTGTAGCCACATTAAAGAGTAGAAGGAAAAAGTCACGAACAAGTTATTCCAATAAAAGTTTTATTTTTTCAGCGTGAAGCCGTTCTTCTGAGTGATAAAAGTGCCACAAGTAGCACGCTAATTAGCATTAGCGAGTCAGATTGGAGTAGATTGTTACAATTCCTTGCACATCTATAGATTGAAGCAAAAATCATTGTCAATCAAATAATTTTGAATCAAAAATCGTCCCCAATCGAAAATCGATTTTGAATCGAATCGCAGGCCAAAAAAAAAAAAAATTGGAATCGAATCGAATCGTGAGACATTCAAAGATTCCCACCCCTAATTTTTACAGATATATAAATCAGCACAAAGGCTTACACATTCATTTTTAATTGCACCATCTTCTACATTTGTACTGACTTACACCTGATTTAAATATTGTTGTTGTACTCTTGTTTTTATACATCTTTTTAAACACAACCAGTGATTCACACCTTTTCAGGTGAATTCCAAAATGATTCCACAAATTTACACCTATAATTGTAACACACCTTTGCTTAATTAAGATGACTGAAAAGTTTCTCTTTCAAATTATTTCCTTACTAACCAGAGTCCTTGCACAAAATGTGTTCAACCTTAGAGGTTCTACTTGATTGGTTGCCTGGAGTTCAAAGAGGTGTCTCTCATCAGCAAGGATTAAGTAGTTTTCCCAATAATTTTGTCATTCAATCCCAACACTTGCAACACAAGCACCACAGGGTACCGGGCAAACACTCTGACTCATTTTCCAGTAAGATGCTCGCCATACAAACACCAAGAAGGAATCATGCAATTTCTATCAAATCACAGTATTCCTGTTACTATTGCAACATGATCAACAGGCGAAAATAAGCAGCAAAGAGTTTGTGAAGGCTGTTGGATCTGAACTAAGCATAGATTGGCCTATATTGCAACAATCAGGGATCTGGATCAAGACGTGCTGGGCCACATGTAGGCTATTTTCACTGAAGGCCTTCCTCCCAAACATTGCAGCATGTACCCAGGCACAATAATTATTGAATAGAACATTCAGTGTTGGGTTTTATTCTAATCAGTGAGTATCAACCCATCGACTCATAAAGGTAATCAGAGAGCTCATAGCTCCAGTATGGAACCAGATAATCAGAAACTTAATTTTTTATCAATTCATTAGCCATGACGTCAATCCCATGATAATGTAATGAGGTTTGGGTGTCCCAACCAAAACAAAAGTTTTACATGAGTCATTAGACCGAGAAGGTTATCGCAACAACTACATAACTTAAAAAAAAAGTTTTTTTACCGTAAATCCTCATTGATTTATATCTTCCATTGATTGCTATCAACTGGGGAAAGATTCCCCCAACTCCTACGGGGAAAGTCTCCCTCCTACCATACTTTCAAGTTAGGCAGGTGTCCTGCCTTCTCCAGGAGCACAGCAGCTCAGTGGAGCCAAAAATCTGTGCATAACCTGACCTAAGCTCTTCAAACAGTCCTTCGTCACTTATAGGTTGGTCCCTGTGCATGCCCGTAAGTGATTAACATTTACTTCCAGGAATATCATAAATACTGGAAGTCATGGGGGGGCAGCTGAGAGGAGGGGGTGTCTGATAAATTCCTGTTTCTTACTAGGCTACTTGGTTTGGTCCCAAAGGGACCCTCTCATTAAAAGAGCAAACCTTTAGCTGAGTGAGTAACCCCTGGATGCCAGTAATTGTGGCAGTCACAGTAAGAAAGCGCAATTAGTGAAAGGGTCAGAAATTTCCAGAATGGTGTCGGTCTCAATTTATTAAATCGAAATGAAAACCCTGAGCCAAGCTTTGAGACACAGTGGGGACTGCACTATGAACCTTTTAATTCTAAACTGACCTTTTACACAAAGGAATGCTATACCTGGTGCATCAATAAAACTCAAAACTATTACATGTGATATGAGGAGCAGAACTTGCACCCGGAAGATGACGGGACATTCAAGTGGAAAAGAAAAAAGTCTCTATACACAAAAAAACAAATGAACAACAGAGAGCAGGAATGGAGGCAGCAGGGCATGGAAGAAGACTAGGCGTTTCCGAAGTGTCACTGAGCAACTCGATCTTAAATATTGAAAGACACCGGGTCACGCCCAACCCTGTGTGACAAGGAACCCAACACAGTCACAACAGTACCCCATGCCCAACCCCCCAACGAGCACCGCGTGGTGCCCTACCCAGCTTGTGAAGGTAGTCCCGGTAGAAGTCCTGGAGGAGGGAAGGGTCGAGGATGAGGGACCTAGAGACCCAGGAATGTTCCTCCGGGCTATAACCGTCCCAGACAACTAATTTTTGAAAACCCCATGTAGTGTAAATCCAAAATCTTCCGGACGGTGGAAGCGAGGTTGACTGTCAATGATAAGGGGTGGAGAAGGCGTTTGGAAGGCGAACTGAGGAGACCGGCTTCAGGAGAGACATGAAAAAAAAAAGGATAGACCTGGAGGGAAGCTGGGAACTGTAGATGGACGATAAACCTCTCAATTTCAAATAATCGCATGAACCTGGGGGCAAGTTTACGGTAATCAGTCTGGGAGGGAAGGTCATTGGTGGACAGACAAACCATTTGCCCTGAGCAATAGTCCGGGGCAGGAGACCGATGGCTCTTGGCCATTTGACAGGGGTCTGTGCGAAACAGGGCAGTTCTGGTATGCCTCCAAATGACATGACAACAGCGGAGATGGCATGGACAGAGGGGAACCGCGACCTCTTACTCCTGGGAAGGGAACAGTGGGGGTTGATAGACAAGGAAGTTAGGGAGTTGGTGTGGGCTCCAGCAGGCTGGATGGCGGACCGAGACATACCTAAGGGCTGACTCCTCCGACCACCCATTGGTCTGGGGATGTTAACCTGAAGACAGGCTACTGGGCACCTTGCGAGCTTTGCAAAAGGCTTGCCAAATCTGGGTTGTTAACTGGGAGCCCCGGTCAGAAACTATTAAAGACGTGGTTGACCAGGATGTCCACAGTCTCAAGGGCAGAGGGAAGTTTGGATAGTGGATTGGAATGTACAAAGTCAATTGACTTGTGGGACCTGCGTAGCATGTCGAGCGGGCGGTTCTGTAGGCACAACCAAAGCAACCAAAGCTCGGGCCCTAAGGATCGGCTTTGTCCCAGATTCAGTATGCTCAGAAGTTCTGCAGTGGGGACACTTCTTCAAGTTGACATGCCATCCTGGAGTGAATAGAACCCTCCAGTGCCTGCGACAATAATCCTGATGGCCCAGTGCCCTGCCGTGTCCAGCCCTACTCTCTGTTGTTACTTTTTTATTTTTGTAAATAAAGACTCTTGTGTCATGTCTGCTTCTGGGTCCAAATTCTGCTCATCACGTCAGAGTACATTTTGCCGTGTTAATTTCCGACATCTTTAAATGTAGTCTCAGTTTTAGTCCAGTTTCAATCACGTTTGTTAGTTTTTATCAGAGTTAGTCAACCTCATCCCATTTTTATTTAGTCCCGTTTTTATTTAGTCAACGTTTAGTCGACTATAAATCTAGCATTTTAGTCTTTATTTTAGTTTAAGAAAACATAATTGTATTCGTCTACGTCAACATTTTAGTCAGGACAATCCTTTTAACCTCCTGTATATTGTTTGTCAGCAGATAATGTTGAACATTTTGGATCTAAAACCATTTCACATCAAATTTTCGCTCGTCTTTTTGATGAAAAACAACTTGACACACAATTACAGGATATCAACAAGTGGCTACTACGGCTCCATGCTATGAGCTAGTAAGCATTGGTTAGCGGTCAGATTAATATTGTTGGAACGTTATAGCCGTTGGATTAATGCTACGTTATAACTATAATTTACGTTATTTATTTATTTTTACCGTGAATCCACCTCCTGTCTGTCGCATGTGTTTGCACGTTGCACTAGCTAGCTGCAATTTTGAAAGGGGGCATGTCACAGTGACAGATTAGCAGAGACAAGATTTTACAAAATCATAATATTCGTCTCATCTTTGTTCATGAACTAAAATGTCCATAGATTTAAATCCATCCATCCATTTTCTTAACCGCTTTTCCTCACAAGGGTCGCGGGGGGCGCTGGAGCCTATCCCAGCTGGCTTCGGGCAGTAGGCGGGGTACACCCTGAACTGGTTGCCAGCCAGTCGCAGAGATTTTAATCCAGTTAAGTACATTTTCGTCTCATTTTCATTAGTCGAAAATACGAGCTGATTTTGTCACGGTTATTGTTTATTAATGAGGGTTTTAGTCTAGTTTTAGTCAGGTAAAAAAATGTACATTGATGAAAATATTTTTGTATAGTTTTTGTTAAAAAAATTAACACCACGTGTCAGTGAGCAAATAAAGCTTAAAGCCCGTATCCCACTCAGTTGGGACCATTTAACGAACATTTGCGAACCTTGAACGAACCATGACAGCAAGGCGCAAACGTTCGCCCATCAGTGGGATACGGGATTACTGAAAGACACCAAGTTCCTTGTCATATTTTGTTAGTACTTGCACAAGTGTATGCCTAATCAGTTTTTATAAATACAAAATGTGTATAGTTTTTATGTGACTCCTGTGAGTTGTGGCCAGGAAGCTGGTATTTTATGCTCATACTCTGAAAACAGCTCTTGTCTTGATAATACCACACAATGTACATTTTGATTACAATTATGGATCTTTTTTTATTTATCCATAATGCCAACCCAGAAGGATTCAACATCAGTCAAGGCTAAATTGGATATTATAATAATATTTGTGTTACACTGTGAAACTGTAACTACTTGGAGATTTGTAAGACCATCTAATACAGTCACAATTTATTATTTTACTAAATATTACATACATTAAGGCTTCCCCAACGAAAGTTCACTTGTCCAGAGCCAACAAGTTTTTTTCTACACTTCTAATGTTCGGTGCTCTCACATTGCAGCTTTTTCACTTTTGTGCCCAATTTGAGACAACAGTGAGAGTCCACAAATAAAGACTTACATTACAAGGCACTTTGAACTGAGCGTGCGCTGTGAACAGAGCCAGATTGACGAGAAACTTTGACCCTGTAGCCCTCCCTTCAACAGTTGCGTATGACCTCTGCAAGAGGCCGGAGGCAAATTCCCTCTGGTGCTGCCCCAGTCGTAATAACGCTCTGCTGCAGCTGCTACACAGAGTATCCAAAACCAGAACTACAATATATCATGCCACATTCTGAACGATACAGGTGTTTAGTGAAACAAACACCCACACAAGTCAAATGTAAATAATACAATTCTGGCCCAATCTCTTAAAAAGGTGCTCCTACAACCATAACATACTGTAATGATAACATAGCAGAACACGGGGATACACTACTGACACAATTATAAATGTTTTTCATGTGCAGATCAGCTCAAAAGCTTTGTTCGATACGTTTCATGCTTCCATCAGCAAATAAACAGCAATGATGAAAACACCCCCTGTAATACACTAGGTACCGTATTACGTAATGCTAATTTGGCAAGGAGAGCTACACCTAAATTCCGGTAATGGAGCTCAATGATTTACTCTGTTTTCCAACCCAATTAATCCCCTTAAAGACAAGTGAATATTCTAACGCACACAAAATGCATCTTAAGTGATATTACAAAGATACGTTTGGAGGGACTTAATGCTCATGTAGCCAAATTAAGTCACCAAATCATTAGAAACAATTATGCACTACAAATTACATATTGTCAATTTAAATTGAGCATTATTTGTAAATGTTTATGCAAGTGACTATATGATTGTGGTCAAACCTGGAAAATATCCTCACACTCTGCCAGTAATAACATGGATGCAATTAGTTGGCGGTTGATGTGCAAAATTCAGGTAAACATCTTTCTCAAACATCATGCGCATACACACAACACGCGAGGGGGGGGGGGGGGCTTGAGGGTGTTAGAGGCTGTTATTCATTATCCACATGACTGCATTCCAAGGCTGGACAAAAGAAGTTATCACCACCATCACTCAGAGGCGAGTAAGAGAGAGGGATTTAAGCAGGTTCTCAAACAAGATGCCCCCACCTGATAACCTTAAGTCTTGCACTTACACCATTCCCACATGTCCTCATGCATTCACAAATCGGAGCGGGAGAGAGGGAGGGCGGAGAGGGGCATAGCTAAAATGTCTGAATGAGAATGAGATGAAAGGATAGAGGGCAGGAGCTGAAACAGAGAGAAATTTTGTGAACATTAACACTGAGTGGAAGTGATGGAGGAAGATAGGGAGACTTCCCCTGAACAGGAAGTAAGTGCGCCTCATTAATGATGTAGGAATAATGCTTTGTAAGGCCGAAAAAAAGAAGGAGAAAAAAAAAAGTGTGTTCCCTTCCACCTCTCCTCTTCATCCCCGCAGCTTTCAGATTTACACACACTTGACCTTTCACGATCACTTCCCGCCTCATTCGAGAGGAAGAGAGGTGAAAGGTCAACATGTAAGGGTCAAGAGGGATTATGTGCAAAAATGTAGCGTGCATGTTGGAAGTTGAAAGAAGTGGAACAAGACAAGAAGGTAACAAAAGTGTCAGACAAACTCACCTTTCTTAAACTCTTCCAGCATTGCATCCAGCTTGGTGTCATTGAAGACAAAGTGCAACGGGTGGCTATAAAACTTTGTGATGGTTTTGAGTGGCGTGCAATCATCCGGGTCAACAAAGGCCAGGTCCTTGACGAAGAGAACGTCTACTATGTTGGACCTCTCGCCCTCGAAGACGGGAATGCGCGTGTATCCACTCTTCATGATTTCGGACATGGTGTTGAAGTCAAGGGTGGCGTCCCCGGGTATCATGAAGCAATCTCGAAGAGGCGTCATCACGACTTCCACCGTCTTAGTCCTCAACTCCAGCGCACCCTGGATGATGTTGAGCTCCTCCTTGACCAGGTCATTGTAAGGATCCGTGACGCGCAGCATCTCCAGAAGTTTCTCCCGGTTGTACACGGTCCCGATCTCCTGCCCGAGCAGGTAGTCGAGCAGCTTGCTCACCGGGTAGGAAGCGGGGAAGGTGAGCAACATGAAGAACTTAGTCAGGAAAATGGTGTTGGCACCCACGGCCAGGCCGTGTCGGGAGCATATGGCCTGGGGCACGATTTCCCCAAAGATGACTATTCCAATGGTGGACATGACCACAGCTATCAAGCCTGAACCGGCGATGTCGTCCAGCAGAATGGTCAGCGTTGTGTTCACCAACACGTTACCGAGCAGAAGCGAGCAAAGCAAATAATTCCCTTGGCTCCTGACAGGCTCGATCTTTTTGGCATAGTTTTTCTCCCTTTCCGTGCCACAATTCTGAACTATCTGGAGCTCCATGGGGTCCAGGGCCATGAGACCCAGGTTCAAGCCGCTGAACATACCGGACAAACACAGCAGCATTGAAATGAAGATGACCTGCAGCCAGAAAGGCAGCAAAAACTTTTTCTCCTCCACTACGATAACCCTGGTGTCTTCGCCGTCGTGGTAGATCCAGGTGTTCTCCGTCCACGGGTCGTGCATTCCAGCCACGGCAGGTGCAGAGGTGGCGATGCAAAGGTAATATGCTTTGCTCCTCTCCGTCTTTCGCAGAGGTTTGACCTCTATCTCAACTATTCCAGACGTCTTTCGGTTCACAACAATGGTTGGTAATATAATGATATCTGAAGTCCTGATGCCGCAAGGATGAAAGCCGGACAAGTCCTCTTGGCTGTGGTTATCCCCCGAGGAGCTGTCAAGGCTCACCCCCGCCCGGCTCCTCTCGTGCTCCGTGAAGGCAATCTTGGACCAGGTCTCGTTGTTGATGTTCTGACCGTACACTCTTAATTTAATCCGAGAGCGTTCACTCACCCGCAAGTAGCCTTTATCCATGAAGGAAATGTCGTCCGTGTCCTCCAGACGGAGTCCACTGATGACGGTCTCCTCGGACCCTTCCTTGCCACTTGTCGAGGTGACAAAACAACCAGTGACAGTCAAGAAAATTAACGTCAACGCGCGGACCCGGTTCACTGACCCCATTTTTGCAGCGGTGGGTGCTGGGGATAACGGCACTGCCATAATGACAACCGTTGGCATGCAACCTGCTGAATGAAAATGACTTTGAAAAATCAGAACCAGTCGGAGTCCGCCTTCATCTCCGCCGAGGGTTGCCGTGACTCGCGCATCAGGACCTCTTCTATGCCACTACGCGTACGACTGTGGTCCCTCGCCAGCCCAGGGTTACTGGCTAACTCGTGCCTGGTCTGATTTTCACCAGATGGACGGCGTCGCGGGCCAATCAGAAGAAGGCTATAGGCCTGGGGCGGGCCGTCCGCTGCCACAGTACGAATCAAATTCCAAAACAAGTGCACCTCATATGTGAAGAAATGGTCAAGACCCACTCGTGACTTTTTGTACGTTCAGTATGTTTATTCAAGTTTAGCAGATATATAATGGAAATGGAAACATGGCACTTTTTATTAAGTCATATGGTGTCAAAAAAGAATTTTAATTAATAACGACTCATTCCAGAACCTTCAGCAAGAACAATATCACTTTATCATGTAGTTTGATTAAAAAAAAAGAAGAAAAAAAAGTAGTTATTATAATCCATTTTTAAAGCACTTTTGACAATGTCTAAGTGTTTTCCTGATTTTTTTCCAAGATAAACAATTTGGTAATAGAAAACATCTCTGAAGTGAAAATATATAAAAGGCATTTATGTTCACAAAGTAGGGTCGAAAACATTTATTTTCATATTACAGTAACACAGTGATAAATGTGATTTAAACACTGTTGAAAATCGAATTGAAAACAAGAGGTGCAACTACAACAAAGTGCACAACAAAACCAAATATCCTAAAGACGTTTTTTAAAATGTGTAGTTCAACATTAGAGCACTCCATTAGGATAAGTCAAACAAGTCAGGATTCCAAGAATAGGCCCGCCTAGGAAATTCTACACATACAATATTCTAAAGTGTCTTGTATTCCTAATTGCTTTTCACCAATTTCCAGGTTACTGTATTTAATCCTCCATCGCTACAGTGCACTTTATTAAGACTGGACATCTACTGTGTAAGCCCACATAAAGAAACGCAAACAACAATTTGTCACATTTAACTGTGATTACGTGATTACATGATGTTGCTGCGATCCTGAACGTTGCAGCAGTTCTGTATTCTCACAATCACTTGCAGCAGGTTGCAGACTGCGTACTGCAGCATCCCCCTGTGGCTGAGCCTGCACTCTGTTTCTGCAGCTGCGCGGCCAGCTCAAAAGGATCCCCATAGCCTGCCTGAATGAAGTTTACAAGGAACAGGAGATCACACGTTTTGATTAGGTCACATTTTAGGCAAGGCAATTCTTGGTGGTGTGCAAAAATACATAGTTTAGAAGAAAACATTCTATCGCTGTTCCTTTCTGTATTTGTATGTAATAAAAAAAAAAAGTATAAATGGGAGTCTCTATGCCAATTTACAAATGGTGCAGTGTTTTCACATCAGACATTATATTTCTATTTCTTTATAACAAACATGGTTGATTACAGTAAATATGCAAGCTTGGTCTCACATCAGGGTCCTGGTCTATGCACATGAACTTTGAAGTACTATCCATGAAATCAAAATGCAAAATTTGTATTACGTAACCGAAAAGTGTTCTTAGTATGTGATTGGGTCATAAAGTGTATGCATTCAAAAAAAAAAAAACATTCGAGCTGACAAGATGGCATTCCATGAGCTAGAGAAGAGAGCATTCTTTCCTGTTCAAGGTTCCCGGCATGACTCCACAGTTTGGTTATGACTCTGAGACAGCTGCTTGACCTTGTGCTTGTGGATGAGTGCATATGTGTGCTTTCAGAGAGTGTGAGAGAATGTGCAGCATGTTTCCTCGACTGTGAGTTAAGACAGAGGGCCTCTCTGGGCGTGGCCATAACTTTAAAATGATACTGACCTCTGGTGCTCATAAGAAACGACACAAACGCATTTTCACATGCTGCATTTTTTTGAAGTATCACTGACCTTCGGTTTGACTCCACAAGAGCCTCCTGGTGGCTGGAAAGTGAAGGCCTGCGCAAATCTGGAATGGGTCAGGATGGCGGCGACTTCGCCATCAACCTCTGCCACTTGATGAGTCTGTCAAATGCAAATATTTGCGAAATGTGAGTTCAAAATCAACTGGAGCTGGTCTGATGCTGGGGAGCTACAGACCTTGAAAGCGTACTGACAGTCAAAGTGGAAGGCGTCGTCTGCCTCGGTAATATTTCCATTATAAATGACTTGACATGGCTTTGGAATGCCTTTGGGGACTTTAAACAGACGGTACGTGGCAGAGACAAACTTGAAGTCACCTGTAATGCAGAACAGGCAAAACAAAATCAACAGTATTGCGTTATCTTGATTGAGAATGAAGTTGTCAGTGTAATCTACCTTGAGAGATTACAATAACAGAAAAAAGACAGAAACAAGCATCACACCTAGGATGGCTTGCATTTCCTTGTTGTCAACAGTGATAACGTTGGCTTTGACGAGCCTTGGTGGACTAAATCCAACTTCTTTGGCCAACACTAGCAGGTCTTTGTACCAGAGCGCACCGCCAAATCCCTCACCTGTATTGAAAAATTGCATTAGCACATAAGGGCATATGTCTGCAGCAAATACACGGCAGTAGAATAATCATACACACCCCAAAGAACTTTGTTGTTTTTAATTTCCTCTGTCTGTCTTCCATTGCTGTACATGTCACTGAAAAAAAACTCACCACCATCCTAACCATCAGTTGGGTTAGTAAGTAAGGGCAAGACATTGTTGGCACTTCTAATTCAATTTGTTCAGACAATGAGATAAGGGAGTTAAAAACAAGTGCACGTACTTTGAGCACATTGTAAGCTTCAGTCAGGACTTTCTTCTTGTCTGGAGAAAGATTCACCACACAGTTGGAGCTGAATAATGAGGACAATAAGGACTATTTCAAAACGTTCCTACAAATAAAATATACAGCTTTAAAATGTGAAACTAAAAGAACGAGAGCTGGAGGCAAGAAGAAGTGCATCTTACATGATGATATCAAAAGAGTTCTTTTCCAGACCGGCCTTTGCTAAGTCCTCGATATAGCCTTGGACAAAAGTCACATTGGGCTTCTTGTAGCCAAACTCCTTCATGTGAAAGTCCACATGTTTCCTGGCCACTTCAAGCTAGATAACATACATGTAGAAACCAAAAACATGAAGCTGGTAAATGCCTCATCATGATAATTGGGGGTTTCGGGTGATAAAACAGATGACGCAATATCAGTTAAACACAAAAACATCAGTGCACATCACAAGAAGACCCCCATATTCCCGATGAATCAGTGGCAGCATCAAACTCAAAAGAGCTTGGGGGTGCCCTATCAACCTATTTGGGCACTATGCTCCTTGTGGTCTATTTATTTGTGGTTCTCAGAGTCTCTACAAATAGAAATCATCCCCATCCATGTAGTATTTTACCAACTGGTCTCTTTCGTTACCTTAAATTAGGTGCACCTGTGGTTACATCTTCTCTAATTATTATTGTAGGACCAGATAGGGTATTAAAAAAAAAAAGAAGTAAAATTTACTTGAAAAAAACTAGTAATGTTTTTTTTCACTCAAATTCTATGTAAATTTTACAAGAAGAGTTTTGAGTACTTTATTTTAATTTTATTTTTTTAAAGCTACTCAAGGGTTGAGGAACGAACCCACAAGGGTTGGGAGACAGCCACTCTACTACCTGAGCCATGCCGCTTTTGTTGTGTGTTAGTATATTGAAGGTGTCATGGGGAATCCATGTCGGTTTTTGGTCTAATTTTGGATACACAAGCAATGCAGTATAGTGGAAAACAAACAGCAAGAGTGGCATGGCTCAGGTGGTAGAGTGGCTGTCTCACAAGCTGAAGGTCGTGAATTTGTTTTTCAACGCTTGAGTTTTTTTTGTTTTAGTTATTTTTATAAACCAAAATCTCCTTGTAAAATGTACTTGGAATTTCCAAGTTCAAGTATTACGTTTTGATTTGGATTTTTTTTTACAGTGGAAAGACTGTCGATGACCATCTGATGACATTCTGTGGCACTGACTGACACCTTCTCTCTGAGAACATCCTGTTTGAAGCCTTGCAATGGCGAGGTACAGCTGATCTATTAAGTGTCATTCTTAGTCATATGATGCCAAAATGACAACGGCAGAATGACGTGTACGGTTTAAATATCTACTGGATTCTGAGTGAACCCAGAAAATTGTTGTTGTGTATTATGCCATTCCGCTCCTTAAACAGTTGCATTCCAAGGTTTGGAGGTTACATTAACTTGTAAAGGTTATTGTGCATTTTGGGTTAATCCTGAAATTTCAGCCATAAAATGGACATTCGTAACTTATTTTGTGAGTGTCTTTACCTGAATTGACTTGAGTTAACCTAATTAATTTACCTGATCCTCAGTCATGTCAATGCCGGTGACATGGCCAGCCTCTCCCACCAGTTGACTTAGCATGTAGCAGTCTCTGCCACTCCCGCAACCCAAGTCCAGGATCCTGCAGCCCTCCAAACACTCTGGCACCGCCAAACCGCAACCATAATATCTGAGGGGGAGGGAACCCCATTCTGTAAAATTACTGACTGTGCTTTACCAATGAAACGTGTGAACATTCTTAGCAACAACCTGTCAGTTACATCAGGATGGACTTTCTTCAGAACCTGGAGGATGAATTTCGGGAGGGGCCCCACTGGAGCCACACAGACATTACTCTTTAGATCGGATGTCTTCTGCAACGTTTTTCCATAATAATCCTACATGACAGGACATAATTGTTAAGTTACTTGAGTGAATGTTGAGTCTGTGAGAACAAGAACTTTAAGAGCACCAAGCTGCAAAATCACATCAGAATCAGCTTTACTGGTCAAGTATGTTAATCACATTCGGCTAAGTGTCACTTGGGTACTCCACATGCAATATGAAATCCAAATAAGGATTAAATAAACGTAAAGGGTATACTGCAAAAACACAGAAGAGTCATTTTGTTTTGTCGATATGTCAGCGTTAGAATAATTAGTCAATTATTTAGTCATACAGCATACGGCAAAGAAAACAAAGAAATTGTGAATTATTTTCACTTTCAGAGCTAAACATGCATGCAGGGGAGGATTAAAAAAAAAAGTAACAATAATGAACGATATAAAAGTGTGTTATCCTACCTTAACACCCAGATGAACGTTGGTATCGTCAAAACTTTAAAAGATTGAATCAATGAGATTAAATCGATGATCAAATTAAACAGTACGTAAATATGACAGGAGCTAGCTCAATACATTAGTAAAAAAAAATCCCTGCTTGGTAAAATATGCGTGTTTGTTGTGTAATGCGCTGCACTTTGGCACGTTAGCTATAAATGTGGCGTATCAATAAAAATTGTGGACAGTAACGAATGCTGCGCTAAAAGAAGAGGAAAGTTTAGCGTGTTTGCAGGTTGCTGTTACCTAGTTGTATCAGCCATTATCGATGGTTCAAGTGAAGTCCACAACACGATGGCGTAAAAGTTGTGTCGAAAAACTCACTTCACCAGGCACGGTGCACGAAAATGTCCGTTTGAGGGAGGGTTCCAAAATCCAAATTCATTTGCTGCACAAGAGCACACCCTGTGCTTCACTACACGAAATGACAAGAATCCTGATGGGAATTAATCGACTAGGAAAGGAAACACGTCAAAGTCACAACATATTCATATAAAAACGTTGTAAGAAAAATCAGTGCACTGCAATTTTGTGTGATAACAAGCGATGCTCAAACAAATTAGGCAATGTATGGCTGCCATTTCAACTGGTTCCCTTTTATTTATTGATTATGTAACTGCTGGCGAAACTATAGCAGAATGGATTCTTACATGTTTCGGGTAATAATCTGCTCATATTCAGCCAATGCTTCAGAATTAATTGGACAGCGATTCACAGTGCTGAAAGACAATGACCCAAAGAGTATTTGAAGGCAAAGAAATGCAATGTTATGCAATATGGTCAAGTCCGATTCCGAATCCGATTGAGGTTGGAGCCCCAGCAGTACGAATGGCATCATTCTTTTGGAATGCAAAATGGCAGTCATTCAGATTACAGCCTCTGACAAACCCTAACCTCTGTCAATAAGTCACTGGGTGGAAACCCCCTCATTAATATTAAATTAATATTCTATTCAGTATAAAAAAACAAACCTTGTATATTGAGGACTGTTTTGTTGTTGTTAGAGGCCTCTTTGCATGATCATCTAAACGAATGTCGTGCCACATCAGGAAATGCTTCTTGAGAATACAAAAAAAACTTGCAATGGTTTTTTGTTTTGTTTTAGTTTTTTAAGGGCGACACCTTCAGTCGAATCACATTGGACTCTGCTGATTGACTCCTGACTCCCAACTTACCCAAATCAAGTGCCCAGGGGTTGACATACGTTTTCCACCCTGCGCTTTGAATGTTTACATATTGTGGCCAATTATTCCTCAAGTTGAATAAAAATGAACAATTTAATTTCAAAGATGATGATGATGATGCAATATCCTTATACAAAAAATTACAACGCTCTTGAAAGGTGAAACATCTTACTGCTAGCACCGGGCTGAAACACCGTAAATCACAATTTTGACAATTTGCCTTTTTTTTTTAATCTATACTTTTGGTCAGTCCCCACATGTCGGTGGCATTTTTATGATTTTTTTAAATTATTCTTTTTTTTACCAATCTTAAAGTGTTGACAATGGCTTGCAATGTTAACGGTTGAACAAACCTGCCGTTTTAGGGGAAAAATTATGATTTCGGAGGTTTAATGTTTTGGCCCGACGCTAGCGTTATACAGTAGGCCTATGGGTTATAAATACAAGTATTTTCCCACCAGTTTTTGACAAATATAGCCTGCATAAATCCATTCATCTTATCACGCCTTACCTTTCGTTTTATTGCACAAAGAAGTGTTACGACCCCCTTGTACCTAATGGATGCAGTAATGTGGCATAATAATCAAAATTTCATAATTCTGATTCCCATTTATTGACAAGAAAGCAAGCATGATACAGAACAAGTACGGCTTAAATTTTTTGTTTTTACAATTTTGGGATGTTTGCATTCAGTTTCACCCCTTAAATGTAAAAATGTGTTAAAACAAAAAATTGCTGGTAACCTTCAGTTAAGGAAAGCCCACAAATGCAACCGAATAACTTCAAAACATAACAAATAAAAATGTATTAAAAAATTAAGAAATTAAAATGGGGCATTCATTTTGAATTCTGGTCAAAAAAAAAAAAAGACATAATAAAACAAGACTGAAAAAAATATATGGTAACCTTAATATTTTGTGGCACAAGCTTTTAAGGCAAATCAAACACTTTCTGTAACTCTGAGTAAGACTTGTGCACCTGTCGACAAGTACTTCGGCAATGTGCTCCGGCTGTATTAAGTTGGAAGGGTGCCTTTTCTAGACTGGATGTTAAAGCTCCTTTCACAGATGTTCAGGAGGATTTCGATCAGAGCTTACAGAAGACCACTTTTCGTTTTTGTTTTCTTCCCTCTGCCATTCTTGGGTGTTTTTAGCTTTATACCATTGAAATACCTGCAGCTGAGTCCAAACTTCATTGCGCAATAACATTTAGACGTGAGGTGTCATTGCAGCCTGCACAGATTTAAGAACTTGAGCCTATAACTTTTCCAAGTTTCCTAGTATGGTTATTTTCTTTGAACACCTTCATTTTGCATGTGTAAACCACAATGCTAAAATGACATGCTTGAAAGTTCCAGTTTTGTCTCATCTGGAGGGAGAAAAAAAAATCACTTAAAATTTTTTGGGCTTCAGTGTACCTTCTGGAAAATTCCTGTCCTGTTACACTTTCAATGAACGTTGTGAGTTTTCTCTTTCATGGAAGGATAGCAGCACTTTTATGGACTCTTCAGGCGAGTGCAAAACACAAAAGATTGTTTCTAAAATACAAATTCGCTGGGATTCTCCATTTTAGACAAATTACCATAATTAGTTGATGGTCCTTAAACCATTACTTTGAAATGTATAATGTTGATATACAGTATGTGTTGATGTGAGTTAGCAACCGTTTTGAACACAGGATCATTCTACGGTCTACTTGGTGCTGCGGACATAATGATGCTGGGTTGCCGCACTCAATTCCTCCCACAATCACTTGCAGCAGGTTGCAGACTTTGTGCTGCAGCACCCCCCTGTGGTTGAACCTGGACTCTGTTTAGGTAACTGCATAGCCAGCTCAAAAGGATCCTCAGAAAGTGCCTGGGTTGGAGGGAATTATCTTCTATCAGACATTGGTCTTTGATAACACAGTATTTCAATGACTATATCACAAACGACCATAGATAATCACAGTCAGGGACAGTCCAAAGGTTCAAGCATGAAGTATATCTCAAAAACTCTTATTGTAGAAATAGTGTGCAGTCAGGGCTTGAAAGGTTTCTATGCTGGCCTAAACTATCAGATTCACTGACTTACATTTACAACTTCAATTAAATTGTATTCATTTAGTTTCAATTGTCCAGTATCCTCATTTATGAGTCATTCTCTTGGCTGGCCAGCTTCCAGTTGTGTCCATTTCAGTTTTGGAGTTGCGATGTGTATAATCGGTGACGGTAGAGGAAGAATATGGAAGGCCCAGGTTCGAAATGCACCGCTGTATGATATATGATATCTCAATGCATATTGTAAATTTGGAACTTGAAAAAAAAATAATTTTTGGTGTGATTTAAAGGGGAAGTCAACCTTTCTTGACAATAATATGTTATATGTGACCTCACTAGTCTAAACATGACTGGTTAATATTACATTTGTGGAATATGAGTTATGCAGCAAAATCCAGCCGTTTTTAATCCCATCTCTGCGGGCGGCCATTTTGCCACTTGCTGTCAACTGAAGATGACATCACAGTTGCTCAGGCAACGACCAATCACAGGTCACCTGTATTCTAAAGCTGAGCTTTGATAGGCTGTTACCTGAGAAACTGTGATGTCATTTTCACGCTACAACAAGTGGCAAAATGGCCGCCTTCTGATATTGATCAAAACTGCTGGATTTTGCTGTTTAACTCATATTCCACTAACACAATATTAAGCAGAATACTGTATTTAGATTAGTGGGCCTGCATAGAACATATTGTTGTCAAGAGACGTTTTTGAGGTTGACTTCCCTTTTAAGTTTAAGTGTTGAGATTAAAACATTTAGCATTGTTTGTGTATGTATGCATTCACAGAATAACCATGAGAGCTGAAAGCATCCCATGAGTTCAAGAAGAGAACATTCCTTCCTGTTTCCAGGTTCCCAGCATGGCTCCACAGTCTGGTTATGACTCTGAGACAGCTGCTTGACCTTGAGCTTGCGTATGAGTGCATATGTTAAGAGTGTGTTGAGAGTGTTTTATTGATTAGAACTGTACAATTAGACTTTCAGGGTGTGTCCACAATTTCAGACCGATACCACAAACACGCTGACCTCTAGTGATTAAAGTAATTTAATATGTTTTTCGCATAAGCAGGGGTGTTCAAGTCATCACTGGTCAAGGGCCATTTTGTAATCATGATTTCAATTCGATGGCCGTTGTGACTGTGAAATCATAGTAGCATTAAATATACACAACAAGTTGATTGAATACCTCAAAGTTATTAAAAGTGAAGATCTGGTCCCCGGACCTACGTTTCAAGTACTACTGACCTTTGGTTCGACTGCACAAGGTTGACAGGAGCCTGCTGGTGGCTGGAGAGTGAAGTCCTGTGCAAATCTGGAATGGGTCAGGATAGCGGCTAATTCACCATCTACGTCCACCACTTGATCAGCCTGTCCGAAGCAAGCACTGGGTCAATGTCACTGGACATGATCGGATGATACAAGCGCTATATATACAGACCTTGAAGGTGTACTGACAGTCAAAGTGAAGGGAGTCCTCTGCCCCTGTAATGCCCCCATTATAAATGGCTTGACATGGCTTTGGAATGCCTTTCGGGACCTTAAACAGACGGTATGTGGCAGAGACAAACTTGAAGTCCCCTGTAATGCAAAACAGGTGGAAATAAATGTGTTGCTTATTTAACAGTGTGATGTTGGTGGCAAAATAGTATTGGATTCTGCCTTGACAGGATACAATGACAGAACAGCATTCAAACAAATAAAGGCAGAAATGAGCAGCAAACCCAGAATGGCTTGCAGTTCTTTGTTGTCAACGGTGACGATGCTGGCAGTAACGAGCCTCGGTGGACTGAATCCCACTTCCTCAGCCAATTGAAGCAGATCTTTGTACCACAATGCGCCACCTATACACTCCCCTGTCATGAGATTTTACATTGAGATATTCAGCTGTGTCTGCAGCTCATGTATTTAAAAAAAATATTCACCCCACAGGACTTTGTGGTTTTTAATTTCCACAGGTAGCCTCTCATTGCTGTAGATGTCACTGAAGTAAAGCTCGCCACCTTCCTAATCATCAGTACAGCAAATACAGTAGACAAGTGCCGTAAAAATCTGGTCATGGGGTTCCATTGAGAACAGAAAGCGTTGACAGAATGTGCTTAAAAGGGGAAGTCAACCTTAAACATTTCTTGACAATGTTGTTTGTGACCTCACTAGTCTAAACATGACATTCTGGTTAATATTGTATTAGTGGAATATGAGTTATGAAGCAAAATCCAGCTGTTTTTTATCCATCTCAGGGGGTGGCCATTTTGCCACTTGCTGTCGACTGAAGATGACATCTCAGTTGCTCAGGGCTCAGGCAACGACCAATCACAGCTCACCTGTTTTCTGAAGCTGAGCTGTGATTGGTCGTTACCTGAGACCTGAGCAACTGTGATGCCATTTTTACTCGACAGCAAGTGTCAAAATGGCCGCCTTCTGATATTGATAAAAAATTGCTGTATTTTGCTGCTTAACTCATATTCCACTAACACAATATTAACCAGAATACCGCATTTCGACGAGTGGGGCTGCAAAGAACATTGACAAAAGATATGATTGTCCCATTTCAAAAATGAGTTCAAGTGGACCTTGAGCACACTGTAGGCTTCAGTCAGGACTCGCTTTTTGTCTGGAGAAAGATTCACCACACAGTTAGAGCTAAGTGATAAAAGAAGAGAGAGAATTTAAAAAAAATGACAAATAAACAGCATTACAATGTGAGAGCAGGAGGCAGCTTACATGATGATATCAAAAGAGTTATTTTCCAGACCCGCCTCTGTTAAGGCCTCGATGTAGCCCTGAACAAAAGTCACGTTGGGCTTCTTGTAGCCAAACTCCTTCATGTGAAAGTCCACATGTTTCCTGGCCACTTCGAGCTAGACAATATAAGACATTGTAATTATGCTTTCTTGCTCCAAATATATGATATCCAAAGAAATACTTGAAAGACAATGGGCCATTGAGGGTCCATTATATTTGCTTCTACGTGTAACCTACATATACAATAATCGGATTTCGTTTCACAAAACGTGCTTATGAAGAAGCTGACAGAAGTGGAAATATTTCTGTTATGAAATCACATTGACAAGACTTGCCGCCCGTCATTCTCGGATCATTTTATATTCAGGGAAACAATATGTTATTATTATTATTATGTTGTCTTGAAATGAACGCTTGCAACCAGCTACAAGATATCCACAATTGGCAAAATAAATACTATAAACGTGCCTATAAAGGCAGATGACGTAGATAACTAGCATGATCGGTTTCTCTCTTACGTGCCAATTTAGTAACTTCACAAAATGAAGTACTGTAGCTGCTAATTTTCTGAGAAAAAAAAGTACATTTACTGTTGTACTAAATTTTGATTGTATTTAAAAAAACATCTATTATTTTATTTTTTACATTTACTAATGTACCAAATATTTCATGTTGTTTGAAAATAAAATACTGTACATTACATTCAATGTATAAAAGTAAAATTTTAAATACATTTTTGAGCTGGAATGGGAAAAATACCGTGATACCATGAAACCACTTTTTTTTTTCCATCATGGTTATCATACGGTTAGAACATCAGTGTTTCCCACAGCACATTAATACATGGGCGGGCCACCGAAGTAAACTGGCCACACCCCTAGATGTTTTCAAGAAAATTCATTCAAAAAATATATTTTTTAAAAAGTGTCGCGACCGGATACACCGCATGTAATGTTAGTTCGCCATCACTTTGTGGATTGTGAGGCTAGAGTTGACGTAGTAACAGGACTGAGTCCCCCCCGCCGGAGTCCACCCACCCAAGTAGATTTCAAATCTGTGAGAAACACTGATATATGTAACATGCCCATGCTGATTTATACACAAATATTTCTAAAATGCTAGAGATGATGAATGTTAGCACAGTTGCATTCTGTTAAAATAATTGCATTTTTGCATAGTATTGATCGTTTAAAATCGGCTCCCTCTGAAGACCCTGGTACCAAATGCACAGCCTAACCCTGATTCTACCTGATCCTCAGTCATGTCGAGGCCGGTGACATGGCCAGCCTCTCCCACCAGTTCACTCAGCATGTAGCAGTCTCTGCCACTCCCGCTGCCCAAATCCAGAATCCTGCAGCCCTCCAGACACTCTGGCACCACCAGACCACAACCATAGTATCTGTGGGAGCAGGAACCCCAGTACATAATATTACCAATAATACATTGCAAAGTAAGTTTTTAAAGACAAATATTAATAAAATAAAATAAACTGTCAGCAACCTGTCAGTCACATCAGGATGGACCTTCTTCAGAGCATGGAGGATGTGTTTTGGGTAGGGCTTGACTGGAGCAACACAGGCATTAGTCTTCAGATCTGAGGTCTTCTGTAACTTCTTTCCATAATAATCCTACCAAGAGATCACATAGGCAATGTCATAAGAAGGCATAGGGATGTTGGGTCAGGGGCCAGGGCACGTCTGTAAAGAGCACAATCTGAAAAACAACTTTATCATTGATCACTAGCCCAAAAATATGGCAGTGGATATTTTGCGGTGACCAGCACCATCTTGCTAATGTTATTTTGTCGTGAAGGGCTCCGATCGGTCAATCGCTGGACCGAACCATGCACTGGACGTGGTTCCAGCTTTGCTTTACCCCCTTCTGTTTTCTTTTCACAAAATGTTCATTTTGTTTTATCACAGAAGAAAGGCTGTTATCGGCATTACCAGCCTAATCGTAACAATAACCCTCAGAGCATATAGAATAGGGCTAGGCAACCCTGGTCCTCGAGAGCCACAGTCCTGTGCGTTTTAGATGTCTCCCTCCTCCAGCACTAATGATTCAAATGATTAGCTCATCAGCAAGCTTTGGAGAAGCCTGATAACGATCCTCACCTATGTGTGAGGAGGGAGACATGTCAGACATCTAAAAGAGGACTGCGGCTCTGTAGTCAATAAATTGTAGTTTAAAAAAAAAAATACAGAACAGGATTCAAACCCGTGATTCCACACTTTTGGGCAAAACAGCGGTGGATGGCGAGTAACAGGTGTTGTGCCGCAAACTCCACCCCCGCCTCCTCATACGTCGTCCACCCTTGCCCCTTGATTAATTACGCAGATAATCAACAAAAACAAATAATTCTCAAAAAAAACAACGATAGACTCTCATTGTTCGGTTCTCTGAGAAAACAGGGATTAATTGAGATAAAATCATGCACCCCCTTGCGGAAGCGGATAGCACAAAACTACCAAACAGCAAATCAACATTAAATGCATATTTGCAATTCGGCACCCGTGAACACTCATATTGTTACCCTCCACCCCCCTCTTTTTTCTTTGTTGTTGTTGTCCCTTCTGTTTTTTGTTTTTGTTTTTTTAATTTAGTGTTTTTCTTTTTTGAGGAGATTTTAACTGCATTAATCCCAGTTTCCCCCGAACACCAAACAATGAGGGTGTATCATCGTTTTTGGGAGAATTATTTGTTTTTGTTTGTTCATTTGTGTAATTAATCAAGGGGCAACTCGAATGGAGGCGGGGTGCATTTTACGGCAGGGGTGCAGTTTGCGGCACAAAACTTGTTACGGCAAAATATCCACTGCGAACGAATATTTACGAGGCAGCTTTATTGCTATATGAAAGTGTTCCAAAGTGTTGTTTGGTTGTCAAAGTTATAGTAGTATGTACATTTGCTATCAAGAAAATGTTTTATCCTACCTTAACATCCAGGTGAACGGTGGTATCCACAAAGCTTTAAAAAGAGTATTAAATGCATTACATACCGTATTTCATAACACACGAAAGCAAGTTGTCATCAAGTTATCTCAGGGCTAAGTTAAGCATCGTAAATGTGTTCGCCTAACAGAAGTTAGCTCAATATACATTCAAAAAAATACATTGTACAATTCGCAGGATATATTAGACGTATATTGCGCTGTGTAAATCTGCAGAATGATGTCACTATGAACTAGACGTGTCGCGTAAAATACAGGTGATGGACAGTAACGGAAGAGACGACACAGGTTCTCAATACTAAAAGCTAGGCTAAAGGAAATGGAAAGGAGATGTTAGAAGCTTGTTCTTAACCTTGTTTTATCAGCCATTGCAGGTGCTAAGTGAAGTAATCTTTGTAGAAAACTGAAGAAAAAAACTGTTGCGAATGTTCGGCGCAGTGGACTGTGCGGACTAAACACTAGTCCACACTGAGGGTTCAGAGTTCACTTCCTGCACACCCTGTGCGTCATTTCACTATCAGTGTTGTTATATTCATTGCATTGGGCTGTCAGGTTTCCCAAGTGTGCGCGCGCGTGTGTTTGTTTAGTGAAAAGCCAGGTTTTTATTTTAACCACTTTTCTGCTGCTTAAATGTGAAAACGTACTTTCTGGTTTCCTAGTCCTCCATGAAAGCAGAAAAATAAAGGATCAAGGATGGACTCGTGATTGTGTCACAATTGTAGAAAAGTATGCAGACACTTCATTAGTCAATCAAAAGGTAGGGTATTCACTATTCAACAAGACATTTAGGACAACTCTATGAGTCTCAAATATAAGCGGTTAAGAAAAGGGATGGACTGATGGATGGATAGTGTTAAGACAAGGGTAATAAATGAAAGTGAAAAAAAACACGACGATTTGTAATTACAATTGAAATGTTTATTAAAAGTACATCCATCTTGGTTGGTATTGACATAACATTCAAAGTACTGGATATGTGCACATCCACACAATGATAAAGCGAGTCTTTGGCATGATTTAACCTGATTGGGTTGAACAAATATGTTCTGTTCAATCATCATAACCTTCACACAACTTCAGCATGAGTCCCAATTTGACACTGAATATGACATGAGGGCAAAACAAACTACTTGCTTCTGGCTAAAATCTGTCGCATGATTTTAGATTTGAAAATAGAGTGGTTTACTAATGGTTTTTTTTAAGTACACTCAGAATGATTTTGCTCATATGAAAAACAGCTCATCCGTACTTTACATGTACCACAAGTTACACAATTTATATCGCACAAATACTACTTACGATCTACTTTTGATTGGTTGCAACCATTAAAGCTTAAAAACACAAATTGTGCTTAAAGATGGTTTAGTGGGAGCACATTTTTATTCGTTTCAATTCATTTTTCCGTCGGCTGATGAAAATCTTGAGCTTCGTAAAATTTGCTGGATGTTCCACAGATATAAATTGAAGCACATTTGTAAAAAAATACATCATATTCAAAGTGTTATAAGTGTCCTTTATCCAGGTACATTCTTCATCTAAGTATTAAAACTGCCGGAATATTTATATTTACACGGTAGATGTGCAATATTCTACCTGCAGGTGAGAGATCAATTAATTGATCTTTTACACGTGGCCATTTTGGTTTTGTAGTGCAGCATTGTCATATTTCGTAACTTCAACAGTTCGCATTCCCGCAACAGGAATATTTTGTCTGTTCTAGACGTGAACTGACATTCAGTCATAGGCAACTCCTGGTACTTAATTGTATTAATTGCCCATTCAATAGCATTCCAGTCTACAGTTGTTAAATATTATAATAAATACATGTTTAGAATATCATTTTGCCATTTCTTCTACACTTATATTTACGATTATTACCATCAATGTTAAGGGATTAATTAAATGGCGTCATAGCAGGCCAAGTATGTTGTCCACGCCAAAAAGTAAGATGGGCAAATGTTAAAAAAAAAAAGAAAAGTACAAATTGGCATGTACGTATATTTACTTAACTCAAATATTCAACAGTAACTTATTAATACCATTTTAGAAGACTAGGGATGGTAACTTGATAAATTTATATGCAGCAACTAAGATCAGTGCTTTGATACTGAACTGCTGGTGAAGGTGATCATCTACTCAAATGAGTCAAAGGCATTAATGTTCCCCATTTCAACTCTCTGGGTAGGCACATAGTGCTAACATTCCTGAAGTTAACAAAAATATATGAAGCAACAAGTGAATCTGTTGCACTTGAACCCCAAAGAAATAAAGAATGAGTCATAATTGTGAAAAACAAAATGATAGTTTGAGCTAAAAGCTTCATTTGTAAAAGATAAATACAATTTGTGCAAAGTAGTAAATGCTCAGAGAGAACTTGTTAATGCGTTTATAACTAGTGGTTCAGATCAAACAAGAAAAACAACACAAGCATTTTTTCTTCAAAATTGCTGGAGGAAAAAAAGCATATTAAAGTTCAGTTCAGATGTTTCTACAGTATATGCTTGCTTGCTCAAACACATTTAAGTGAGAAGGGTTTGTTAATTGTGTCCTGTAGTAACTCATTTCCTGCACCTGTTGAGTGAGATTAGCCACCTTCCTGTTTGTGTCGTTACATCGGTCCAGCCTTTGCTATGTGTAAAAGGTACTAAACTGTGCGAGCTGCGTTGTATGCACAAACTGTCTCCTGTCCATGCGAAGTCACTTCATGTTCCAGTGTGTAGAGCAACTCTTTGTCATCAGTCACTTTGTTTTTTTGGAAATTGTACTTGTGGATGCTACACATAATTTGCACCTTCAAAGTTTTGAGGCTTGGAGCCCTTTGTGCCGCCTAAAAAACAACGGTGTGCGTTTCAAACTTGTGGCTCAGTGCTGGTACTGTGGTGTGGACCCTCCTGCTCATTGATGGTGTGGAGGAGGAGGCACACTGGAGGGTGCATGGAGGCGCTGCCCGTTTGGTGCGCCGGCTGGGAGGACCCTGGCGCCGCCCGCCTCTCCCACCCGCCGAGCGCCGCCTCCTCCTCCGCGCCCAAGGAAGAGCGGTGAACACAACTGTCACAGAAGTCTCCGGCCTCCTCCTCGTCTTCTCCCTCGCGGCCCAGCAGGCTCTCCAGCTCCCGCAACTCCTTGCCTTCCGGGCCGCCTGCTCCACTGCAACCATTGCTCCCACGTGAGCCGCACACACACACTTCAATCCCAGAGTCACCCGTGAACCGTCGCCTTCTCCCATTTGGGAGTCGATCCTTGTCATCTGACAGATCCTTCAAAAGAGGATCCTTGCAGTCGCTTCTCTTCTCATCAAGGTGGAGTCTCTCCCGACTCATGTCCTCTGACAAAAGTATCACGCCTGAATCTTGTGTTGTCTGTGCAGGCTTGTTGTCAGCTTTTGCCGTTAAATCTAAAGCAGTTGGCTGTGGTTCCTCCAGACCGGGTCTGTTGCACAGGCTGTCCGAGTCGGTGGGCGCCGGGGCTGGTTGAATGGTGGGACAGCATCCATCTTGCTGCTCGGGGTGAGGCTGTGAGGCGGCTGAAGATGGTGCTGCGTGTAAGGCACTGTATGGTGGTGGAGGGGTAGGTGGCCGGTTCACTACTTCTTCGTAATCCGGCAGCAGGTAGCTTGGTAGAAACCCTGGAGAGGAAGAGGAGTGGAAGGGATTCAGTACAAGAGTTGTATCAACAATGTGTTAAACCTTGTGTTTGAAACCCACTCACTTTTCAAGTGAGCAAAAGTATTGCGACTGACATGACTAAATTATCTAAATCAACCCAGACACTTTTCCAGGCCTTTCCTGCAGCCTCTTTCTGTTGTTCTATGTTTCTGGGACTTTCTTCTTCAGCCTCCTCTCCATGAGGTAAAATGTATTCTCTATTGGGTTAAGGTCCAGTGATTGACTTCCGCCTATGAAGTTCTTTGTTGTGTTGACTTCATAATTCATTCTGCTGCTACCATCATGATAGTTGATATTTGTGTTGTACAGCTGTGTTAGGGCTGGGCGATATAAACGGTATATTCAATATAAGGTACGGGTAGTCCTCTAGTTACGAACATAGGCTGACCGATGTCCATAAAAGCTGTATTTTGCATGCAAGATAATATTTAAGTGCGCACCACATCATATATTATGGTACAGTATTGTACTGTAGAGTGCCCCTCTCTGCCACAACCCCGCGCCATTTGCGCATTTCAACTACCTTTCTGTCCGGCGATGAACGGCACAGCCTGGAGTCACGGCCAGGACCCGGTAATGCACCCGATATTGGCGCCACACTGCGAGTACATTTCAGAGGCTCTACTGGAGATTATTCATGAAAAGCAGCCCTCAAGTCGTCTTCTTTATTGGCGTAGTAGCAACACGTAGACTATCTCTTCAGCTTGGAAATCACTCGAATCTGACTCGGTGGTCGACATCTTGACTTGTCATATGCACCAATCACAATTCATGTGCACTTCACGGACAGTCGGAAAACATAGTTTTCTGAGAGCGTTACACAGAATACGTAATGCATTCCACTTCAGCCTCACATTAACGCAACTCAATAACTCCTCCGCCATCTATGTACAGTATGCATAATTATTTTTGTTTTTATTGCATTGTACTGTGTAAAAATGTAATGTACTGTGAGGAAAAGTGGTTCGGATAATGAATAATTTTTAAATTTAATTCATGTACTGTATAGAAAGTTTATAATTTGTTAGTTTTTTACAAATTTGTACTATTTTATTAAAAAAATATATAATTTGATCAAATGTAATTTTGAAACAAAATTGAATGTGATTCGATTTACAAACAAATTTGACTTACAAACAACCTCTCGGAACCCATTGTGTTTGTAAGTTGAGGACTACCTGTATACATTTTGCTGAAGGTAGAGATTTTGACTCTACCGTCTTACCGCGGTAGCGCATGTTGATGACGTCATCATCTGACGTATGTTGATGGTGTCATCATATAGAGCATGTTTATGACGTCGTCATATCTGCGTCCCGGCCTTGCGCACGACTCGCGCTCAGCGTAACAATGGCGTCAGCCAGAGGAATTGGTTAAAAAAAATTGCAGGTCAGTTTTACAGTGTTGCTGCAATGTAGGAGGTAAATGAGCTCACTGGGTTTTTATTGACATTTAAGAGCATCTGAAAGGGTTGAACACTTCTGCAAATAAGAGTCACAACGTTCTTCCTTCAAGCTGTAGTTTACTGTAAAACTTACATATGAAAAAGGATTAAACAACGAACGTCCTCTACCTAAATGCTATTATACAGTAAAAGCCAGACACGCTCATCAAAATTCCCACACGGAGTAGTACAGGGTGTTCTGTACTTATCTTCTTGTATGATAAATATTAATGAGAACACGGGAAACAATTGCACGTGTCTTTGTAGTGCATGACTGGCTCGTGCTTCTCGTGCATGACGCTGGAGTGGCTCATCTCCGATTGTAAAATGCTTCGTAAACAAATATATGATTTTTTTTTGCTAGTTAGAAACAAGATCACAAAAGGTAGTATTGATATAGCCTAAATAAAAGACCATGAAGGGTGAAGCTTACACGCCAGTCTTAAGTAAATGCGAAAACCTAGTTATCAGTGTAATGTCAACAAGTTTGCTCCAGTCCTTAAGCTTGTCATTTAGTTATAAATTGTTACAGATGTGAAAGAGTGAGATTAGGTCAGGATAATGCCACAATACAATTAGCTAAGAAATTAGCATCAACATGAGCGTATATAATAACAAGTCTTACTGAAGTAGAAGGGCACCGAGGGATAGTTGTGTGCTTCCCGATAAGCAATGAGGTTGATCTCGTGCTGTCGCTGCTGTTGCTGCAGTCGGTGTTTGGTGCGGCGATGGTGACACACGCAGCAGCAGCTCAAAATGAAGATGATGGCCCAGACCAACCAAAACCCTACAGCAAGGGACAAACCACATGCACTGATCATGTTTGAGAACAGTAGAGCATGATATAGTAAGCATAATAAGATTTTCGTAATAGTATCACGCCAGCGCGGTGAGGTTGATATACGGTAGGTATATCCTGGCCCAAAGTGGCAAGGCAGTGACATGGTCACAGCTTTTAATGGTCTTTCTGGCAAAATTTTGCTCACATGCTGACCACAAAAGAGTTTCAACTGCCAGCATGAAAGATGTGATTTGAGACCAGTTTGACTGGAAAACAGATTATTTCTATTATTTTTTGTTATCTAATATTTCTTAATAGCATTTATTAGGAATATTATTGAAAGAGAAATACCAGAAATGATTTTATGGCAAACTGGCAAAGTTTCCTTTTTTTCAGATGATCATGGTTACGGACCGGTACACGGGCAGGTTAATGAAGCAAGGTGTGCATTGTATTACAAAATGGTAAATGGTACTATAAGGCGCTTTTCCACCTTACACCTCAAAACTCTTTACATTTTGACTACTCATTCGCCTACTGGTGATGCAGCATCAGGAGCATCTGGGGGTCCGGTATCATGCTCAAGGATACTTTGACATAGTCGAACCCACAACCTCAGGATTGCAAGAGACGACCAATCAACCACTGATTATATAGTATTTTAAATTATTTACCACTGATCATCAAATACAATCAGTGTTCCCTAACTTTTCGCGGCTGATACGTTCCCCGCCCGCCCACACAACTAAACAACAACATTTAATGAATTCAACTTCCAAAATTCATAATGAAGAAAATAAACACACACAAAAAACTGCATTCATAAAGTTATATGAGCAGATACGGAAGGTTTTAGGAGCTGGGGGAAATCTCTGCGCGCACCCAAAATTGTAATTTTGTCACAATGTGACGCGGGATTCTAGTTAAGATAAGGGTTGTTGTTGTTTTTTTAAAGATACATTTGTTAAAAGAAATTTTTTTACATAATTATAATTTGCAATGGTTGTCACCTGCCCTCCCGCAAAAAAATATGTACAGTGGACCCTGCATACTCGCGGTTCAACACCCGCTGATTCACATATGCTCTGGTACTTTGGAGTACTATCACCTTTAGCATTAAAAGATGCAAACGGGAATTTTAATGAATGTTTAAAATTAAAGTGAATATATTCTCTCGAACCCAGGGCCGTGCAGTGAACTTCGGAGGGGCAGGTGCTCAAAGTAAAAAATGGGGCACATGATAATATGCCTGGCCTACACTGTCCACTCACTTGGGGTTCGAACTTCGAAGAGGAGCTGGGGGGGATGAAACATTGATAGAGAGTGTGTGTATGTATGTGCGTGCATGCATGTGAACAATTTTTGTTGTAAAAATAATGGCTACATAAATCACATATGACGAAACTGTTATTTTTCTGCAATGCCAATGACCCACAAAAAACTGTTTTAACATTTGTGCATGAATAAGCAATTTACATAAATAAAAATGATTATGTAAATGTACATGAAATTTACATTTTAAATAAGACAAGTAGTGCTATTATAATTTTACTATAGAGCAGGGGTGCTCAAGTTCGGTCCTCGAGAGCCCCCTATCCAGCCTGTTTTCTATGTTTCACACCTGATACATGATCAGGATCGTTAGCAGGCTTCTGCAAAGCTTGCTGATTAGCTGATCATTAGATTCAGCTGTGCTGCAGGAGGGAAGCATGGAAAACAGACTGGATAGGGGCTCTCGAGGACCGAACTTGAGCACCCCTGCTATAGAGCATGTAGCGTAACGTAATTTAGCTTGATTCAGGTAAGAGCCAATGCTGTTTACTATTTGTCTGTGTAGATTGTCAATTTTTAGTTATTGCAACTGCACTCAATTAACTGCCACATCTAGGCAAGCTAGATTGTTCTTGAGAAAACGCTGTGATTATATTTTATTTGATTCTTCATTGTCCGAATAATTTCTGAAAACACTCACTCTAGCCGCTAACCTCACCAATGTAAAAACAAAACGAAACGAGCTGTTGGTTATAATAAAAGCAAAGATCATGTAGTAATTTCGAAATCTTTGCCAAAAGGGCATGCGCCTGGGCACCCATGGCACCCATGCCCCCCCCCCCCCCCCGCTTTAACCAAGATCGTAAAATCATTCTCGCATTTCATTGCATCGTATCAATATGATGTCAACGAGCAAGATCGTCTTTAAAAGTGACTCACCTTGATTCTAGCAAGCTTCACGAGAACCGCAAAACAGCATGTAATCACATCCTGTATATTTGCTTTGACAGTGTGGGCTAGAAATAGCAGGACACTTACACCAGAGCTCATAGTAGTAACTGCAACACTGAGATTCTCCACAGCAGTGACCCGACTCACACATGTAGCTCTGGTTGTTGACACCTTCACAGAGAAGTAGGCTCTGCAAGATAATTAGAAAAGGAAAATAGGGCATGTATACAACCACAATTTGTCTTGAAAGTTTAGAAACATCAAAAGCAGCCAGTAGCGACATGGCCTGCTACAAATGAGAAATAAACTAATTGTAGTATTTCAGTAACATCACGTGGGAGGGTGACATCATTAGGTTCCATTTACAGCTTATCGAGGCAACAAATTTAATTACATAATTTATTAAATTTATATTCAAGAGCGACTGTTATTTTGATCCACTTAGAATTGACTGGTGACTAAAAATTCATAAAAACTTAAGCCATAGCCAAAAGAGACACCAGTATTGGCTTGGCATGGGCTGATTACCGGTTTGACAGTTTTGCTGCTTGCGTGATGCTTTTAAAGTCAAGGTTTAAACTAGGGATGGGCGAGTACCAATACCAGGTATAGGTATCGGGCCGATACCAGACACATTTCATAGTATCGGTACTCGCGATGGATATCGTTGCTGGTATCGGTCCCGCTCTTGTGGCCGTTTTTTGGTTAGGAACTAACTGCTTATATGGTTATTTTGCATTTATTGACCGCCACAGGTACCTAAATCCGAGTTTTTTTTCCTGCCTAGAGTACTCATTTATTTAAGGCTTTTAACGCACGGGCTACTTTTAATTTAGCCACTTATATCACCAACGCAAGGGAAGGAAGAAGAAGCGGATGTTACTTATTTGATTCAAGCAGCGGGAACGAAGGAATTAAAGACAAATCGAAGGGGCGCACGGAATGCGGAAATGGCGGCGACGACGGACAAGGTTTCCGTAGGTGAACCTGCGGAAGGATCATTTACCGGAGAAAGCGAGCGCCTGCGGGGAACGAGGCCGAAGGTGTGGCCGACTCGTAGAAGCCCGGCCGGCCCGAAGCTGTGGGACGACCAGCAGTGGCTCTTGCGGCGAGCAGGTGGGAGGGGGCCGCCGCAGTCCACTCCCACCGCTGCGGTCCACTCCCGCCCTACGTCCACGCAACCTGATCCAGGCCGGGCCGTGGCTGGCTTGGGGTAAGTTGGCGCATTTGAGTCCAAGGCGCCATGAATGGAGCGAACTATACGATACATTTAAATGCAAACTCCAACATACTTACAGGAATGTGTTTGTTGATTAATGTGCATTGTCCTTGGGGGAAAAAATGCTACCAATGGGTACTAGTTGGCCTCAAGTACAACATAAGTAGCCCACAGGTCTACTCTAAAAATAGCTCACCAGGGACACTGTGACTTATTAAGAATTAAAACAGGGGAAGAATGTTAGCATTTATGTATTGTATTTATTTACTTAAACTTAACTTCTTAATGTATTAAATATTCAATATTTTGTTTAAAAATAGATTGTGTTATTATCATAGTGTCAGAATCTAATATCGGCCCATGCCTAATATTGACTGAACATCACTGCATGCTACAACTTTTGGCTCCATCACACTTAAATGCAGTGCATTAATCACAGCATATAAAACTCAAACACAATCTTCTTTTCTTTCTTTTTTTTTAATGGATAAATGAACAACACACATTTGAATAAAGATGTATGGCTATATGGTAGGCATGCACATAACTATGGTATATTATTAAAAAAAAAAAAAAACAGAAGATGGCAAAATCACATGGTCAGAGGCAGTCACTTGTTATTCTTTGTGATACCTGCAGCGTAAATATATGCTTGGAAGCTCTACTGTAGGAATTTCTGTGTTTGATAATTACTCGTAGGTAATCATGTCAACTGTCACAAATCTTTATCAGTAAAGCTCTTTGAAGCAGAAGAAAGTAAGAGGCTAAGCATAATGTAAGTACTGAATCTCAAGATCATGTCCACTTCAAACCAAAGGTTGATGTTCTGATAATGTTAGCTATAAGAAGAAGCAACGCTGAATTCTTGAATCATGAAAAAAGTCATTGTTATTTTATTTGTGATTATAAAAAAGTGTGCCTAACATTATTCTGTCCTGATCGTGTAACTGATATTCATATTGTTTTCATTTGCTTGTCAGAGGGCACCAAGTTGCAAATAAGTAAAAGCGTCGGGAAACATCTTGCCTGTTCACTGAGCTAATTCATATTGGGTGCATTTTTGTTTAAGGAACCAAACAAACTGAAAAGTTTTTTTCATAGCCCACTTTGGTACACCACTCGTAATAAACAGCGTTATTTCTAGAAGCAGCCCATTACTTTGTAATATATTTGCATAGATATTGTAGATTTAATAGATTTGAAAAGACACTGACTGAACGGAAAGTCAATAATGACAAAATCGAAAGAAGCGAGAACACTGTAATCAGAATCACACGTGAAAGCTGTATGGGTTTGTCTGATCTTAATGATTTGCTAGCTAAAGATCCCAACAGTTACGTCTTTTCTCTCACTAGATTAGCACACGTCCCGAAACAGCTTTCAAACGTACACTATTACTTCTTACCCCTTATTTCCCCCACCCCACCCCCACCCCCACCCACGTCTATGGAAATTTCCAAGCAACAGCAGTGAGAGCAGTCCTCACAATCTATTTGATCAGCACAAACTCAAGTGCTGACATAAAAGTGACCATAACCTGATAACGTCATCTCTCACCAAATTGTTTTTAATCTTTGTAACTGACTTGACATGTTCTAAAACGCTGCTGAACAGAGATACTGACTTCACTGGGTAAAAAACATCTTTGTTTTCATTGATCTGCTGGCGTTTCCCCAGCTGAGCTTACGTTCTCAACCTGGCCACCTGGGCTTTTATTGCCACTTGATACACAGAACCTAACTATTCCGTTTGTTTGGGTCTTCAGCTTGGCCTCCATTGTACTGAGGGGGTTTGGACTTGTGCAAAAACACTCTTTTTATGCAAAAACACGACCTGTTGGACAACACAAAGTGTTGAAGAAAATGATGTCAATGGAAAAAGGTGAACGATACTAAAGTGAGTGACCTCAAACCTGTTATACGCTGAACAATTTTGGGGGGGAATGAATAGAATAAACTGTAATTGCACATCCACTGTAGTAGGTGGCAGATAGGAGTGGGAATCTTTTGGCACCTCGCGATTCAGGGGCTAATATTTGATCATAAAACAATTATTGATGCATTTTTAATTAATGTATATAGCTGTACCTTTCACAACACATTTTTTTTGTCTGTCTCACTAAGCATTAATCATTCGAGAAGTGCAGCACGCAGCATTAGTGAAAAGTATGACAGCGGGGCGACGCTGAGACCACTTTACCCGCAAATGTGGCCAACTTAACAGTGTTTGCTGGCTTAAAAAATAAATCATGAGGTCGCACGGCGCTAGTGCATGTTTTAATTAGTGGTGCAACGCATCATCTTTGAGCCGTGATGCGTTCGGATCAAGTGTGAGTACGAGTCAAGCTAGCAGCCACGCCACCACAAGCTGCTAAGGCCAACTTCAAAAATAAAAGCCTGCCAAATAACACATGGACGTCAATTCTTGTGAATGCATCGCGGGAAGGGGAGTGCAGCTGTTTGAGTGTTTACAATAAAGAAGGTAAGATCGCAACCAACATCTGCTGCTAATATAAGTTACAGTGCTGTATAAAGAAAAAATAGAAAATAGCCACTGGAAACAATGTAATTCAGTCCAACTGCAGGCGCCTTGGACATCTGAATTTCACGACAAAAATGCGCTGGTCCTCATGGGAAATGTGGTTTCATTCAAGGGAAAAAAATACCACTTTCATCCATATGGTGCCGCCATAATAAAAACTGAAAGTTGCTTTGTGCTGCTTTAATTAAGCCACCATTGCATGATACGGCACAAGTCTCTGGCATTAGCAGCTAGCCGCTAACGGGAGTGTAAACATGGGTGTCTCTTGAAAGACACAAGGTGCATTCAAATGCAGTTGGACATTTCAAAAGCACACAGAAAAAAAGTCCAATGCATTAAACTTTATAAAAATCGCAATTATATAAACAATATGGGCTGTCTGTTAATCGATAAAAGCTGACATGTATCAAGAGGAAGCATGGGGGTGAAATCACGTAGCTATTTTACTTAATTACAATCAATGGTACATCTCACTTGTGTTTACAATACCTAATTTAACTGCATGCTAATATCATTTTCCTGATTACAGTAATTTCTGGACTATAAGGCGCACCTGACTAAGCCACGCTAGCTAAATTTGGGGGATACTCGAGTTTGTTACACATATAAGCCGCACCCGACTGTAAGCCGCAGGTGTTTTGACGTTACCGCACCGGGTTCCCGCTACTTTCTTTTCCATAACGAGGGCACAAATTGTCTCAATCTCGTTCTGTCTCTCCTACTGTATTTGGGCTCACTTGGTTTGTTTTGCTCTGCTTGACGCTGTTGCGCATCCTTTATAGTGCGCCCCCTTCTGATCTGATGGATGAGCCGCACCTTTGTATTAGCCGCACCTTTGTATTAGCCGCAGGGTCGAATGCAAGTGAAAAAAGTAGTGGCTTATAGTCCAGAAATTACTGTAAAAACAAACAAGCAATAAGTTTGATTGAAAAATGGGCCATCCTGGCAGGATGATCTCTTTTTTTAAATATATGTTTTAAGGTTAATACTTTAATATTTAAGTACCCAAAAAAGCCCCAAAATTAACCTTTTTAAAAAAGTATCGCAATACGTATCGGATCACCATCAAAGTATCGGGATCCGGATTGGATCGTGTCAGAAATGGATCGTCCCAGCTCTAATATATATATTCTGGTGCTAGAATAACTGATAAATGGCAAAGCTGCGCTGGTAAAAGTTAATCATCATATATGATTTGTTATGACTGATTATGGCAGTTCCAATACACTGATAAAATACAGCTGATGTACTTACAGTAAAGTCATCAGCATACGCCTAAGCCATGTGACACCTCCTACTAGACAAGTGCCATTACAATAACATGGACAAACAAACGTAATATACACACAGCTGCTAGGTTATGAATCATTTCCCAAGTACAGGGGGGGTCCTCGGTTTATGACTGAGTTTCATTTCTATAATAGTGGCTCAGGGTGTAGAGACGGTCGTTCAGTAACCAGAAGGTCGGCTGTTCGATTCCCGCTCTCCCCGAGTCATGTGTCCTTGGGCAAGGCACTTCACACACATTGCCTCTAGTGCTACTCACACTGGTGTATGGAAGGTGTGAATATTTGGTGGTGGTCGGAGGGGCTGTAGGCGCACACTGGCAGCCACGCTTCCGTCAGCCTGCCCCAGGGCAGCTGTGGCTACTTAAGTAGCTTACCGCTATCACAGTGTGAATGTGTGAGTGCATGAATAATGTATCCATTGTGAAACGTCTTTGAGTTTCAAGAAAGAAAAGCGCTATATAAATCTGATGCATTATTATTATTATTAGTGACGTGAACCTGTCTGTCCGAAATGCGCGGTAGTCTATCACTAACCCCCACTAACACAGTAGTATTCATAATTACAGTAACCATTTGTATAAAAAATACCTCTAGGTTTTTTAAATACAAAATGTCGCATGTCGGGACCCTGTATGCTGCTTAAAGGGGAAGTCAATCTTAAAAATGTCTTGACAATCATATGTTATACGTGGCCGCACTAGTCTAAACATGACATTCTGATTAATATTACATTTGTGGAAAATGAGTTATGCAGAAAAATCCAGCCGTTTTCATCCATCTCAGAGCGCGGCCATTTTGCCACTTGCTATCGACTGAAGATGACATCACAGTTGCTCAGGGCTCTGGCAACGACCAATCACAGCTCAACTGTTTTCGGAAGCTGAGCTGTGATTGGTTGTTTACCTGAGACCAGAGCAACTATGATGCCATTTTCACTTGACAGCAAGTAGCAAAATGGCCGTTTTCTGATATTGATAAATACGCTGGATTTTTCTGGTTAACTCATATGCCACTACCGCAATATTAACCAGAATACTGTATTTAGACTTAAGGGACTGCATTGAACATATTGCCACGAAGATTTTTTGGGGGGTGACTTCCCCTTTAACCATGTGACTGTATAAACAAGTACAGATAAAACAGGCCAGAAATAAAAAATAAATAAAAAATAAAATAAAAAAGAGAGATATACAGTCGCATGTGAAAGCATAATCAACCTCTTACACTTCTATTCTGAACCGTAAATGCTGCACACAAACTATTCAACTGACATTAATATCAGGGTGCTATTTGGTATAAAAAGTACGACACATCTCTATAGTGCCATTATATATTGCAGCTCTAACGCTGCATCATATTATTCACACTTTGGTTGTTGATCAGTATTACTGCACTCTTGCATTTAACATTTCTTAAATCCATTTAGTAAGTAAGTGTCTTTTGTTTTTCCATTACTAATAGAATGACACCAGCTACCAGTAACAAATTACTGTACTTGAATTTTAACATACAAGAACTTGGATTTGAGATATGTTTTTTCCCCCTTTAAAAAAATTTAAATAAATAAATAATCTTTTTTTTGTAGTAGTAGTAGTTTGCTTCCTGGTCGACTTTACTGCACTCTTGCATCAAAACATGCAAATATGCAAACATCACTGTAACTGTGTCATTGCGTCCCAAGGTGGGAACTCTGGTGATTAGATCTACTGAATGAAATATGTCACAATGTTACGATATACTGCTGTGTAGCGCAACATTGTGTGAACAGTTACTTTACAAAGTGTATCAAGCAATGGCGAGTGTAGTTTTCATCTTGACAGTTGTCTTTTTTCATTAACTGGATGAATTTGAAATGCACCGTACTGAAAAGCAATACTAAGCAGACATTTTATGATAGTGCCTTATTAATTTGCAAGTGGCATGACGAGTTCAAAAACAAGTTTATACAACTATCCTTCGGCTAAAACACACGGAAGCAAGGCCCCAACTTCTCGAGGCTTCCTTAACTTTAGCAATGCTAGCTTTAGTTAGCAAACGCTACTAGCGAGCAGTCATGTTGAGAAGGTGTCCTAAAGGTAGCCAATGAGTAACGTCAATGTATTATGTAACGTTGATCTATACGGCAGTTGCCGGCTTTATGTTTAACAGACGAAGTGAACGTTTACACAGACTCTGCTAATCTGCCCAGGTAACTAGCAGCTTGCTAACAGCCCAGCCAGAGAAAAGCTTGCTTAGGACATCTTACCCTATCTGTTGTGGAAACTGTGGGGGTGACAGAGGCAACGTTGTGCAAAAACAATCCCATTTTAACAGCCACGGCGACTTTCATTCCTCCAAAAAAGTTGCAGCGACTAGGGCAAAAATTGGCAACCGCTGTGGTTCACAAACTTCCTTCCGAATGTCATCGACTACTTCTCGGGTACTGTCTCGACTAGAGGCCGCTGTGAGTGCCGCCTCCCCGGCATCGTGGAGCGTTAAAGTGAGGCTCGAAACAGCAACAACGATCAACTGGTAGTTGCAAAGGACCGCGGGCCTTGCAGCTGTTACACAAGCTGCTTGTTCCTCCTGCATGAGGGTTCGGCTTGTGTCTGTCTGTTCTGCCCGGGTGTGGCGTGATCACCTCGACCCGATCCATGTGAGCAACGTGAAGGGCGTACAGTACATTTGCGTGGATGGCACTGGTTTAGCGGACTACGACGCCATTGGACAACTAGCTGGAAGCTAACCAATCACTAAATCATGCGCCTTTTCACTACGAACTCATGCCAATCAACAGGAAGAACACCTTGCGTCTTCTCAGTTTGCATAAACAATCGTTTATCCGTGGTTCACCTTGACGCCAGCAATTTCAATCTCCAGAAAAATTCAAACAGACCTTTTCACCAGTATGTCACATGTACATCAAGCAAGAAACGGAGCAATCTCTAGTAAATTAACCCTTTTAAAACATCTTGTACCAGTCCTGGGGGGTATTCCATCAAGCCGGATTAAGGAAAAGCCTGTCTTATTTTGCTGAACCCGGCTCATTTTTATCAGAGTTCCGTTCCATCAAGGTGGGTTATATAAATTCCCACTCAGTATCCATGGTAATTTATGCTGCGGAAAAGGCTGGCTCAGTTCAATAAACCTGTCTTATTTTAAGTCAGTGTTCTATTCCATCAACGTGGTTTATGTGAATGCCAACTCAGTAGCAATGGAAATTTATGCTGCAGACCTAACCTGCTCTGGAGCAGGTTAACTGTCAAGCTTACTTTGTCAAAAAAAGATCAAAAGACTGTTCCGTAACGTGGGTTTCTGTGCTTGTGTAGCACCTGAAATGATATATTTTCTTTTGTATGACATTGTATTTGATTCATGACATTTCAGCACATTTAGTTTTTTAGAAGATGTAATTTAGCACACTACCCTAGAGGGCAGACTTGCACCACTTATTTCATGTAATAAAAATCAAGTCCATGAAAATCATATCTCACCACTTTCACTGTTTACAAAATCAATCGCTTGAATTAAACTAATTCATATAGAAGTCTTCAAGTCACACATCAAATGTAACTCCAAGATGCCTTATAATTATTATCATCATTATAAGTGCTTTACATAAAAAGAGGTAAAAACAATACAGTCTCATAAATAATGCCTTCCCACCCATATGGGTCAGGGTTCCTCCCTCCCCCACCTGTGGCAGTGGCCTCAGTCTTTTTTCTAGTGGCTACATTGGTGGGCAACATATTTACAGCTCGACACCTATTTAGTCTTATTTTTTATATTTATTGTTATAGGCTACTTGCCGACTTGCTGCCATGATCGCTTTTGGCTACTGTTGAGATGTAACAGTGAAGAATGAATATGTAGGTCAATTCAAAATCCTTTACATTAAATTGATAATTATTAACACTATTAATGTGAAATACACATCTAACATGAAACAATTGTAACTTATGCATTTAGTCTGTCGGCTATTTTTTTTCTTTTTTTGCTAATGATATTTTCCTTGTCTTATTGAGTATTGCCTTTTTTGGTGATTTCTGTCTTGAATTCCTCATACAGTTCCGTCAATAACGTTTGTTCTGTTTGTGAAAAGAATACTGCTCTCGTTTTGCTGTCTTTTGACGTAATTGATCGCAATTTCGCCTATCGACTCATCAGGGCTTCTTGTCTTTGGAGCGTGTACAAAGCCAGGCTCTGCAAGCCTGTCTTACGTTAGCCTTGATTAGACGCGGCTGGAAAGGGTTAGGTGAACGACCTGGCGCTTTACCTGGAGATGGTGTTCACTTCCAGCCTCGCTTTTTTGCATGAGCGGAATCCACCAATGTACAGTACTCCACACTCAGTAGCCAAGAATGCAATAACTTAGTTTGATGCTGTATACAAACATACAGGCACATACAGGAACAACAAGGTCTATTCCTTTGTTTGTTTGTTTGTTTTTTACACTGAAGACATTTTGGTTTCAGATGAGACAAAAGTTCAGAATTCCAGCTTTTATCTCATGGTGTTTACATCTTGAAGTGGCAAAGCACCTTTTGTTTGAACCCACCCACTTTTCAAGTGAGCAAAAAGTATTGGAGAAATCTTTATTAAATGAACTTAAAGTGAATATAAAGAAATATTTGGTGGTGTAACCCTTACTTGCAATAATTGCATCAAGCTTGCAACCCATTGACTTCTCCAGACTTTTGCATTCTTCGTTTGAAATGTTTTTCCAGGCCTTTACTGCAGCTTCTTGCAGTTCTTGTTTGTTTCTGGGGGTTTCTCCCTTCAGTCTCCTCTTTCGGGAAGTAAAATGCATGCTTTATTGGGTTAAGGTCCGGTGATTAACAAGGCCAGTCTATGACCTTCCCCTTTATCCCCTGATGAAGTCCTTTGTTGCGTTGACGGTGTGTTTCGGAACTTTGTCCCGTTGCATGATTAAGCTTCTCCCGATTCGTTTAGATGTATTTTTCTGCACACTGTCGGACAAAATGGTTTTGTAGACTTCAGAATTCATTCTGCCACTAGTGACATAATAATAACATAATAAGACTGCAAGCCCAAGCCATGACATTACATCCATCATGCTTCACAGATGAGTTTGTGTGTTGTGGACCATTAGCAGATTCATTCATTCATTCTTTCTTTCTCTTTCTCTTTCTTTCTTACTTTCCTTCCTTCCTTCCTTCCTTCCTTCCTCTTTCTTTTTCTTTCTTTCTTTCTTTACTTTGCTTTGAGGTTAACCTTGGTAGCATCAGTTCATAACATTTTGTTCCAAAACTTTTGAAGCTCATCTCTGTACTTCTTTGCAAAATGGACACGTATATTTGTTCTTTCAAAGTCTTTATTGAGGGTGTAACCCATGACGGTCGATTTTAATTTTAATTGTTTAGTTTTGACCTGGAGTCCAATAAATTTGAAATTGAATTTAAAATTAGGAAATGTATTCCTGTATTTGATCCTCACTAAAAATTGACATATTTTCAATTTGATTTAATTGAAAGCAAATTCAGTTCTCTAAAATCGGATTCAACTTCGTTTTGAGGATAGGCTCTAAAATGTTATTTCCGTAGCAGCTCTTAACCTTTATAACACCTTTCTTGGACCTTTGTGGTATTGTCGGGTCAGGGAAGGATGAAAAGGTACTTCCTTTCAAATATAGGAAAGGACAGTGTATTGTTAGCATTAGCAACACATCACAATGAAGCCCCATTATCAATATCCATCCATCCTTTTTATTTTACCCATTCATCCATTTCCTGTATTTTTTTCACAAATGCATTTTGACAAATGAAGAAAAAAAAAAGTTTTTATTGAAATAAAATAAAAACAGATATTATACACAGAACGAGCATGTTTGATAAACAAGTATTTTTTCATTAACTCATTCACTTCCATTGACGGGTATAGACGTAAAAAAATTCATTTGAACTATTTCTATTAGTTTAACATTTTTTTTGTTAACAAGAGTATGAAAATCTAGAATTTTTTTATTGTACATTTAGAACAGATATAACATTTGTGATTAATCGTGAGATAACTAGTGAAGTCATGCAATTAATTACGATTAGAAATTTGAATCACCTGACGCCCCTAATTTTTAATAATCTTTTTTTTATCGCGTCAGGCGATTATATTTTGTAATTGTAATTAATCGCATGACTTCAATTGTTAACTCACGATTAATCATAAATTTTACATCTGTTCTAAATGTAAAATAAAATAAAAAATTCTAGTTTTTCATACTCTTGTTAACAAAAGTGGAAAATATGTTAAATTACTAGAAATAGTTTAAATGATTTTTTGACGTCTATAGCCGTCAATGGCAGTGAATGAGTTTATTTGGCCAAAGCAAATACTTAAGCCTAATACAAGTGACCAGTGACCACAAGGCCAGTGTCAGTATAGTCACCAGCCACGGTGCAGTCCCTGATAGCTTCTTTCAAACCAGGACTTGGGCCCTTCTGTGTGGAGTTTGCATCTTTTCTCAGCGCTCGTGTGGCATAGTTTCTGGTCTTGCCACTCTTCCTCCTGTAAGGATAAGCAACATGGACGACGTTATGTTAATTGAAGACTCAAAATCCCCCTTGAGCTAGGAATGTGAATGTGAGAGGTCGCTTCTGTGCTAGTCTCTTGATTGACTGGTGATCAGTCCAAGCTTTAGTCCACTTCTCACTCAAACTCACAGACAGTAAGTAGGCCTATCTAATATAATAATATCAATGTATTTTCATTACCACTCATCCTCAATGATGACAGTTGACTGTCGGCCAGTGGCGCCATACACCGTGGACTGTTTGCCAGCCAATTGCAGTACACGGATTGACAAAAGAACCAATACAACCATGAAAACAAAACTGGAAAGCCGGAGTCAAACACTCAACCTCAGACCCTGAGGCGTATCTGCTAGTAGTTAGAACTCATCGGCCACCCTGCTGCCAAACACATTGCCAAATCTGAAATTTATAATATGCCATTTTTTTGCACGGCTTTTCTAGTTCTATTGACAATTCCGAGCATCCGGGCATTTCTGATATTTATTTATTTATTTTACATTTTATTGCTGATATTTCCACACTGCAACGCTTCATTTTCACGTCGTATTGCATTGCTCTTGCCTGTGACGAGTATACAAACCAGGCATATTGGTATAGTATTCAAACAACATTTTATCACATTTTCAAATAAAAAATAATCCTCACAAATATAGTGATTCAAAGTCCAATGCTTTTCAATGAGCAGAAAGCGTCCTTTCACCGAGATTAAATGCTGCATTCGAGGAAAGTGGGATTGTGTCAGTTCCGACCTTAAAGTGTTTGATACAACGTGATTTTGGTATGACTGCATTAACCAAAACAACAAAGAATTTGTTGTAATCCGACATCTTTGTTGTTTACATTTGCCTCGAACGCTTTGAGGGCGGAATGGGACACTCACAGTGGGATAAATTCGCCTTCAAACCCTCCCCGAATGCAGCATAAAATACTTTCATTTTGACTTGTGATATAAAAAAAATTGCATCGTGCATAAATTCCCTAACTTCAGATACGCGTGACTCAGATACGCGTTAAACATGGCCAACGTTTGTGTTAAGTGGTGAATCGATACCTTCAAGCACAATTATGTAGTCTCTTGGAAAACAGCATCCTAAATGTTTGACGCTTTGATGGCTTTGTTGTGGCTTTGCCTCGCAGATGAATCCGTCTTCAATTAGATTATTATATAATAAACATGATGCGATGTTCAGTGAGCAAAGTGTAGGGAATCCTCACAAAAACAGTAATTTAAAGCAGCGATTCATATTTCTGTCTGATTAACTGATTCATAAACAGCGCGTGTGCATAGTAATGTTTACGAGTAAATGAAGCCAAAATGCAAAGCTGGCGACTGGCGTGTCTTTTAATTACCATATGCGTAGAGTGAACAATCCCGACAATTTTACTCTTGAATTCTTGATTCCATATGTATATTTGTTTACATTAAAAATATAAATAAAATAGATTTAAATTCATGAAGTATTTACATGGTTCAATAAATAGGAATATCAATTTAAGAGAATAAGAGTGACCACCAGGCAACACTCAAAGGTTATTGTGTGCTTTCTTGTTTATGAGTGCTTGTGAATGCAACGCGGGAAGGGAGGCAGGGGGGAAAGCAGCTGTTTACAATAAAGAAGGTAAGATCACAACCAACGTCTGCTGTTAACATACATGAGAAACATTACAGTGCTGTTTAAAGAAAAAAATAGAAAATAGCTCAGTCCAACTGCGGGCGCCTGGCACATCCAGATTTCCTGATGATTTGCGTTGGTCTTCATGAGAAATGTGGTTTTCATTCAAGGAATAGCAATACCGCTTTTGTCCATATAGTGCCGCCATAATCAATGAAAACTGAATCTTGCTTTATCTGCTTTAAAGCTTTAACTATTGGGTTGAAACAGAGTTAAAGCTTTAACTTTGACAGCCATAGAATAGAACGTTTACCTCAAACAAATTTTTTTTAACTCTTGGCTGCTATAAAAAGCGTTAACAGCTTGATTGCCAAAGTAAGGCTCGACCATATGACCAAAAAATAACATTTAGATTTATTTTTTTTGTTATTCAGGACGATTAATTTTAATCTAATGAAAAACATTTTTTTAAAGGTTTCATTTATTAAAAAATAATTCCTGTGTCCAATATGTAACTGTAATGTACAGTATACTGATTCTAAATCAGTTTTAAGATAAACTTAACATTCAATGTTTGTGCTTAATTGCCACAATTGAGTAGTTGGTAGCTATTGTAAAACTAGTGCTGTCAAAGCTTTAACTTTAACTACAAACATGTCTTGTAAACCACCCAGCCAGCATTCTGCCACTTGTGCAAAATTACAACCCACAATAACATCTGGATGTAACAGAACATAAGAACAACAGCTTTTAATAATCCAGGAGACAAAAGTCAATTTCATGATTTAGCAAATTTCCAAACCAATTCAGTATGCTTAAAAATAAAATGAAATAAAGAATTCAATTAAAAATGCTATAAACCTAAATATCAGCATGGTGCTATTGATGACAAGGCAAAATGTCATGCATTATTTTAACATTCTTCATCCATCTTGATAAAATAATAGTGTGATGTCAAATGTGTGTTTAAATGTCTTTTCTTTTTTTTACACTCTTTTCTGGACAGTAATATGACAATGTATTCTTTGCCTATGACTGTCCCGTCAGGGTGAAGTTAATAGACTTTGGTGTAACTCTCGTAGTCCCGACTGTCCAACCCGGGATGATGGTGCAGCCTATTGGTTACCGAGCTCCAGAAGTTGCCCTTGGCCTTCCCTTCACTGAGGCTGTCGACGTTTGGGGCGTTGGCTTCATCCTGGTGTTCCTTTACATTGTTGACAACCTCTTCCCGGTTGACTGTGAATACCAGATGATGACGTGTATGGTGAATGTTCTAGGTCAGCCAGAGGACCACCAGCTCCATGCTGGGAAATATACCAAACGCTTCTTCACCAAGAAGAAAGCCAGGAGAGGTTGACACTACAGACTTAGAACACCGGAGGAGTACGAAACAGCCAATCATATTGCACCTCTTGAGTGGAGCGGCTTCATTGAACTACCCAGCTCCCTGGACGTCTTGACCACCTTTTATCCTGTACAGGCGGAGATGGCGGAGGTGAAGGACCGCAGGGCATTTGAGGAGCTGCTGAGGGCATTTGTGGAGCTGCTGAAAGGGATGCTACGCCTTGATGGGGACCAAAGGATCTCTCCCCATCAGGCCTTGCAGCAGCCATTCATTACAATGGCACACCTGAAGAAAGACCCTGACCACCAGTGCAGTGACAATTTCAGCATTGCGTGCAGCTGGATGCACGGTGAGCAAGTGGAAGACTGCAAAGACAAAGACAAACTTATTGAATCGGCAAAAGCTACTTCCATGTGCTCCTGTTGTACAATTTTTAAGATAATTTATAGACTATTTGGCCGAATCATCCCAGTATTTTGTAGTTTTAGCCCCCCAGCAGATTTAGCAGCTGTAAATGCGTCTTAGATATTTTAAATATATTTTTTAATGTACGGTATATTTACTTCTGGTCATTCTTAACCTGGCAATAGCCAGATTGATAATTGTGATTCACTCAAGGGAGTTCTCCACAATATCAATCTGGAACTGCTCCACTGTGATTTGCTTGGGAAAGGCAGGACATTCTGGACAATACGTCGAGCTATTTATTTTGTTCCTTTTGGTTACTTAATATTCATTGCCCTCTGGATACTTGCTTGAGTCTGAAGGTTGTTAGCAGACCTTGTAATTACCAATGGGAGATGGGGGTGGGATCAATTAAGTTTTCTTCTTCCCACTCGCTTTCAGGCAGAATTGGACTTTGTTTGTTTTTGCTCTTTGTGGAATCTGACACTGACGATGTTGTATTTGTTATTGCCTGAAACAAATAATAAAAAAAGAATGAACACTCACCTGTTTCAAAATAAAATTGTTCACCAGTGCAATATTCTGATTAATGCAAAATTTGCTTAAATGACCATCAATCCTATTTTATGGTAATATCGCTATATTTACGTGAAAACACTTTCTAGTCTCAGGAGGATGAGATGACTTTTCTCAGAGGATTTCCCAGTCATTAAATCATATAAATAGGCCTATTGTGCTTCTCGAGTGCCAACTATTTGGATGATGAACATGACCAATGTTAAACCATTAATATTGATCAAGTCCAACTATGCATGTGTCAAGATTGTCTCGTAACTAAATACAGTACCTACAATTTTCAATCACTTTGTAACAATCCGTAGTATGATACCGTGCCACATGGTGGCGCCTCTTTGTTTTGTTGTACCGATGGGTCACTTTTTAAAGTTTTTTTTGCCGTTGATCTGAGCGGTCGTGTCATGTACCGAACTGTACGCTTTATTGACGAGAACTTTTTTTTTTTAGCGCCCGTCCATGGACCCAGTTTGGTTGAGAAGCAGACGTCATCCTGGATTGTTGCAAGTCATTCATCTATGCATTGAGAAAACAAATAATTCATTAAATTTTGTACTGGTTGTGGACAATGAATTAACATGCTTGTTTTTGGAACATGGGAGTAAATCCACACAAGCACACGGAGAACATGCACTACATACAGCATTTACATACACTCATTGTTGAATACATTTTATTAGTGGAAGCGTTCATGATTAGTTGTTTCATTTCCATCGGCAGCAAAATGTTTGACATTTCATTTATCAGCTCATAACAATAGTGTGTATTTAAAAGCAAAATTATTTTTATTTAATTTAAATGTTCATTAAGTTATTGCATACTGAACTTGTGACATTATTTTTTACCTGTGTGCATTATTGTAGTGAGGTAAATGTTTCAGAGGTGGCATTCCCTTATAAAGCCAACATTCAAATCAGATGGCGTATGCAGTTAAAATTTTAAAAATATAAAATTGCAAACCATCACCAGTCCCTTTCACAAGGCTCTCGGTATGGTAAACCCAAAAGTTTAAAAACATCGCTCTCTGTAGGTGTAGGTAGCGGAGTGCCAGCATACACCTTGGTGCTCCCTTGACGCACCACACATTGGTTAAGCGAATGCTCTGACAAGCTCATGTTCTTTGTCTTTGCCAGGGCCCTCATAGAGCGGTTGAAGTGTGCAGAGCCGGTAAAGTACATGAGAGCGCAGGCAAACTCATTGTAGGGCACCACAATGACGTCCAGCCTCCGATGGCGGCGGTCTGGTCCTGGCAGGCGGCATACGCCCATGTATTTCTTCTGCTCTCCATTCTCCTCGTGGCTCACTAGGTCATCTGTCAAAAAGCCTGGGGAAATAGTAACAATCATGAAACAAATCAAATCTATCTGCGTAATAATTCTCCCAGAGCTTACCAGTGTCATGGAGGCTCTGGAGCACTTTGCTGAATACACCTTTGTGGGATTTTCTGTCCGGATGTGAAATAAGCACATCAACATCTCCACATGTGCTCCTTCCTCTGCGGTACGAGCCACATGCCATTGCCAGCAGGCCAGGATCAATTGCTTGGGCAGCATGCATCACCTGCACGTAGCCAGAAATAAATACTGTATGTCATAAAAACCTGGAAGTTCAGACTAGAACACATCCCATAATGCTAAATGTTGCAAGAGACAAATGAAGACGTAGTTACCACTTTCTCAATGGCTGCAGCTTCTTCCCTGGGCATTCTGTCTAGAAAGTCATCGTAGTGCTTGAGTCCTATTTTCTGAGTGTTGGTCAAATGGGCTTTTGTGCGGATGTCCTCCAAAGTACGGAGTCCCTGATGAATAAAAAAAACATTGAAAATTCACGACAACATTGATTCTTCTAAAGAAAATTACATTCCCTAATCTTTATGACCAATCGAAAGTTTGGCCTGGCTGAAAAGGTACAATGGCTTTGTTTTTATTTCAGGCTCGCTAGGTTATGCCTAGATTTCCTTCTACGTCTAAAAGGGAATATCTTCTTCAAACCTTGATTATACTTTTATAATGTTTTTCTTATAGTAATGTTGCGCAAATGTTTGCAGAAAGCTTTGCTTGCGACCCAACACATAATAAGCTGCATCGAGGATGAAGAGTGGCTGTTTCACCTGTTGATACCAAAGCTGCGCCGTCTTCGTTCCTGCACCCCAAATATTAGTAAAAAGCTCCAACACCGGCACAGCCTCTCCAATGTGATCTAGCTTGCGCAGATGACCACTTTCCATGATCTCATCTATTTTGTCTGCCATCCGTTTACCAATTCCCGGGATAAGACATGCCTCCTGAAACAGTGGAAAAAAGAAAACGAGAAATCTAGGGGGTTATTTACATCTTATGAATGCGGAACATTGCATATTGACAAAAAAAAAGAAAGACAAACTTATTATCAAAATTATGAGAAAATTAATATAAATGACAGTTACGCTAATTCTGCCAGTTATATTGCGTTAAATGGCAGAAGTTTACATACTTATAGTACATTATATCTTTGTGTCTAATAGTGCACATATGGGTAAATCCTACGTCAAAATTTAGTAAATGCAAAAAAAATAATAATAATTGATTATCTGTTGAGCATTGTCCTTTTTGAAGATATCCTCTCCACTGACTGTACTGTAAGGTTTTACTGGCATGACACATTTATCCAGTATTTCTTGCAGCTTACCTGATACGATGCAACCGGCTTGTGATAGCTCTTCAATGCATTGACAGCCTTGGAGTACCCCAATGCCCTCCACTTGTCTCCCTGGTGTGTATAAGCCTTAGCCAGTAGTTCAAGTTTGTCGGTGATGTGTTTGTTGAAGTTATTGCTCTTGGACTGAGAAGACTGTGCGCAGACCCACTTCCTTGAGACCACCGTACGAGTGGTAGTGTCTTGATCAGGCTCATTGCTGAGCCCGGTGGCCTCTTCTTTGGGGCGCTGGCCTGTGATGAGTGCTTCCAGGTGACTCTGACTGACTACGTCATCTTCTCCTCGTGCATCTTCTTTGTCTGATACACTCTGAAATGTATTACATGGTGACGATAAACAGCTGTTTTTTCTGACAATGACCTTATTTATTTGGAGAATGGTGAATTTGGTAACAGTTACTCATAAGACGTTTCGTCCAATATACCAGCCACTGACCATGTCTGATGTCTCCCCTTGCTTGCTTTGATCACACTCTGGCTTGGGAGTCATTTCAGGTTCAGATTTGTCATTCGGCAAGTGTTTCTCTTGCTGAGTTTCAGACTCCCTAAGAAGAGAGAAGATAACAAAAAACTAACAAGAATAATAGGACCAAGATGACGTCTTAGTCAACGGGGCGAATACAGACTAACACAATAAGGTGCAAATGGATGTAAACATGCATTCACATAGTTTTAACCCCATCGGACAAAGCAATGATAGGCATTACCTCTTTGGTAAAAGACTGTAGCTTGATTCATCCAAGAGTTGTTTCTCACTGATACACGAGCTTAACCAGCTGCATTTCACTAGATGGACCCCAGACGGAATTGCATCCACCTTAATGAGACGCAGAGCCCTGTCACACTCCATGTTGTCATCGGCAACAACATGAGTGACACCAACACACAGAGATGTCTTCGTCTGGCCTCCGTTCTGTTGAATTTGTCTTTGGAAGATTTGACATCTTGCATTTCCTATTCCCGCAGGCAGGATGTACACAGAGGTACCATTAAAGGTATTTCCTAAGAAAAGGGAGACAAAAAGAAAATGAACTAAGTAGCATGATCTGAGTTAGAACCAAAACAAAAAATACCAACCTGTGACATCAAATTCATCAGATTTCTTCTTCAAAGGAGGAGAATCCTTTCCTTGAGAAACTCGGGCCCTTTTAACTTTGGGGAAAGCTTTCATAATCCCGTGACATGGTTCCATCTTGAAAAGGGGCGAAGGGGCAAAGGTGCCTGCAAAATGAACATGTAGACAAGATCCATCTGAACATCAGAAAGTACTTAAATGCATAATGCTTTTCAAGGTTGTCGTTTGTCGGCCATATGTGCTCTTTCTGTAAATATAGGGCAGTCATCAAAAGTAGTGTATAAAAAAAAACCTAATGTACTACACATTATTATTACTCGCCATTAATTTGTTCTTCCACACAAAAATCATCATACCATACTTTTAAAAAATTTTTTTTTTTACCCTATGCACTTTTTTTTTGCAGGTTTACATAACAGTGTCCAGCGTCCACAATGTTTAATGCCAATTCAACTTAGGCAGTAAAAATTATAAAGTAAATGATTACAAAACAAAAAGTGTTTTACTGTTATTTAACTTAATTTAATTTCTAATTAATTTAATTAACGTGTTTGTCCACAATCTTTCAAAACTTTGTTGGCAGTATTGCAGAGCTAATAAATCCACCGTGAATGCACTGTACTTCAAATACGCCATATATGAACGATATTATGCTAGCGGTCTGCAGTACTTTGTTTTACTGATTTAAACATAATACTGTGAATACTTTACGTTTGTCTTAACATTATACACATACATGATAACTTCAGGCTGGTGTTGACAGTGCACGGAGAAAAAATTCGGGTTAATCGGAAAATGCGTCAGTAGTGTGTGTCATTCCGGCAATCCACTGTATAAAAGATATGTACGTAGTATACGAAGCACTTAAAAAATATATTTGCAATGTTTTGCGCTTACCCTCTTCCAGCAGGAACCATTCCTATTTAACGACAATAAAATGTTGAAAACAAAAACGTCCGGTTCATTAGTTTTTAATAACTGAGTTGCATTTTTATCCTCCGCCCTTTTTCATTAAAATACTACAGCCGACGAATAATTGTCTATTCTGACTATGCTTTGTTGCAATTTTCAAAAATGTGTTTTAAATGTTTAGGTTTATAGTGTCTGCAGCAAGGGAGGAAGCGGCAAACACTTCCGGTTTATTGCTGTTAATATTTTTAAATATGTTTATTCTTTGTTGTAAAGTTTTGAATATATATATATATTTTTAAACATATATAAAGTTTCTTTCGTCAGTGAAATTTACGTTAAAATATGCAATAAGTACATGACAGATAATACGCAGACAGAACTTTTTTTTTTAAACACGGACGCAAGTTGATGACGTCATATACACGCACAAGTGCCATACAACCACATTATTCCTTCATATGTGTGAAGATTTTTTTCTTTGGTAAATATATGTATATATTTGTCTTGTTTTTGATAAAAGGAGGTCCGTTTTAGTTTTGTTTACTTTACGGTGAGTTGCCATGGTTACAGTTTGATTCCGGAAGCATCTCTGTACAACGCAAGCATGGCTGTGCAAAGCTGGATCGACAACCTAAAATCGTCAAAGAAAACTGCTTTGATTCACGATGGTGAGTATAATGATTAGAATTTTTTTTTGTATAATTTAAATAGTGTTTTCGATGTCAACGATTGGCAAGAGCTTATTTTCACCTGTCAAATTTAAATGTTTGTGGACGTGAGCAGTACTAAAATGGTCACCCCCCAAACCCTGTTTGCAAATCACACACTAACGTAAAGAAAATGCACAATAAAATAAACAACAAGAGCCACCCTAATCATCATCAACAACATGGTTACACACGCCATTTTTAAACAGTAGACCTACTTCAAACGTCAAATTTGGGTGCCACTCTTTGGATGTTTTTTTCTACTTTGGACGATGCTCCAGATTCTTAGAACATATTGCTAAGTTAACTTATTACAAATAACTTGATAACGACTAACATATGGCTAAGTTGTGAATATTATTACCGATACAAAGGATTGAAAAGACTATGCCTATTTGCTTCCTAATTTTCACGTTTCACCTTTCTAAATCACAAGGGAAAAGGAAGATCCACTACCTCTTTGGAGATGGAAAAGAAATGGCAGAAGAGTATGACTTGAGAACAGATGAACTTGTTGGTAAACATTGCACAGGACGCCTCATCCACTAGTCATAATTTTTTGTCCATGAGATGATTATTATTTTGTGGAACATTTGGTGCTTTGCAGTGCGAAAGTGGCGTCTCAAAAACACACTTGGAGCGCAAGGTCAATGGGAGGTAGAAGTTGGAGAGCCACTTGTTGGTCCTGCCGCCTCTTTGGATGCTGAGATGCTAACAGAGAACTGTTCCAATGTATGTATTCTCTCTGCAGTCTTGAATCCAACATGCTGCATTACAGTTGGACTGTGTATTTTTGACCAGACATTCCTTTTATTTCCACAGCCTGCGTTTATGCGTAAAGATACAAACAACAGCTTTCAGTGGAGAATCCGGAACCTTCCCCACCCTAAAGATGTCTTTAATGTTTCAGTGCAAGCACCTGAGAGATGTATTGTCATAAAAACTTCCAACAAAAAGTAACTATGCTTAACACACTCGCACATTATTACTCTTTGTAATCCTATTGTTGTTCCTATAGATGGCAGTGTTTGCTCTACGTTAGTCTATAGCAGTGTTAAAAAAAAATAAAAAAAATAACCAAGGCATGTATTTACATAAGGAAAAAAAAGCTGACAAGACAGTGCCAAACAAAAATGTTACAAAAAGTGTTCCACTGTCCTCTTTTATGCATTACCAGGTATTACAAGAAGTTTGGTATTCCTGATTTGGATCGCAGTCAACTTCCACTGGACAGCTCTGCCTTAAGCTTCACTCATGCCAACAACACTTTGATAGTCAGTGTAAGTGTACAATAAATGTAAATGCATCCCTACATTGCTTAATATGTCTTAACATTGCCAAACATCCTTTTCTGTGGGATGCCTGACAGTTTTCCCAGACGGCCTCCTGATTAAGACCTGACTCATACCGCCCTCGTACTTTTTTATTACAAGTTCCAGTTCTGTATCACGCATACCCTGTGCAGAGGAAGCTGGAGCATATTACATACACACAAACATGGGGGAAACGTGCAAACTTGACACAGTAAAGTCAGAACTAAAGTTGCAAACCAAGAAAGTAGTAGGTCTATATTCAGATCCATCTCATTTTGATCCAAAATTGATGCTGGAATTGTTTTTGGTCCATGCCCTAAAGCAAGTATGGGAAAACTTTGTGGATTTAAAATATTGTTAGCCTATTACTAAACACACTATTACTAAACAAATATCAATGCTCTTGCAAAAAAAACTAAAAAAATTGTTTTCTTTTTTCTTTAAGTCAATGTAGTTTGACCTGCATGTTCATAATAATATAAGCTCTTTCTTTTGTTTTGCATGCAATATTTATAAGTAATCAATTTTTTTTTACAAAATGCAAATTTTTCAGAATATACATTGTCAAATTTTTTTATTTGGATATTTTTACGTTTCGCAATACAGTGTTCCTTCACTTTTTGCTGGTGATACGTTCAAGTCGCCATCGCTCGCCGAGATGCTCGTTTGCTCACGCAAAATAAGAATTGGTGGTAGCCTTGCGGAGTGTGGTCGCTCTGAGCATGCTTCTAACTGCATGCGCTTCTGCTGCATTCCATGCTATAGCGACATCTAGTGGTCACTTAATACACACTGTGCCTTTAACCAAAAACCGGGTTACAAATGTCACAAATTAGTCACAAATGAAAATTCGCGAGAGATAACGGTAATTTTTTTAAAAATATTTTTTTTAATTAGCAATTAATAAGTGAGCCAGTTATTTAGAAGATAAATACATAGAAAAAATGGCAAATGAATGCTAGAAATATTCCATATGTATACTCCGTGGGCTGGATTAAAAAAAAATCTAAGGAGACCACACTTTTCCCACCCCATCCGAGGGCATGACTGGAATTGATTAGTTATAATTGAATTGTAGTTCTGTGATAATGAATCTTTATTCTTTATTCTCCACCTTTTTACGCACAGTTGTCTTTTTAATTTATCTTGCGTGTGTAATGCTGTTTCATATAAAAATATTTGATCCTATATATTTTTTAGATTCAATTGTCTTTGTTTAAAGTAGCAATGCAAGTAGAAACAATAGAGATCTACTAACCACAATTACATTTTTGTTGTCCTCTGCCGTTACAGTACAAGAAACCCAAAGAGATTTTAACCCTCGAACAAGAGCTGATGAAGGAGCTGAAGAAGCTAAAAGGGACGAGTGAAAGTGACATTGACTGCAAAACTCAGTGAATTCTGAAGGAGGGGGAGAATGCCATATTCTGCTCATTTATGAGATCATTGTTTAAATGTATAGAATTTATGTTTGATTAGACTCTCCTGACATGTTTTTCATAGATACTTCAAAGGGTAAATTCTTTCTTTCTTGTGTTTTCCACCTTCAAATTTCAAATTGCTGTCAAGCATTGACAAATTATGTTTCTCTCATTAACTCATTCACTGCCATTGACGGCTATAGACGTCAAACATTTATTTAAACTTTTTCTATAAGTTTCAAAAAAAAATTGTTAACAAGGGTATGAAATCCAAATTTTTTAAAAATTGTATAAAAACAGATTAAATTAACTAGTGAAGTCATGCAATTAATTACGATTAAAAATTGTAATCGCCTGACGCCCCTAATTTTTAATAATCTTTTCTTTAAAAAAAAAAGATTTAAAAAAAAATTGGGCAGGTGGGTTGAAGATTAAAAATTAGGGGCAGCCGGTGATTACAATTTGTAATTGTAAATATTCGCATGACTTCACTAGTTAACTCACGATTAATACCAAATTTTATATCTGTTCTAAATGTACACCCGCAAAAAAATCGAGACTTTCATACTCTTGTTAACAAAAATGGGAAAAAAATGTTAAACTAATAGAAATAGTTCAAATTCAATTTTGACGTCTATTGCTGTCAATGGCAGTGAATGAGTTCAAACATGTTGCAAGTTTTTAGATCAGAACACTGTCTTAATATTACTTCATGTTACATGCGTTCTGTCAAACTTAGTCCATTGTGGTCTTGATGGAAGTCACACAATCTCGGCAGCCTCTTTTCATTGATGCCCTTGTAAAGCACTCTAAACACACAATGACCCATCCCTGTCCGTTCCAGGGTCACTGTTTCGAGCTCATCCCATTTGCGCGAACTGAATACCTTCGTGGGCCACCCTGAAAGCCATTAGTGAAGATTTGGTGATCGACGGAGCTCGTACATGTAGAGCTGTTTCCATTTTACCCTCGAAGTATCATGAGATCTCCGCCCTGTGGTCAACATCACTGACACAAATTTGGATTCAATACAAAACAATACGTGAGACTTTGTTCCAAATTGTTGTCCACATGGCGCAAACATTTTGTCAACATTTGCTGTCCGTGAAGTTCCCCCAAGCAATTGATTTGTTATCCGCTGACAAGTTGCGGCCTTTAATTTGAAGGAACTGCCTTTTTAAGTTATCCAAACAACTTTTTTGATGTTCTTTATCCTTCCACACATCTGGTAATAATTTGGTAATAATTTACCTATCCCCACAAGCGCTTTGAAATTAAAGCTGAAAATGGCGTTAGTGTGTCATAATAAAGATTTCTGCGTGGCAAATTTGCTGCATGTCTATTATGTTTTTGTAAAATTTGTGCTGCAGAAGGACTTTGTACATTCTGCTACCTTTTGTCTCAACACAGTCATTCCCAAACCTGGGCAAGTAATGTGTGGGTTAAGTCATCAAAGGCAGCCTGTGTAAAAACTGTACCAAACAAATATTGCGAGTGACTTGCTGTGGTGACCCCTGATGGGACAAGACCCAAGTCACATCAATCTGTTTTTTGGGGATTATCAAACAAAAAAGACCAAAAAGATGTCAAACATGTTTAAAAACAACATTATGTGCCATGACATACCCCATTGAAACTTTGGCATTTGATTAATATTTTAAGCACAAAGTTGGCTATGTTGTGGAGTAACTCGCTACAAGACTCGCCGATGTTTTGGATTTCGTCACTGCATGGAGCTCAAGCAGTGACAAAACCAAAAAAACGTACCATAAAAAGTTACGTTTTCTTGTAAAAACTGAATAACTTTAGAATGTCCATAGACATTTAGAGCAGAAGTCACCTTAAAAGTAAGAAATATACACTCTATATACACTCTACTGATTGCTTTGGTAAAAACGTGATGAAAAGGCCGTGTGAAAATGAGATATTTTCATAAATTTTGCAAGATGTAACAGTCACTGGTGAGTTGGCAACACCCCCTTTTTTGACCCTGTGATGTCAATCAATCCATCAAATATGTATATGTAATATATAGTACAATAACAAACATTTTTCTCTCTCTTTTCTGAATGGCTTTCGATCGGCAGCAGGTGCCGTTGTCAGTTTTTTTTTTTGCGTTACTACGCATCTTTGGGGAATGGAAACAAGTTCCCGCCGTCCTCCTGTCACTTCAAACAAAAGTCTGCAACAGAACGTGCCTGTATAATCTAAATCAGGGGTGCTCAAGTTCGGTCCTCGAGAGCCCCCTATCCAGCCTGTTTTCCATGTTTCTCTCCACTAACACACCTGATTCATGATCAGGATCATTATCAGGCTTCTGCAAAGAGGTCTCCCTAATTTGTTGGAATTTAGATGTTTCTGGGGTTGGTGAAAGACTCTGGTTGGTAACCCGGAGGGTAGAAGGTGATGTCTGGTCGGTGCTGGATTTCGCTTTCCTTTCTTTTCTTTGATCCTTCCTCGGGTCTCCTGACAACATCAAAGTATTCGGTTTAGGTGAACGGTATGGGATTTTTAATAGGTTTTAGGTGAATTAATGAGTACACACTCACACGCATGCACCCCCCCCCCCCGCACATGCACATACTTACGGAGAAAAAAAGAGGGGAAAAAAATCAGGCTTCTGCAAAGCTTGCTGATTAGCTGATCATTAGATTCAGCTGTGCTGCAGGAGGGAAACATGGAAAACAGGCTGGATAGGGGCTCTCGAGGACCGAACTTGAGCACCCCTGATCCGAAGGAATCAAAAAAATTGAAATTAATCAGTAGGAAGAACCATACAGCCAGCAAGTAAACAAAGTGGCTTGATCATGTTATATTCGGTTTGGTTGCGGTGAATTCAAAATCTATGAAATACTCGGTTGATATGATTCAAGTAACATGTCTATTATATTGTTTAATACGACACATTAAAATTGGTCTCATTCACTTTAAACCCATTGACCTCTCTAACAGCGATCTAACAATAACCAACATTCTCTATTGTTCAGCATTTTTTTTTTGCATATGTGATGAATTGCTATTTACTATTGCTTAACATAATTGTATGCTTGTTTAATCTGATTGTTTGTGCAGATGTATTGTTCCACTAAGACCACACAGCCGTCGTCAATTCCCGAGAAAGCTTGAGGACATTCCAGTCTTCTCAAGCAGCAGCAAACAAATTGACCATCCAGCTCATGCCTTGTGAGAGCGAGCATGCAGCCAGGGTCTTCTTCCTCCCCTGTCGTTTGGCCTCTGACGGTCATGCTCAACTGCTTGTGGGAAGAGGTTTCCTTTTTCTGCCTCCCTTTCACTCCCGAATGCCTCTTCCCAGCCATTCCCCCTCTTTCAGTCCATGCCACATTTCGCCACACAGGCCCTGATGTTTTTTTTCTGCGCCCAGCATCCCCTCCAACCCCTCCCTGTGTGACTGGCTTCTTTTTGATAACTGACCCCTCCTCGTGTTATTATTCGAACCCACTATTGTATAACATGCCCTTTTATATGAGCTTTGACAAAGGCCCATTTGATCAGAGGGTTACGGTGCGCGATCGTGAGAAATGCAACTACATGGTGGTAACCTTTGTTTGGGCCAAAATGGTGGGCTGACCTCATCGCTTTTAATGCGTAGCTCCAGCCATTCAGGTCCAAGTCTCACTTGCTGAGCACATTCAACTCTGTGGCCTGTCACAGATATTGCCCCTCAGTTATCTGGGTCTCCAACGTGAAGGGGGGGGGGGGGGGGGGGGGACAACAGTTTTTTTTCCTTCTTTTTATTTTAAGGGGGTGGTGGGCAAATGTTCACTTGATTCCAAAACCATCCCCCCCGAAAAGCCAAGATGCTTTGGATTCTTTAGTGGTTTTAATATACACTCTACAATAAATATCGATTTGATGTCATTTACATTTTTACAGGAAAAATATATTCATAGATGTTGAAAAATTCCAAAATGACCTCCTCAAGCAAATTAGATGTCAACTGAAAACAGAGATAGCTGCCTTGTTTAGCTTCATTGTACTTTAAAGTGGAAGTCAATCTTAAACATTTCTTGACAATAATATGATATATGTGACCTCACTAGTCTAAACATGACATTCGGAATAATATTACATTTGTATAATAAGAGTTATGAAGCAAAATTCAGCCATTTTTATCTATATCAGGGGGCGGCCATTTTGCCACTTGCTGTCGACTGAAGATGACAGCAATGTTGCTCAGGGCTCAGGCAACGACCAATGATTGGTTGTTACCTGAGACTTGAGCAATGGCAGCCCTATGAGATGGATTTTGCTTCTTAACTCGTATATATATATATATATATATATATACATGCATACAACATATTATTGTCCCCCAAAATTTTGGGGGGTTGACTTCCCCTTTAAACATTCTTAATCGCTGAACTTCTAACCAAGCAATATCTTCCTATTAATCCAAACAAACATTGTCTCACTAAATTGGAAATAATGCATATTAGACAGTCAATGTGTACATAAAATCCAGAGCGCAGGATGACATAATGAGTCCACGAAAAGTGGCATTTGACTGTGAAAAGTGAATTGTCCCCCCCCCCCCTCCTCCTAGTGTAAGATTGTCCATGATGATTTGTCCACATTGTCGGCCCTCAGCGGCCCACTGCTCGCTGCTGATGGGAATGTTTAGTCCGCTTGCTTAAAGGAAGAACAGAGAGCGGCAGGACATCAAATGGTCTTCTCTCGCTCAGCAAGTGCCCGCGAGGTAGCCGCTTCATGAAGTGGGCCTCTCTCTGGTGCTGCTTGGTCTTTGAGGCCTTCCGTGGACGGCCCTTGCGTGTGAAAGCCATGAACCAGCCCTCATATTTGGCGTTCTGGAGCGCTGTGTAGTTATTTTCCAGAACTATCTCGGTAAAGATACAATCTTTGCCTCTTCCCTTCTTCTGGGGGAAAAAAAGGAGAAAAGTTGCATGATGCAGATGTATTTTGACACTCAGAAAGTGGAAACATTTATTCCATTTTACAATGAAAAAGCTTTAAAATTGTCCACAGATGCCGCATGATGGTGGGAAAGCACTGCTTTTGTCTAAATAAAGCTCCTCAACTAACATTGACATTAGTTCCTTGGCAACAAGATGACACAAGATGGTGCCAAATAAATAGATATTTTTTTTATCTGCGACTTACGAATATGCGTGGGAACATTTACTGTATTTACTGTGTACGTGTCCTATATACTTTACATTCAATACAGAGTATTGTGGGCGTGGCTGGAATATGCAAATGTTTTCCTTCTGCCCAGGACTGGACTGGCACAAATAATCGGGCCTGGCATTTTTACTTAGGCCCGCCGGTACCAGCCCGATTGCCGACCACCCTTGGCTGCCACATAGCTCTACCACTGATGTTTATTGGTTCAATTTGCACTCTATATTGTAAATGGATGGATGGGCTGCACCTTCTAAACTGTGGGCCGGTCCCCCAGGGTAAAATGGAGGAAAATAATAATTGAATAGCACCACATTGGCCCCAAAAGACACCGGCTCACCGGGCATCTGCCCTGAATGCCAGATGGCCAGTCCAGCCCCGCTTCTGCCTATCATAACTAACTCAGTTATGATTGAGCCTGAGAAAAAAAGTTCTGGGCAAACATTTGCAGACATGTGACGTGGTTCAAATTATTGTGCATAACTTTATTGCAAAAACAAATGTGTTGTAACTCTTGAAAAAAAAATCTGTCATATTTTGATCATTATCCATAAAGATCACATTGAATCAGCATAAGAGCACCTTAAAGTGGAAGTCAACCCCAAAAAATTTTTCACGATAATATGTTAAACCTTTGCGCTCGCACGAGTCTAAACACAGTATTCTGATTAATATTGCATTTGTAGAATATGAATTAAGCAGCAAAATCCACCTGTTTTTATCCATCTCAGGGTGCGGCCATTTTGACATTGCTGTCAACTGAAAATGACATCAAACTTCTAGGGCTCTGATAACAACTACCAACCGGAGCTCAGCTTGCAAACATTGCATGACCAAATGTCCCATGACCAAACTCAGACAACAGATGAGGCCTGATTGGTCGTTACCTAAGGCCTGAGTAACTGTAATGTCATTTTCAGTTGACAGCAAGTGGCAAAATGGCCGCCCCCTGAGATGGATGAAGCCAGGTTGATTTTGCTGCTTGATTTATTCTCCACAAATGCAATATTAATCAGGATACCGTGTTTAGACTAGTGGGACTCCATACAACAAATTGTGAAGAACATTTCGGGGTTGATTTCCTCTTTAAGCATTCAAAGTCACACTGCACTGTTCCATGAATAAAACAAGTCTTCATGTATCCCTGACGCCACTAGAATAGTTTCTCCTTTTAAAGCATTGGTTAGGTGTGGCTAAAATACAGCTTTGCGCATGACTGCAAGTTTTTGGAAGATTCTGCATTGTGTTTGTCTCCAGAGATATAGCAGCGGCTTCAAATACCTGCTTGCTGCTCATCAGTGGCTTTTTAACAGCTGCTCTCCTAAAACTTTCCTTACTACGCCTTTATCGGAACAAACCCGTTTGCTGTCTGAGTCAGACAGCAAATGATTTAACAGGACTAAGATTTTCTTCTTTTGTTAATCCGTTCAACTATTTCACACTTTTCGTCCCAAATGTGTTTGAGCCATTTCCAAACTCACGGTGCCGCCTTACCTTTCCAATCAGCTTCCCTCGCTTATTCATGCATATGTAGTATCCACTCTTCACCCCTCTGATCCGCACACGACTCCCGAAGGAGTCTGTCTCCACCTCCAGCTTAGCTGCACAGGCAAACACAAGCCAAATTATGAGAAGACGTGGCACGAGCAATAATATTACTGCTTTTCTCTGAATAAACTCTAAAAGCACAATGGAGGATGTCATGAATCACTTCACTAAGAGATACTTGACTCATTTAGCCTTCAAAAGTTCTTGTCTGTAATTAATTTCATAACTTCATTATTTTTCATGTACAATTAATATCTTTATCAACGCAATTTGCCACCTGCTGTTGACTGAAAATGACATCACGTGTGCTCAGTGCTCAGGTAACAACCAATCATGGCTCAGTTTGCAAACATCATATGACCAAACACAGAAAACAGTTGAGCCGTGATTGGTCGTTACTTGAGCTCTGAGCACCTGTGATGTCATTTTCAGTCGATAGCAAGTGGGATTTTTTTTTTTTTAAATACGACACTTTTTATTCCTGAAAATGGCTAAATGATTCAAGTATCCCTTTGAAGGGCATTCACTGCATGAGAACTCTTTAAAACACGCTGTCCAATGAACCAGAATTGCAAAGATGACACATATGCGTTCCCTCTTTTAGGATGCCGCAGGGTGAGTAAATACAGTGCCGTGATGCACTTCAAATGAGGGAGGAAACAAAGCGCCGCTGGCCACCTGGGCCACTTACAAAAGTGACATTATAGGTGTGTGTGAGAACTAGAATGTGAGTAGAGAAATCCAAAAGATAAAAGACTACATGAAACAAAGAGACGAATACACTGAACTCAAAAAGCAATACAACTGATCGATATAATGAGCCTCCAAAAAGCAGACATTGGATGGATGGAGGCTGTGGTGGAAAAACAACCCAACCCGCTTGGGGTCAAGACTTTTGCAACGTATAATATTCCTGTCAACAATAGTCTGCCCCCAGTCCACAAGCACATAAAATAACTTGACGCTTAACTTCAAGCTTCTGTTGTAATCACTCACTTGTCCTCCTATGCCTAATGTTCTTCTAGACTAGAGGCAGCCAAAACCGACACTAATAAAAGTGCTTTTCACCACATACACTTTGCACACTGTTGATTTTCAACCACAGTGTTCCTGAGATTCTGTTAAAAATGGTGAATTAACTTTTAAAAGCCCTGCAAGATTTTACATCATCATTTCAGGTCTGTAGGCTTCAATTTAATAATAGTTACCAAGGTCAATTTTACAGGCATATTTTATTCAAATATATGAAGCTTTTGATGAAATGGCACATACACTGACTGGCCACTGCAGTTTACACCTGGCAACGTGTTTGTTATAGTGTTTTTTTGTTCTGTTTTTTTCCACCATCGCATTTTTAACATGTTTACTTTGTTCCCCTCTCTCATGTACAGCGAAGGAAACCAAAAGTTAATTACTAACTCTGTTAAACTTATAACAGGTCTATCACTATCATGGACATGTTCATGCTATAACACAAACAAGCATACTATTGCCGTATTCTAAAATACATTTAAATGAATTCTCCATTCGGACGGGCAGTAGTGTTTAGCAGTTGTGAGTTTTTAAAAAATGTTGGGTGCTGTACGTGTGTGCTTACCGTGCGCCGCTCCGTCGTCCCCGTTAGCGTTAATCCTCTTGTTGGACAGCACCTGGACGTGTTTGCCGCTGGTCCGACTGTACAGCTGGTACGTTCGAGTTAACCGGCGGCTCATCCGGTCCGACAGCCGACTCTGCTCGGTGACATGGTGCTTGAAATTAGGAGGAGACTGCACTGTGTTCTGCAGGACAACAGCAAGCACACGCGTTGATTTCATTTGAATCATTTCAGCGACTGCGGAGAACCACACTATTGGAATAGTTTTAAACGATTAATTTAATTTGATTTTATTTGACAGTGGCGTTTGCGGCTCTTTTAAGGATCCGTTCGGGGACCCTCGGGGATGACAATTCCCCTGTTCGTTATTTTCCTTTACCAGCAGTGATCTTTCACCCCCTTCTTGACTCCCCCGCCCTCAATACAGCCGTCCACATATGTTTTAACAATCACCTGTCAAAGTGGGATCTTGCCACTTTTCAAGATGTTTGAATTTTTGCCAATTGCCGAAGCCCTCCTAATAAAATGTTTTCATTATTATTGCAGCCCACTGCAGACGTGTGCAGACGCGCAATGTTCACATACCTACCTTTTTATTTTTACGCATTGAATCCTATATTAGAGCTGTTATTAAGAGGTTTTAGTGAGAGAGAAAAAAGTTACCTGTGCGTAAAAGCAAAGCGCTGTGAAGTGGAGTAACCTGTTGGAAAAAAAGAATGAAAATATTTTATTTTAATGAATTAATCCACACATGCATTCGTAAAAAAAATATTTTTGTACTTACAGATAACCAAACCTCGATGCCCTCAGCCTCATCTTGTAGTAATTCAAATATTGATTCATGAATACTCCACTGATTCGCTGCTAAAACGTCTCAAAAATTAAGTCCCCCCTGCTTCTGAATCCTCACAGCTTTAAGCACGACTTGTTTGGTTGGAATTAATAGCTCCAAAAATTCCTCAGACGTGTCCCTTGTAGGTGAAGGTCTGGCAGCTCCATTTCATTAAACTCAAAAAAAAAAAAAATCCAAAGTGACAATCCAAAATGAAAGTCCGGCATGAGCGCTGCTGTTCACATGACACCTGTGGATTAATCGTTCTTAAAAAGTTGTCCAAAAAGTTAATTAATTTATATTGAAATCCTCATCAATTTGTTGTGAGTTCTGTAGCGTGAACGTTAACGCACGGAACCTTACGCACCAGAAATACGCACAGTAAACATTATAAGATGGCAAATCCACACCACTAAACAAATTCTCGGTGTTTGTTGTTCAGATAATAAAAGCCCAATGTCCCTCTCCACTCGCGCGTGTACCCTCTCCAGTCCAGAAGCAGCATGTGCCTCCCTCCAACATTTAAATAGCTAAACTTGCGGGAAAGTCAACATCCTCAACGAGAGCAGGCGGGGCTTTCAAGCTGGAGCACATTTGAAACCGAATACTTGTTTAAAATCTTTACATGCACCTAGCAGCGAGGTGAGAAGTGAACCATTGAGTTTATTTGTGGCTTCACATGCAACCGCATGGCATGTAGCACGAGTGCCCCCTTTCCCAGACCACAAACCACAGCATGTCAATGACAATCGAGTGTATCTTCATCCACATCGCAATTGTTTTTCTATTAGCACAAATGTCCACATGGAAAACTTTCCTGGCATGTACTTAAGAACATCTCCAGTTACATTAACATATTCCCTGTCTGCAGGTTAGAGGTGCTTGCCGATCCCACAGGGCAGACCTCGATGTACTTTTTCATCCTACATATGTAAGTAATATGTATTCCATGTGAACACATGACACAAAATGGTTTTCACATGACATATAGCTGCATGGATACAAATGAGCTTTCTACAATCCTGGTTTGATTTTCAGAAGTTTGCGCAGGGCCTGCTGTGCTTTTCTTTCGGTCTTTGTGCATCGAAAGCATGCAATTACATTTACCTGTTTGCTCAACGGTGACAAAGACACGGAGGGGCCTCCTGCAGAGGGATACAACGGTTCCACTTTTGTGCGGACTCTGCTGGAAGCTGGACTTAATTGTGTGAACTTCCACTGAACAGTTAAACAAGTTTTGAACGGAGGCATGATTTTCACCAATTATATATGTTTTTGGGATCAGTCTCACAATCTTACCATGAATAAACTTTCTAGCAAAGAAATACATATTACATGCATAAACAGATGAATGTTCCCCTTTGAAACAATGAAGTAAATAATGTGCATAATCACGACAAGACACGCTGAACACAGAATTATTTAAAGTGACAGTGTGTGGGATTTAGTGCCTTCTAGTGGTGAACTAATAGAATGCAACAATTTTGCAGCGCGTGCACTACGGTGCCTCGGAGAAACCACACTTTGCAAGCCTACCACCAATTACTACCAATTATTATTGGTAGTAGGCAGGAGCTAGCAGGAACGGCGTGCAAGACTGGCTAGCAAGAACTTGCTGGAGTGGCTAGCGGGAGAAGCTAGCAAAAGCTAGCGAGAGCTAGGGACGGGACTCAGCGACGGTCACCTGCAGGCCCCAGCTGTAGAAGGTAAGCAGCGGTCAACCCATTGGGTCTGACACTAGCTATACACACTACCAAGGCTAAATACGTTCACAAAATTGTCCTCTGGGTATCCGTAGCAAAAATATTTTCTGGATATTACTGAAATTAGTAGTGGATTAAAAAAAGAAAATAATTATTAGTTCACCACTAGATGGCACTAAATCCTACACACTGACCTTTTAAAACACCGTCCACCTCACATCTCCATATCTTTATTTAAAGTCTCCATATTCACTTTACCAAAGGTTTACCTTAAACTGGCTAAATGAGCCATAGCACATTGTATGACCCTTGCTTTTGCTTCATAAATGCAGCCCCGTTTTTCACACACACACAGAGCAGCTGTGTAAGAGTAACATTTAAAATATACATTATAATGTGAGTTGAAGCTGTCATGTAGTCATAAATCAGTCATTCTAACCATTTAGGGGGTGAAAATGGACCTGCCTCATTAGTTCCAGCGGGACACTGGAACAATGGATTTTGACACCTGGAACAATTCAGCACCTTGTTCAGCTTTGAGCTGACCCCCCCTCAAGCAATCCATCCACATGCTTGATAAGTCATCATAACATCAAGTTAGGTTAGATTATGCAGCAGTACCTTCAACAAAGTCCTCTTGTTGAAATATGACTTTACCGTATTAAAATTTGCAATCAGTGAAATGTAAAAAATGACCTCTCTCCAAATATGCCAGTTTTTGTCTTTCTTTTAGATTGACTACTTTACAGTAAGTACCCAGAAAGATTTTGTAGAAAAAAATGACTTATTACAATGTTGAGATGATTGTTGGATTTTTGTTCTTCCTCACACAATTCTTGTTGATGTAAGTCAACCATTTTGTCTCTACTAGAGAGTTTACAAAGCTGAAAAGCATAGTCTATTTGTTTGTGTTTCACCTTGTTTAGAACTTCATTACAAGATAATAATATACAATTGTTCAATTGTATGTACATGCTGAGAAATGCTTTTAACAAGCCCAAAATGCTTAAAAGAACATTTTAGACTATGCTGTTAAATAAATCAAAGCACATCACTTTTTTTCAAGTTTGCTGTCCATGACCTCGACTGTAATGTCCAATATTTGGGAACTGATGCACGTTTTGTAATAGATCAAACCTGAAGCTGAAAAAACAAACAAACATTTCATTTATTAAAACTTATGTTATGAGAATTAAGTATTAACAGTAGAGACATCCAAAAAGCGGAACAGCAGTTTTGTTTAGTTTTTGACTTTTTGTAGTTTTTAGTAGTCTTTGAGTCTCTAGAAAAGCACTATACAAATAAAAATGTGTTATTATTATTTGTTCATGAGACACCAATCACCTTCTGCTTTTGTCATTAAAGTTAAGTGAGTCAGTGTTTTATTGTTTTGAGGTTTTAATGTTGACGCATTAATTAATAAATAAATTAATAAAAATAGCTTTTAGTAAAAAGCAAGAAATGTAAAATATATACAGAGTAAATGTTACTTTTTAGTGGAGGTGGGGGGGATGTTTGTGAATACTGAAAAAATTAGGTGGTTTGAATTAAGCAACATAAAAATGAAAGCATAATAATAGAATGGGACATGTCAACAACACCAGATTGTCCCGTCAAATAACACACGTAACTTTAACATCAAACTAGAACGTAGTGGATTGGATTATAATTAGCCAAATAGAATACACTAAACAAGAATAATGTAGAACTAAAAATTCTAAAAAAAAAAAAACTTTAAAAAGTACACTCTAAAAAGAGAATTGTTGACCCCCCCCCCCCCCAAAGAAAATCACTTCAAATGGTAACACACGAATGAATTAAGTTAATTCAAAGTGAATATATTAAATTAATATATTCACTTTGGATTAACTTAATCCAATTTAATTAAGTGATTTTTTTCAAGTTGGTCAACAATTCTCTTTTTAGAGTGTACCTAAAATGTGTTGAATTACAATACATTTAATTTGTTACTCAACCTCTGTTTCTATTTCACTAAAAAAGCAGCTCACAGTAAGATGCAGTACAGTTACAGTGAGTAGTTTTGATATAGCGCTTGTATTGATCTCTCAAATGTAGCGCAGGTGTACCTAATGAAGTGTCCAGCGAGTGTATAAATATATTTGACATACCTAACTGACTTCTGTCTCCTGGGATTCTCTAAAAACCTTCAGCTTCAAGGCCTTTCGGAAAAGTTGAAACCTATCCAAGTTTTGCCACAGATCCCCATTCTTTTCCCCTTTTCTCTCGGCCTTCCCAACGCTGCTTTTCTCATTTGGATCACGTCACTAACGAATACAAGGTACTGTATCAGTGAGTGAGGACAAAGACAGAGATCAGTGGGAGCTGAGAAAAAGGAGAGAAACATTTTGGCAACGATGCACTGCACTGATTCTCCGGGGATGACTGACTGAATGTCTGAGACTGCACTTGAGTAGACTACCATTTAGTGAGAGGTATCATTCCCCTCGCTAATGTGAGACATAAAAGTACACACGCTAAAATGAGGCCAATGGAAAGCAGTCGATACAATAGATGAAGAGAGAAAAACAGTATGAAGGGCGATGGAGGGTGTGGAAACGACCAAATATGGCATATTGACATGAGCGTCACTCCATGGCAGTGACACCCCAAACCCCCGGCCACTATTATTGTGTGGAAAGCTTCTGTTGGAATTATACACTGATGCTTTGCTACATTACGAACTATATAATGAAACTGAAACCACACAAATTACGACACACTTTTCAATTTGTTCATGTACAAATGATATATTGAATTTATTCCTGCAATGAACTCTATTACTGATATTTGAATGTTTTCACTCTCAGAAAATACTGAGCGTTTTGTTGGAAACTGACAATTGAAGTGTTGATTGTATTTTTGGACGGCCCATTGAAATTTAGGAGAAACTACTGATCCTGAATATTTTTTTTTGTAATTAAATGTAATTTCATACGGTGTTCTTGGGAATGTTACCTTTAAAAGTCATTAGTTATAATTACTAATTACTTGATATAAAGAGTAACTGAGTTAGTAATTGAATTACTTCATAATGAAAGTAACTCATTATCAAGTAAAGTAACTATTTTCACTACTTTAAAAAATAAAAAACGTTTTTTTTTTTAGAAGTTTCCAAAAGACATTTCAAATTAGTCGAATGGCCAGCTAATTCTACATAAACATAATTATTTATTGCTTTTAGGAGGTTTAAAAAATAAGAAAATTAAGAAAAAAATAAGAAAATTAAGAAAAAAATAAGAAAATTAAGAAAAAAATAAGAAAATTAAGAAAAAATAAGCAACAGAAGGTTTATTCTGGTTTGAATGTAAACACACTGGCTCCGATTGGCTACTATGACTGCCAATCATGAAGACTTGTGCCTGCTGATGACGTCATGCTACAGGTTTGAAGGGGTAAGGCTTGGTGGCTTTGGCGATCTGGTTGTGGTTTAACAGTAATTTGTAGAAATGTAATGATAACTGCAATATCGTGAATATTGCAATATTAAAATTGCCACAATATCGTCATCGTCATATCACAATATTAAAAGCAGCGCGTCTGTTAAAAAGCCGAGGTTGTATTTCATTTGTGCAGTTCTAGCTCCCTCTGGTGGTAAGTTTATTAGTGCAGTTTAATTTTATTTAGGAATGTTTTGGCCACTGCAGCGGTTGCCACTCCTATAAAACAGTCATATACCAGCTAATATTTTTCAAGGTCTCTGTCAGAAAAAAACATGACTTATTTGCCCGCCTTCAGCTGAACACAAACATTGCGAACTACATACTTTGCACCGCTGAGCACATGACAATACAACTTACTACAATTCTTCAGGGCACTGTCATGAAGTGCAGGAGGGCCTCTGAAGTTAATTCTGAGAAAAATAGAGAACGACCAACCCCAATGACAGTGCCGTTCATCCTTTTTTCACTGCTGTTGAGGGTCACGAGCACGGGTGGGACTTAGCAAGAGACCGACTACACACTGGACTAGTCACCAGTTAGCCATGGGTGATTGCAGGACTGGACTGGCATAAATAATCGGCCCTGGCATTTTAACTTAGGCCTGCCTTTAGCTACCATGTAGCTCTACCGCTGATGTTTATTGGTTCAGTTTGCTCTCTATATTTAAATGGCTTAATGGGCTGCTCCCTCTAAATTGTGGGCCGGTCTCTTGGGGTAAAATGGAGGGGAGGAAAAATAATTGAATAGCACCACATTGGCCCCAAAAGACACCGGCCCACTGGGCATCTGCCCTGTATGCCAGATGGCCAGTCCAGCCCTGGATGATTGTCAATGGGGCATTGAGTGAGAATCAATTTCCCGCTAACCGCAAGTCAGTTTTGAACCATTACATTACTAATGGCCCCACAATGACAGTTAAAAATGGTAATACATTGCTTCATAAAACACTGAATGTACAGTCAGTGGAGGTTTTTTTTTTTTACAATGTGATGGCCATCGGGAGTGTTTTTAAATTCCGGCAAATCTAAGGTCTACCAATCCACAGTCATGCATTTGACAAACATTTTCAGAAAAAAACATTTATTATCTTTGTAAAAAATGTTGACATCTATATCATATATTTCAAGTACACATATATATATATATATATATATATATGTATAAATATATTAGTATATTAGTATATAACAAAGCGCTAAAGGCAAATTGTCAGGCAAGATGTCTGTGTAGCAAGAATAGCCTGGAATGCAATGTGTTAGTTTGGAGTGTGCCTAGAGTGCTAATACTGTATTTTATATGTGGGAACTTGGTACTGAATACAAATATATTTACCATCACACGCCTCCTTCATTAATCTGCACTAAAGGAGCAACTCCACAAGTGACCCATAGATGGAAGGAAGAAACTTGCACATAAAGCTTGGTCAACAGCTTAGTAAAATCATCTAGGAATGTCTTTGAAGAAAACTATTTTCAAGTCGTAATGTTGGATTTAATACATTTTCAATAAGTTTGTATTGATTGTTAATTTTTTTGTTTCTGCTTGTTTGCTATTTTTTAGTAGAAGGGTAATAATTTAACCTATATGCGTTGATCACTTGTCATCAAAGATGGGGTTGACTTGACATTTTATGATCTTTAGTCTTTTTAGACTTGTAAGTCAGTTAAGAATATTACTTCCGCCATGAAGTAGGAAAAATAGTTTCGGGGACTGGAAAAGGATTTCGCTGAATGACAACGCCAGTGACAACCGCAACAGGTTGCTTCAGGCCAACGTCAGGCGAGCGTCACCTCTTTTTTATTGAGAAATTTGATTTCTTTCGTGACCATATGGAATAAAAGTATCCATGACTTTTTTCATTGTAGGCACCTGATTAGAAATTCGACTTTTTTAAGTGGACTAGAACCAGAAGTTTTCCTGTCAAAGCTTCATTGTGGTCATGTCATAAAATAGATGCACAAACGAGACTTAACTGTTTTATTTGAGGGTTTTAGCATAAAATATTAACCACATTAGCTGTCAAATGGGGGATTTACTTTAGAGAATGTAATTGGTTGACGAGCATCCCAAAATGTACACAGTAAAATTGGAAGTGTAAATTTAACTCTCGTAGTATTAAATTGAACACTTTGCCTAAGTTTTTATAGTTCTCACCAGTTCCAAGTTGAATTTACTTTTCCAAAAGTGTAAAAATTTACCTCATTGGTAGAGTGAAGTTACAACACCCATAGTGTTATTATTTAACACATAAAAGTGAACTTTTTACACTTTAGAGTGTTATCTACTTTCACCTATCAGTGTTATTTTTTCACATTATCAGTGTTATTTCTTTAACACTTAAAAGTGTTATTTCCTATCATTTTTTTGGGCGTTAAATTCTCACAGTTTTGCTGTTACTTTTAACCATAAAGTGTTCTATTCGTTCCTTTAATTCCTTTAATTTATCACAATTTTAGTGCTAGCTATGGGAAAGAGTAGTTGTATGTTCAAGTGGTGCAGGACATGTACGAGGACTGTAAGACAGTGGTGAGGTGTGCTGTAGGTGTGAGGGAGGAGTTCAAAGTGGAGTACATCAGGGATCAGTTCTGAGCCCCTTCTTGTTTGCTATGGTAATGGACAGGATGACAGACGAGGTTAGACAGGAATCTCCATGGACTACGATGTTTGCGGATGACATTGTGATCTGTAGTGAGAGCGGGGAACGGGTGGAGGAGAAGTTGGAGGCGTGGAGGTTTGCCCTGGAAAGGAGGGGAACGAAGGTTAGCCGTAGCAAGACAAAGTATCCGCGGGTGAATGGGAGGGACCCAAGTGGAAGAGTGAGGTTACAGGGAGAAGAGATCAAGAAGGTGGAGGAGTTCAAGTATTTAGGGTCAATAGTCCAGAGCATTGGAGAGTGTGGAAAATAAGTGAAGAAGTGTGTGGAGAAAAATGTCAGGTGTGATAGTATAAAACTGTGGTGAGACCAGCGATGTTGTTTGGTCTGGAGCCAGTGCCACTGAGGAAAAGACAGGAGGCAGAGATGAAGATGCTGAGGTTCTCTTTGGGAGTGACCAGAATGGATAGAATCAGGAATGAGTACATCAGAGGGACAGCACGTGTTAGAGGCTTTGGAGATAAAGTCATGGACATGTCCAGAGGAGAGATAGTGAGTGTACTGACAGAAGGATGCAGAGTTTAAATGTCAGGCAGGAGGTCTAGAGGAAGACCAAAGAGGAGGTTTATGGATGTATGGATGAGGACATGAAGGTAGTTGGTGTGAGAGCAGAGGATGCAGAGGACAGGGTTCGATGGAGGCAACTGACCCCCTAAAGGGAAAAGCCGAAAGGAAAAGAAGAAGAGTGTTATTTTTTAACACTTAAAAGTGTTATTTCCTTTCATTTTTTGGTATAAATTTCTCACAGTTTTGTTGTTACTTTCATACACAAAGCATTATTTCCATTCCTTTTTGTGTTGATTTCTCACAGTTTTAATCTTACTTCCTGACAAGTTTGTATTTTCCAGGCCAAATGGAGACAGTGGGACTCGAACCTAGTACCTAGCACTTGAGGGGCAACAACACTAAAAAGTACGCCATGAGATATGTCCATGTTTGTTGCTGCAAAATTCTTTCTTGTAGGTCTCGTTCCCGCACGACTCTTGGCAAATGAGAAAAGAGAGAAAAGAGCCCGGAAGGTAACTCAGCCTGGAGTCAATGAGTTTGACTTGCTGAAATAACACCACCTGTAGAGCTTTTTTTATTTTTATTTATTTTTCAAATAACATCCAAATCAACATCCAGTAACTCAAAATAATTAACACCAGATTTTTAACTCAATTTAACACCACATCATTTGTAGTGTACCCTTCTTCTTGTACCATGTAAGCACTATAGAAAATGGATGGTTGGGCAGGTGTAATTTTATGATTTTTGTGATTTTTAAGGCCTTAGCTGCAATGTCCTACATATTATAATATTGTATGTCACTATGAGATCCCAAACAGAGCAGTGAATTTTGCAATAAAGACTCCCAAAAGTTGACTTGATGTCAACAAAAATGCTGCCTGCTATTGTTTTCATTGCAAGATAGTCTTGCGTGAATATATTGTATGATGAAGGTGACGAAGAAAAAGGGCCCCACAGTGCATGTTGCATGAAGTGAGGCCAAAAGCTGCAAAGTTGCTGTTGGCCGTGTCCAAAGACTTCCTCTCGTTTCCTTCTATATTTCGCCCCGTAACCCCCATCGCACACATGCACATGCGGGCTGTGATTTATTATCTTGTAAACACATAGGAAGTAGCATTGAAAACGCTTTAACAAAGTCAATAAAAGCAGACATCATTCCTGGTATCGGGGGTGGCGAGGAGGCGGGAGGTCTGCGGCTCCCAGAGAGCAGGTATCCACAACCTCCCTCACTTTTTTCCCTTTCGTACCATTGCGCCATCTCCACATTTTCTCATCTTATAGCCTTTCTTCCATCATTCTCTCTTAAATTCTCTTCATCCATCTGTTTTAACAGTGTCCTTGTTTTCATTCTCACCCTCTATATTCCATAAGCCCTCCTCTCCTTTCGGTTCCCTCTCCCATTGCCTCGCTGCGTGTTTTTTTTTTTTTTTTTTTTTCATGCGGTGGGCAGTGGACAGCCAAAGCAATGGCTTTAGCAGACCTACCTGCAGGGCTGCTTATAGCAGCTCTTTCATCTGGGCTCTGGAGAAAGAAGCCCCTGGCCCGCAAACAGCTGTGCAGACCTGGGAGTGAAAGGACCATGAAAAAGCACAGAAAAAAAAGGGAGAGAATTCAGTGGCCCTTTGGGAATCAAACCTCCCTGTACTTTTCAGTCATCTTGACCTTCATCATTCTTTGGATCTTTACCTTTACATGTTTTCTTGTTGCACTGGCTTTCGGGGACTGTGGTTTTTCTTTTCCTTTTTTTGTAGCGTTACCAATCTATCATTGCCCTCTTGTCTGGTAGCTCACAGGAGAATGGGAACCTTCTCTCTCTAGATGCACAAAGATGTAACTTTTAGGAGTTTCCTTGGTATTAGATCAGCACATCATATTTAGAGGGGACATGATGCATGTTATCGTGTCTGTGGCATGCTTTTGTCAAAACAGCCCAAGGATCAAGAATTATAGCAGACTTTACACACCCAAGTTTTTGGTCTTGCTGAATTTGAGTGAGCCATCCCACATATGGATTTCGTTACCATGACGACAAGGGACAGCCTCTTAAAGCCATGAAATTAAAAAAGTGACAGTAAATTCAAACACGCCACTACAAGACAACACGGATTCTGCTTTCCCTGAAGAAAGCATCGGGCCATTTAATTACACTTGACAATTACTGTGTGAACCTAAGTAACAGTATGTGGAGCAGCTGACACAACACCAAACTAAAATACTCCAATCCCTTATTGACTAAGCAATCAAAGTATGGTGCACTTATCAGAAACAAACATTGTTAGCTGACTTTAATCTACATCCAACAAAAATGCAGCTCTGCTCATCTTTTGTTTTTGATGTAGTGTTTCAGATATTTTAATCAGGCGGCCAGATACTGGTTATCACTTGAAAGTGGCTTTGGATCTTCACTCAGCCTAGCTTTTCAAATCATGGGCAGAAAAACCACAAAAAAAACATTTCCTACACCGAGTCACATCGTCATTTGCATCTACAATTACAGTGACAGTGATGGAAAATTCAAACCATACCAATGAAGAGTCAATGCTTTTAAATTCAAGTTAAAACGATGCTCGGTTCTCATACCTAATATGATGTTTAAAAAAAAAAATCTTGTTCTTGCACTGTACGCTTTTTATTCTATTTTATTTTATTGTAATTTTAGTAAGCTTTTTTAAATTTCTATATTTTGCTTTTAAATCTCTTAAACTCTGTTTCTCACCGGATATTTTTAATTTAACAATAATAATAATAATAATAATAATAATAATGATAATAAATATTATTATTACTAATTTATCATTTAATTTATTTTGCACATAAAAAAAATAATCTTATTCACGGGATTTTACAGTATTTCCTTTTTCATCCGAGGTTGTTGCGCAACAAAACGTGAATTGTGATGAATACAGTCAGAGTGGTGTCAGATCGCTGGTTAACCACCTGACATTTGTTGTCTTCCACCTCCTTTCATCACAGGAGCTTAGCCAATCTCTCAGTGTGAGATTTGACAGGATGTCCCAGCGAGGTGTCGAGATATCTTCGAGCTTCACGTGTGCGCAAGCAGGCTGCATTCCATCATGGGCTCTACGGTAAGCAGATGAAGCCCGCATGTGGGCCCGGTGCAACCTGCGGTGGTCCTTACACACTGACGTAATCACATTAGCTTGTATCTTTCAATAACATTTGAACTCGAGGGTGTGGCGGGGAAATCCATGCACGTGTAAAATAATAACAGCTGCACATTTTATATCTTAGTTTATGAGAGTGGTGAGACCCTAGCAAGTCACATATTAATTGTGTGATGTTTTTTTTTAGGACTAGGTTTTGTAATATGTACTGTAGTATCAATATTTTTGGAAAATTATGAAGTTTGCATAATTAAATATAATGACATAATAAAAATACACAAAACCAAATTAGTGTTACAGGAGCATAGAAGTCAAGCTTTTAGCTGCAGGATGGGACTTGATCTCCTTGGGCCGGTTCCAGCTCTTACACAAAAGACTGCATTTGATAACTATTACACATTTTAGAAATAAATGTCCGTGTTACCCTTCACAAATATGATGGATGTTTTTACAGAAGCAATATATATAGAGAGAGATTATTTGCAGGGGAAGGGACTAGTATGCATTTAAAATAATAAAATAAAAAAAAGAATTCTGCTGATTGGTGAATAAAAAAACTGACATTAAGTTTGCGTGAGCATTCATTAAGGGTGTTCAAGACTTCTGCAATTGGTTGGCGACCATTCCAGGGTGTACTCCGCCTCTTGCCCAAAGTCAGATGGGATCAACTCCAGCCAGCCCTAATGAGGCAGAAAATGATGAATGCAAGCTAAAAACAGCAGATCTACGTATTACACAAATACATGGTGACAGCTTGAGAGTGGAACTGTGGCATAAATATATTTCGGGCTCATCTTCTTTGAAAAGAAAGAAGGGGACCTGGAGTTTTGGAGCCAAACGTAATGTCCCTCATGCATCATCACCATCAGTCTACACTGTGGTGAGATCACCGTCTTACTTTAAGATTCCTCACAGTCCTCCAAGAGGTGTGGTTCAATAAAAAATAAATACATATATAAATACAATTTAAAAATGTGTTACAACCTGTACAATCATAATAACAGCAACTTAAATTGCCCCTCTGCTTTGTAAGTGTTGAGTTTGAAGTTTTTCAAATCCTCATGTTGCACCGCTGGAGCCACACTGCTGCCTGTATCAGGTGATACTGTATGTTTGTGTTGGATGGCGTTTTACCTGCTGGAATGTCTTGTATTGTAGTGAATCATGCGATGATTGCTCGAGGTTGCGCCAAGGGTGCATACGGAAGAATATGAAGACGAGTGGGGCTTTGGAGTCATTTATTTTGTTAGTGGAACCTTTTACCAGGTTATAAGGGTGGGCTTGCAAAACAATGGATTTTTTTCTTATTCTGTACTTGATATAGAATATACTTTTTCAAAAAACATTTATACTGTACAGTGATACTAAATTGTAAGTTGTCATGGTAATAAATTAACTTATGCTGGTATTTTGCATTTGAAAAAGTTTATGTTTTTATACATTTTTTATTAGTGCTTTCCAGCACATGTATGGCTTTTGTTATGTTATCGTGTAATTTTAGCGTAATAGCATTTACATTTTATTTTTTGTTATGCATTTTACAGAAACGTATTGCATTCACTTGAAAAAAAAGTGCAGTTTTTCAGAATTTTTTGTGCGGGAGCTTTGGGTTTTTTAAAAGTATTTTTTTCTGTTCTATTAAATATTTTTTCCCTGTTTTTTTTTAGCATTTTTTTTTCTGTTTTAAAAAAAACATTTCCCTCGGTTTTTCTAAATAATTTTTTTTTCTGAATTTTTTTTAAAGGGGTTTTCCTTCAGAGATTAGAAAACAAACCACAATACAGTATAAACATTCATTCCTTTATTGAGAGCCAGTAAGTAAACATGACCATCTTATTGCATCTGGAGCTATTAGCGAGTCTGCAACAAGTCACTTGGTTAGAGGTAAAAAAAAAATTACTCAGAAAAACAGAACACCAGATTTGTTTTTCGGAATATTTTTTTCTGTTTTGGGGAATTTTTTCCCTGTTTTTCTGAAAAATATTCAGTAAAAAGGAAAAAAATATTCAGAAAAACAGAAAATAAAAAATAAAAAATATTCAGAAAAACAGAAAATAAAAATAAAATATTCAGAAAAACAGAAAATAAAAAATAAAAATATTCAGAAAAACAGAAAATAAAAAATAAAAATATTCAGAAAAACAGAAAATAAAAAATAAAAATATTCAAAAAAACAAAGGTCGCCCCAAAAATTAGTCCGAAAAACAGGAGCTTTTTTTTTTCTCCAAGTGAATGCAATACCCTTCCGTAGTATTTCATTCATGTTTTTTTTGTTTTTTTTTTACGGTAGCAGGATTTGTCTCGGGACTGCAGATGAAAAATAGCCTTTTGGCTAATACTAGCATATTTACTAAAATGTTTATTAATATGTGCCATTTGTGATACAAATAAAAAATAAAATAAAATACAGTCAGTGAATTAGTCTTGTGTTCATCCATTACAGTCTGGTTTGGTGCTGCTAGAAAAAAAGGACCGAATCTGACTGCAATGTACTGTTCCAACTGCCGATATGATCATCACTACCCCTCTACCAACTCTTGATGACTTGCACACTACAAGAAGTGAGACAAGAAGGGGCAGGCAAAATTTTCTTGGACCCCCAACATCCCGGTCACCATCTCCAGCTCCTTCCCTCGGGTAGGCGCTGTCGGATAACGCGCAGCATAACCAGCAGGCATTCCAAAAGTTGATTCCTCTTCGCATTAATTTCTTAAATAGTTGACTTATAATTTCTTGGTGGAAATTTTCAGATCTCAGTTGTGACATTATTACTGTATTTGTTGATTGGTTGGTGACCCTGGACTCCATAAATGTTTTTGGGGATGAATGGACCAAAAATGATCACAGAAAATCTTCAAAACGTTATAGAAAGTCTTCTTAGTAGAGTTTAAGCTGTTATGGATAGCTAAGGGTGACCAACTGGTCCTATCAACTGTCACTTCCTGTAGTTGAGGTCAGGTATCCACATATTTTTGTCCATACAAAAATCGATTCACTTTATCCAACTATCAATGTTCTGCTTGTATACTGACAGCTTGCAGGCGGGAAAGAGTGGTTGTCTGTTCCCTGGATGTTCACCAGTGCAGGTGGAGAATGACGGCTCCTGCTAAAATCTTCCACCAGCTTCTTGGTTTTTCCAGTTGTATGTAGGCGATTTTTCTGGCATCATTCACAAAACCCTGCGTAAGTTATCTTTACCTGTCGTCTACGTTAATGATGAGGCCGACAATGGCATCAGAGAACCTCTGCACAGGTAGGGGTGAAAACCAACCTTGGCTGCCTGTCATGTTTGTGGCAACATCTACAAAAACAAGTTAAGACTGTATTGTGACGGGTCCATATTTCAAATTGTTTTTGGAAATCATGGATGTCGTGTTCTCTTTACAAAAGAGGATGGGGCCCATCTGGATTGTTATCAGTGTAAGTTTCAAAAGTCAGCACCTGTGATGGTATGAGGGTGCCCATGGCATAGATAGCTTGCACATCAATGAAGGCACCATTAATGCGGAAAGGTGCATGCAGGTTTTTGAGACGACTGGCCTGCCAGCAGTCCAGACCTGTCTCCCATTGAAAATATGAGGCACATTATTATTATTACACTCTCTCAATTTCAACATGAGAGATTTTAATTTGGATTTAAATGTCCTCTATAAGTTTACCAAAAAACGTGACATTTGCTTTAAGCACAATTAATGATTTTAATGAGTTTGTTTTTATCAAACCACTCTAAGCTACTAAACTACATTGCGGTTCCAAAGTCCTTACAGATGAATTACTGCTGTCACAAAGATGTAGACCAGAAAGTGGCCCCAAAAATCAAAAGTACCTGCTTATTAAAATGACTGGACTGGATTATTATTTTTTCATTTTTTCTTCGCCGTGTCTATGCAAGTAAACATTACGATATTCTGACTGTGAGATTTTTTTCATCCCGCTGTTATCAGGTCTTTAAAAGACAATCTGAGACCCATAACAATATCATGACGTTATTGGATTCCTGGCTAAATGTTCCTTCAACACCCCCTCAGTATAAAATCCATTCCTCAAAAGCCATTAAAAAGGACTTGTGGAACACCTGGTCCCCCTCTCCCTTCCTCCTCTCCACCATTCCTCCCCATGAAAGTTCACTGATCGCAGAATTGCAAAAAAAAGAAAGAAAAAAAAAGGCGGGACGATGGGATCGGGCATATGGGTGGTAGGTAACGTGAGGGGTTAAGTGTGGCAGGTAAAAGGGTGGGAAAGTGGATCTGCAGAGTCCACTTGTAGACGAAGGAGAGAAAAGACAGAGAGCGGATGGGGCAAGTGTTGAGTGCTGTTGTGTTTATTTAGTCTGCTTCAAAGGCAAGCCTAATTATTTTACCATGTTGTGCCTATAGAGACTTGAAGATTCATGGGCTGCTCTCAGCTTCTATCTCCCCCAAAGTAACTGACAGCTTAACCCTTCATCTCCCAGCGAGTATCTATCGAGACTTCACCTTCACGACTCGAACTTACCGCAACACTTTTCTCGCGTTTGCTCACGCTATTGTTGAGACGTAGAGCGTCGCTTTGTGCTCATGGAAGTGTCTTTTTCATGTTCTCGGGATCCACTTTTGGATGGCAAAGTGTCTCATTCCATCACACGTTGAGAGCCAACAATGGCGTCTTTGGCTGGACTGATGTTTGCTGTCTGCTGAATAGTTTGAATCTCACTAGTGGGAGCAACAAAATGGAAAAAATGAAGTAACTTTCGCGAGCTTCACGTGGGCTCCAGTGATCCGCCACTCCGTAAACGAAACCAACGCTTGGAAAATGTTTGAATTATTTCTTGTAACTAAATTATAGTGTACTTTAATTAGAATGCTGTTTATTTGATTACACATTTAAATTGTATTTTTTGTGTAATACAAATTTTTTTTTGTTTCAGGTGATTTTGAAAGTCATGAAAGACACCAATAAAGTGGATGATGATCATTATTATTGACATTGTTATCATTGTCATTTCATAACCATTATAGTAGTATAATGGCTATAAGTTAGTAACAGGCTTTAAATGATCAGGTTTTTTTTGTGGCTGTTAACCGATTGAGTTGAAAAAAAAAGAGAGAAGATAACCGATTATTGATTCGATCAGAAGATGGAACAATCAATCTATTTTAAAAAACTTTTATATTTGCTCTACAATTGACCGCCACCATTTGAGGTTGATAGGGACCGGCGCGGCCCGCGGATATTGAAAACCCACGTATAATTGACGTCAATTGAAAAAATCCACAAATTCCAAAAATGCTGATAAACATCAAAGTGAAAGTCCACCCCCCAAAATACTTGACAATAGTATGTTCTGTGCAGCCACACTAGTCAAAATAATAGTAATATTATATTGCTAATATTGTTATTATTAGTAGAATATGAGTTAAGCAGCAAAATTCAGCCGTTTTGATCAATACCAGAAAACGGCCATTTTGCCCCTTGCTGTTGAGTGAAAATGACATCACGGTTGCTCAGGTCTCAGGTAACAACCAATCACAGCTCAGCTTCAGAAAACAGGTGAGCCATGATTGGTCGTTGCCTGAGCCCTGAGCAACTGTGATGTCATCTTCAGTTGACAGCAAGTGGCAAAATGGCCGCCCCCTGAGATGGATGAAAACGGCTGGATTTTGCTGCATAGCTCATCTTTCACAAATGTAATATTAATTGGAATGTCGTGTTTAGACTAGTGAGGTCACAAGAAATGTTTAAGGTTGACTTCGATTGTTGACTTGATTGGAGAAATTAGAACATTATAGCCAATCTCCGATTTTGTATGAAATGCTAAATATTAGTATAAAGTCCAATTAATATAATTCAGATCAACCTCTAACCCTAACTCATTGAAGCACATATTGATATTGGATATATTTTTTTCAACATCTATCTGAACCAGTACTGTCTCTAATGTATTGCCGGTGCTTCCAAGTCCCAGAATGCAATACAACAGCTGGTGTTTGTCACATCGGCTGGATTTACACTTACAGGCCCAAGTGTCCAATTCAGATTCCAAACCTATATTTTTGATTTAAGAGCTGTTTCAAGAATGTTTAATTTTGTAACACAAAGAAACACAATTAGGGGGAAAGATAGAAGATGGAAATACCATAAGACTGCTCAAGATTGTATGTTGGAAAGCCTTTCGTAATATCTAACACATGTAGATGTAGCTCTGCATTATCTCGTGCTGAAAAGGGCAGGAATAATACGAATGACTAAATCCCTCATATAATAGTGAGCGAGGAGTGTCAGTGGTCTTGTTCACTCATTCCTGGCAAGCGCACGGAAGATCACTTTACGTCGAATGGGAATGCCAGTCACTTTAGGAATTTATATGTGTTATTAGTCTGGTCTAGACAGTTGAGGACAAATGTCATAGACATGAGAGACATGGACGTGCTCCAAAGCAATGAACCATGAAATATGGCAAAGGTGTCAAGATTAGGAAAAATCTGTGTTCAACAACAAAGAAATAGCACCGCTCTTCACAACGAGGAAAATTAAGGATCGAAAGCTTCTAATTTTGTATTCGATTGACAAAGCTTCCTGCAGTGCCGCAGCATCCAAGGCGATGTTTCTGGGAATGCCATTTGTTGGTCCATACCTACCAATAATACACATGACGCTCATCTGAGTATAAAAAGAAATAAATACTCTGAGGACTCACAAAGTCACTCCTTCATCTGCTGAGCACTTCCAGATTTCTTTCCCCTAAAAGCTATCACAGATTTTTGACTTTGCTCTGTGCTTTGTTTCTCCTTTTACACACAATTGTGAAACGTAATGCACAAGTACATACATGAGCAAACTTGATTTGCTGCATTGCTTTTCAATGTCTTTGTTTGTCATGTGCTGTATGTAGCGAAATTAGAAGTGGAAATACAATTTCTTCTCCATGTCTGACATTTATGAGATTACAGTAAATTCAACGTGACTGTGATGTTTTTTTCCATCAAGAATAAATCAGAAAAGAGCGCTCGCATACCGAAAGATATGTCAACATTTCAAATACAGTTGGGAACAGTTGCTTTGCCTGCTTATGTGTTCTTACTTTGCATGTTTACTTTGCATGTCGGTGCATGTTTAAGACTTCACAACTTCCTGCGGATGCGTTGTCGGACCTGCACTTTGGGGATTGACACACGTTAACGCACATTTGCTCGTCAGTGCACAGATTGCTGTTTCCTTTATATTTAATATTGAGCCCAATGTTTGTGTGGTGAGACGCAAGGTCTGCTGAAAATATGGTTAAGCCATTAAAACGCAATCGTAAAATGCTTTCTTACAATTGTGCTTTAGAATTTAAAACATTTGCAGTTATTTTAAATACATTTTTAGACGAAGATCCTGGTCTCTGTATCCGTGCTAAGTGCAAGTCTGGTGCACTGCGTGGTGTAAATATAGGAACAAAAGCAATTTGTAAAAGAAGCAAAAAAGGGAACTCTGAAAACATAATTATGCATTTGCGTTAGTTTTCATGGGAAAAAAAGCATATCACGCAGTAGGAAAAATATGCAAAAATTCCATTAGCATCTTCAGAAAACATCTTCATTTGGCACAAATAACAGTAAAGGCATTTTAGCATTAACAGTTTTGTAAAATATTAGTTAAGAATCATTTCCTTTTGAATAAAAACAACTACCAATAATTCAAATACTCATATCAGTAAAATAAATAGATTTTCAAAAAGGAAATTCAGTGGAGGTTTGTGTTTACCGTAATTGATCAAAAATATGAAAATGACTCATTCAAGTTATGGATGAATTAAGTTGATTCAGTCCGTTGTCTGTTTCATGACGTACTGTACATCTGCTCGAGGGTGCAACAATCGTTACCCATTAACGCTTGTAAAATAAATTGGCAACATTTTGGCTCTTTATTTATTAAAAGTTTTACATCTCATTGCATCTTCGCAATTTCAAAAGTACCGGTAAGCTTGTTAGCATTGTGCTAGCTTACTATCATGATGACTGTAGGGTATTTTTATCTTTCGCCCATCACTACTTCTCCCATTTTTATATTAAAACGTTTTAAATACTGTATGATTAAAGTGTTAGTAATGTCTTTATCTATAGTGACGTCTTTCTCTGTTAGACTGTGACTGGTGTGAAACAGATTTAGCAAATGACAGCGAGTGTGCGAACCTTGCTTTCTACGCCTATCTAATGGTCTAAACACTTATTTTGTAGTTGGGTACTTACGAATGATATCTACAGAAGAAATCCCCTCCAAAACTGACTCATTCATATTTTTACTGTTTAGCAGAATTTAGAACACCCTTAGGCTTATTTAGGTTGAAAATCAACAACATCAGACTGGTGTTTCCCAATCGTAGCACGTCTGTCCCCTCGCTGTCTGTTTTTGTTATATATTTAATGTGGTGAAAATAGCTGGAGAACAAATATAAATGGTCGTGAATGCTCATAAAGTCTGAGAAGTGAAAGTTCTCGTTTTGTGGGATCAAGCTTTGTGGCTGTGCGCAGTGGTGTAGTGGTCCCTGGAGAAGTGGGTATACCGTTTTTTTCAATTTTTTTTTTCTTATTTCTTTTATATTTTATATTTTATATTTTATATTTTATATTTTATATTTTATATATATTTGTTTATTATTATTATTATTATTTTTTTATGTTTACTTATTATTATTATTATTTTTTTGTAATCCAGAAAAAAAATCCTCTTTTAGAAACGGTGACCTGTAAGAATTAAAAATCTGTCATTTCTACTTGCTCACAATAATAAAATTATCATGACTTGTTAAGAACAGTTAGGTAACACAAGCAACCTGAAATAATGTGAAATGTATTTACTTGGATTACGTTACTAACTGTTTTTTTTTTTTTTTTGCAGGTTACTTGTAACTGTAATGGATTACATTTTAAAAGTAACCCTCCAAACCCTGGTCGCAATACCCGCGTATACCCTGTTATAGGCTGTTTGCAGAGGTGGACAGTCCATCAGTGCCGACGAATGATAACAGACCTTTAAAAAAAAAAGATGGGCTAAGCATTGACAAAAGCGGGATTTTGTCCGTCAGTGTAATCGTCACTAACCAGGTCAAGTACTGGTGGACCTCTCAGTCCGTCACTGACGGACGCTGTTTGTTGACAAACGACGGACTGCCGGACACCTTTGTCTGTCGGTCCTAAAATTGTGGTGACGAAGTGATGACGGAAGCGAGGTTACAATGAAATGACGGACTGATAATAGAGTTTGGGAAAAGACAAATGACGAATGACAGACCAGCACACATGGACATCAGTTCTCCAAGTGCCCACTTCACAGTTTTATGATCATCCTGGCTAACTTTACATCATCTGCTCATGGAGGTTTGCTTGCAGTTCCTTACGTATAAACAAACATTGCACACCCCTCCTGCATGAACTCCCAGCAAATCCCTTTCTTCTTCCGCCACATCAAGGACGTCTCGAGAGAGAGGAATAAAAGGAGCCGCTTTTTAATTGCGCCAAGATTCGGGTGTCTGCAAAAATACCAAAACTTGGTCTAGTCTGACCCTGCGCAGATTTATACCACACTTCGTGCAAGACTTACACTGGGCACAAAACTAGAGCCCTAGTGTGAATTTCTTATATGAGTTTAGTCTATGCTCAATGTGACCTCAGCAAAAAGCAGTTTGGGCAGAAATGTGTCCGAATGTGATGAAAGAGCCCAGCTGTTGTCGATTTTTGCACATACAAATGGTATCGCTATTAAAGTGATGCACCTGGGATGGATAGCTACTAATCCACCAGCTCTGACTGGCTCAACTCGTCTCTCTACTGCTGTAAAAGTCACCATAAAATCAAACATCTTAATCATGGGAACAAGCGTTTTCTATCCTTCTATGTCCTCCGATTTCACCTCCATCCTTCCTTTGTCTTCATCCTCCGACCTTCTGTCTTTTCCATCCATGTGATTCAACTTTTCTATCTCTGTCTTAAGTGTCCCCCCTGGTGTCCGCGTTGCCTCTGTCTGATCCCTTCTTCCTGCGTTGACCTCCCCCTGTCCTCCCACCATTTATCTGTCTCTATCCCCGTTGTAGCGCTCCCCTTTACCCCCCTCTGTCTTTTTTCCCTCTTCGCCCTTCCCTGCTTTCCTGTGCAGTCTGCAGCCTGTGAAACCAATTAGACCTTGTAAGCGGGGGCCTTTTGCCCCCGTCGTGTGGTCGGTTTAACCTGCCGCTCCAAATGGACATTGCTCGAGAGCTCGACCGCCGTCTTCCGCGGCTCGGTGGGTGGGTTTGAGATGGTGGGGAACGCGGAGGATAAGGGGGCAAAGTGGGGGAGACCACCAAGCCTCTTTGAATTGCTATTTTCAGTTTGTACTTTGAAAGTGATAGGATGGGACTGTGTTGTTTAATAACACAGTGGCTGGAGAATGATAATCATTCTTTTCTCAATGTTCAGCTTCGATATTTTGTGTGATTATGTTTCAATGTTCTGCCTCTTTAGGAGCAAACGGACGCCTCTTTTGGCAGCAGACCGTCTCCTTTCACCCTCTTTCACCCTCACCCTAACTGCCAGGAATGCTTTTAACAATTCACCGTCAGACGAAAGCAGCATAGGACGTTGGGAGATTGGTGCATTCCAAAGGGGAACTTTTTTTTTCTTTTCGTGCCACTCTTCAAATGTCAATCAGCAACACTATCTCCTTGTCACCCCTTTAACCACAGACCCTCCCTTTGTCACTAAAAACACACAAACATACATACTCCGCTTGGAAGCACAGTCCTGTTTTGCCACATCTCAATTTAAGGACATTTTCGTCAAAGTGTTAAGTATCCAAGAATGTGGCCTTGGACGAGACTCTGTCACCTCCGACATCTGTGATTTGGGTCACTGAAAAACAGATTGTAGCAGACCTCTTTTAGCAAGATGCTAATGGGAAAAAATGAAAAGATTTATTTTCAGCATTATACTGTAACTCATCCAAGCTGGTCACTTTTACTACATAGAATGGATTCTATGGCTTTTTTTTTTAACTCATTCACTGTCATTGACGGCTATAGACGTCAAAAATTAATTTGAACTATTTCTATTAGTTTAACATTTTTCTACTTTTATTGTACATTTAGAACAGATATAAAATGTGTAAAAAACAAATTATCTTTTCTTTTTCTTTTTAATTCATTCACTGCCATTGACGGCTACAAATGTCAAAAATTAATTTAAACTATTTCTATTAGTTTAAATTATTTTCTCCACTTTTGTTAACAAGAGTATGAAAACCTAAAATTGTTTTATTGTACATTTAGAACAGATATACATTTTTTGATTAATCTTGAGTTAACTAGTGAAACCATCCGATTAATTACGATTACAAATTCTAATCGCCTGACGCCTCTCATTTTTAATTATCTTTTTAAAAATCTTTTCTTTTCTTTCTTTTTTTAAAAAGAAGAAGAAGAAAAGATTATTAAAAACTAGGGGCGTCGGGTGATTAAAATTAATTGTAATTAATCATGTGACTTCACTCGTTAACTCACAATTAAAAACAACAAAAGATTATCAAAAATTAGGCGTCAATGGCAGTGAATGAGTTTTAATAACCGAATGTCCATAAAGCAGTAAAAAGGAGTTGAAAGTGAGCATCATTTTCCAGACGAATCCCATTGTTCTGCTGAATAAGCATCAGCTACACAATCAATTCTGTAGAGTAAATGTTACTCTATTTTATTAAGTAAAGTAAATTTTACTCTAAACAGTCTATTTGGTTGCACTCTAAACAGAGCAAAATTGACACTTGGAACAGATTAAAATATTCAGAGTAAATTTTACTAAATTATTTCTTGTGTGTATGAGAGAATGTGCCTATCCGCTAAAAAAAAACTATTAAAGATTTTTCATTCAGAAATTCAAAGCAAATTTTGCAAATTCAAAGGGTTGAGAAACAAACTTATGCCCTTCAGCTTGAGAGACTTCCACTCTACCACCTGAGCTATGCCACTCCTACAGTTTGCTTATATCCAAAAGGATCCATTTTGGTCTTGGAGTTGCGAAGATTCCAGCTGACGAGCGATATAACACACAGTAGGAGCTACATGGCTCAGAGAATGGATTGGGTGTCTCCCAACCTGAAGTTGTGGGTTTGTTCCTCAACCCTTGAGTGACTTTTTTATTAATTGATTTATTTTTATTTTACTCTTTTCCAAGTGTAAATTTGACTCTGTTCAGAGTGGTACCAAATAGACTCTGTTTAGAGTAAAATTTACTCTACAGAATGTGTGCACTGCACAAACACGCACACACAGATACAAACACACAACTTTCAACAGCTCGCCTCCTTACACACACTCGCCCCCCTCCACTTCCCTCTTTACAGTTGGGATAACAGCCCTGGTGAAATTCCTTGGCACATTATCAGTGCGTTGAAAGCACCTGACTGGTATGTGACAGTGGCAGCTAGTGACAGTTCTCCTTCAAAATGGGGGCAGCGAGGTGGGGCTGAGGATACGAGCCCTGCTGGATGCTTGACAGAAGCTGTCAGCGGACCAAGGGGAGGGTGGCGCTTATCGATCAAACACCCTGACTATCTGCCGTGCTGACCTTCATGTCCTAAGAAGGCCCATTTGAGTGGGGAGGCTGTAATGGGAGATGTGGGTAAGTAAGTGGGGGCTGAGGGGGTGTCATGAAAGTCATTCTTGTCATTCGATCTTCCCATCAGTGCCAGTCATGTTCATTTTGTTTTTTTTAGGTTTTTTTTTTGTCTCTGCAGACTGACTGATTGTCAGCCACAGCAATTTGATTAATCATTTAATTGTCATGTTATGAATGTGATTTTTACAATATGGCTGAGGTAGTGAGCGCAAATGTTATACATACCGTAGAACCAGGAGTGCAATTTATACACGTTTTTCGTGGAAAATGCATATTAGAGGATTATCAGCATTTTTGGGAAGAATGTTCTGGTGTTTATTGAAAAAAATAATCCAATGAATTTCAATGGCTGTCGATTATATGCAGATTTTCGCTATTCATGGGCTGGCCCAGTTCCTACGTGATTAGTGGGTGGCCTGCTCTATACTTTTATGTTGTAATATCGTCATTCACCACTAGATGGCAAACATGGCTTAGTAGTGCTTGCACTGGCCCCAGTAGGCTTAATATTTTTTTTGCAGATTTGAAATGATATGCAGGCCAAATATTGTATCTTCATACTATTAAAATTTTGAGTGAGTTGATTTTTGTGAAAATATATAATATGAGTTCTTGCACTTAATTTTGGCTTGGTGTTCAGATGTTTTTGTGCTGTTTTTGAATGGTATTTTTTTTATGTAGAGAGCCGTTTGCACTGAAAAACAAAAAAACAAAAAAATCACAATATGTAGTGATTGTTCAAACCTTTTATCGTTGAAGTCTGGTTATTTTATACATGAGCATGAATTATATGAAGATACAGCGATGTACATTAATTCAACAACAACAAAAAACGACATATGCAAACATATTTTGTTCATATTTAAAATGCGGTTGTTGTCATATATTTCATTAAGGCATGTGTGGTCCTCTATGACCCCCCAGCAGCGCTGATGAAAAATTGTGGCTCACACCTTTATTTAAGTTGCCCATCCCTGGTGTAAGTGCTTTGGTATATATATATATATATATATACATACACACACACACACACACACACACACACACACACACACACACACACACACACACACACACACACACACACACACACACACACACACACACACACACACACACACACACACACACACACACACAATTAACAGCATTTGGTACTGACTTTAGGTCAGGTTTTAGTGAATGATGTGTCATTGGTAGAAAACAAGTGAGAGATTACAACAAACTTCTCTTCTCCTGCCTTGCCACCCAGTGTGGAAAGTAGGCACTGTACAATACAAACAATGGCTTGTGCCAAATATTCCTTTTAGTATATGCTGCTGCTAAAAGTGAATGACCATACATTTAAACCATGCAAACTTTTTTTTTTTCACCCTGTCCCCAAAAATAATTTGAGTTGATAATCATTTCGAACCGAAACTGACACGAGTAGTTTGCTCAATGTGGATTCTGAAATATTATACATGTGAACAAAATGCCCCAAAAATATGCACAATTTTTCGGTCTTTGAAATTAAGTAAAAGGTTTTTGAATATTCAGGGCAAACTATTGCTAAAAAAGTGGACAAACTCTGGGGCTTCTTGCCAAAAGTCAGTTGGGATAGGCTTGGGCACATTCGTGACTCTGTTGGGGAGGATAAGATGTACTGAGGATGGATAGACCATACGGTATAAGTGCATTTTTAATTAATCACCCAGCAAAGCAAAAAACAAGACATGCATCATGACACACTGTCACTTTCAACATTTTCCCATATAAAAAAAAAAAACGTGTCATGTAGTATTATTTTTTCTTTACATTACAGCAAACTCCCCTCAAAATGTCACCCTGTGCAGCTGCATGTATTGCCCATACCAGAAATGTCGACTGGCTTTTAGAATGGAATATAAAATAACATGCAATTTTGGTTCCTATTTTCAAGCAAAATGAAAACAACAAATCCATTTTGCTAGAAAATAAAGTGGACACATTTAAGTTGCCTTAGTGAGCCACAAAAAAAATTATATAGATAGATAGATAGATAGATAGATAGATAGATAGATAGATAGATAGATAGATAGATAGATAGATAGATAGATAGATAGATAGATAGATAGATAGATAGATAGATAGATAGATAGATAGATAGATAGATAGATAGATAGATAGATAGATAGATAGATAGATAGATGAAACTCCAATAATAGTGGAACAAGGAATTCAGGTTCTCGCTCATGCAATATGTGGGCAATGGGCTCCACCTGCTGGCTCTTCCTCTTTTTTACAAGCTCGCCACGAAAGCTTGGAGCTAATTACACCATCAGCTCCGTAAACATGCTGAAGTTGTATTTCCTTGACATAGACAGATGCGACGCCATTAGTTGGTGTGTCATATGTTCTTCTCTGCACACACACAATATAATCTGCAAAGACGTAGTGTGTGCGTCCAGTCTGTTCCTTCCTCTCTTCCTTCCTGATCTATAAATACTCTCTCATCAGCAGAGGCTGGCTGTGCGAGGCATTGACCCCCGTCCTCTCTCCGTCCAGCTCAACAGTGATTGATGACAGCCTCTGCTGCTGGCGCTAACCTTGCACTTGGGCCCTGGCAGTATAAATGATGGCAGGTCAGTGGCACCAAACGTGGATGGAGGCCGGAAACTAACACACACACTCTCTCTCTCTCTCTCTCTCTCTCTCTCTCTCTCTCTCTCTCTCTCTCTCTCTCTCTCTCTCTCTCTTGTCATGATGCAGACATCATCATCATCTCCACAGAGTATAAATAATAGTGGATCAGGTGACAGCGCCTGCTCTGGCAACTTTAATTTCATGCCTAATTTCTCCAGGCACAGAAAGGATCAATGCTGCCCTGCTCATGCTCTTCATTCCTTTGCTGCATAGAAAAGCGAATGCTGATTTATGGACCCTCGCGTAGACATTTAGCTTACCTGTAAACACGTACGCTACAGCGCTATGTTTGGCATTCGTCACAGGGTACAAGAATTGCACGAAGGGACGCGTCCCAGCACCCGGGATGGCCGGAACGATCGATACAGCTGGAACAGATAGCTTTGGAAATAAGAGCAACAAGCAAAATATGAGCACACAGCTCTCCACCTGTGTGCTAAAGTGTGTTAAGCATCGCCATGGTGATAAATATCAAGCCTCGGTCCCTGCTTGCAGCCCCATCGGGAGACGTTCAACGCCAGCCCCTCCGTAATGACTTTGTCTACCTATCGATCCGGCTATGATCCATGTACTGTAATTCTTATACCATCAGGCCGAGCCGCAGCAATAACTCCAAGTCATGTTTCGGCCCGCCCATCCGCATGACACCTTATTAGTTTGAGTTTGGAATTTTACCTTGCTTCCTTTTCTCATGCTCCTTCCCTGCAGGCTTGTTTTTTTCTCTCTCTCTCCTTGTTCTTCCAAACTAATATCATCAGCAGTGGGCTCTTCTCTCTGAAGACGCTCCACTCCGAGCCACATATCTTCCTCTCCTCACTGCGTAGCTCGCAGTATGATGCGGGTTAGTGTCTGCAACGGCGCCTCATCTGTCTTTGATTTGGAGCACAGCCCCCGCGGGCTCCCGAGGAGACTCCACCATCCTTTTTAGACTCTGTCCTTTTCCCCCCTTTGAGCCACAACTATATTTCACTTCATTTCAAGCCTTTCTTTTTTAGCCTGGATGTAATAGCCGCAGATATATGGCTTTGCTTCTGTAGCCTTTTGAGCTTCCTTTGCCTTTTATAAAACATTGTCAGAGTGACAAAACAGCCGCCGTTGGGCGTCCTGGAACAGGTGCACCTTCATCCTACGGCTGTTTCTCAAAATCCCAAACGGATCCTTTTAGAAAGCGATAACATCTGGGTGCTCTGACAGGAGTTCCAACAGCCTGGACAGAATCGTAGCTCATCTCTTTTTTGGCCTGTCTGCCATGAGCCAAAGATTGTCTGTCACCTCGTTTTTTTTTTTTTTTTACGAGCACTGATTTAAAGAGCAGCACTTGCGATCGGAGTTAAACGTGTTCTTTTTGCTGACACGCCTAATAAATGCTAATCAAGGAGCTGGAGATGAGCAGTTGAACCTGTCTGGCGAGTGAAGTATTTCACCGTGTGAGGGTAAAGGCATAGAGGTGTGGGGGTTTGTTCATTACTGTCGCTGTTTGAGAGACTCTAATGATGTTCCTCCTGGCCACTGAGACACATAACAACCTACTACCTCTGAGGCATGACTGTGATTGAGATGTGAGTAAAAGCGGGGAAAGAAAGGAGGGAGCAGATGGGCCCTGCAGAAAATTAAAGCTGCGTGTTCGCTACCTCCACTTTATCTCAGCCCGCGGCCCGGTTCTTCCTAACATGCAAGCGTTTCTTAAACGATTGGAAAGGTTCACTCAGTCTCATTACTGCTACCAAAGAATTGACTTTTGAATGAATGCCTATTTATTTGTTTTGGTTAAGTACAACTTCCTGTTATGGTTCAATGTAAGGTGAGCAGTTCCAAGCACATCCGATCCAGATGGAGACGCCACATGTCAAGACGCTTATCACTTTAAAAGATCATCACATGTTCTGACACTGTTTAATCATAATGGATTTGAACCAATCCGTATGTACACTATGTTGACTTGAATGTTATAATATCAAACCAGGTTCCAAATTTTGATTGAACTTGTCCAACCACAGATTTGATCCAGATCAAAATTCAAATACAGGTAAATGCTCATAACTCAAAAAAAGTTAGATCATCGTTCCCAGTTGAAATGAATGGTCGTCGCCGTTAATCATTTCCAGCATCCCCTCAAAAACAACAAAAATGTTTTGTATTGAGTTAAAAAAAATAGACTTCTGTAATAATATACCAAATACGAAACACACAACAATAATTTGAGGTGTGCCAAAAAAATCGATTCACATAAGAATCCTGATTCTCATTTACTACGATTCAGAATCAGTATAAAATGTTCCAAAATTGATTTTATTTATTTATTTTATACTGTATTACCCTTGTTTGTGCCTTTACACAATTTGGCCACTTAAGGGCAGTGTGGTTCCGCGTGTTCAGATACACTCTTGTAGCCTGTAGCCACATTAAAGAGTAGAAGAAAAAAAGTTACCATCAACTTATGTCATTAAAAGTTGTTGGTTATTTTTGCAGGGTAGGAAGTGCACATGCCTGTGAGTAATGTTAAGATGCTTCTCTGTATACTTTATATTCCTGCAGCTTGTCGACTGAAAATGACATTGCGTGCTCAGGTAAAGACCAATCATGGCTCAGCTTGCGAACATCACATGACCAAACACAGAAAACAGTTTTTATTTTTATTTTTTTCACTCACATAGACAAACATGGTCTCCCAGGCGGGGAAGCGAACTCACGCCAACCTGCAGCAAAGGTAAGTGACGGTTCCACTCCGCCACCTGGAGCCCAATCAAGAAAACAGGTGAGCCGTGACTGGTCGTTACAAATGATGTCATCTTCAGTCAACAGCAAGTTGAAAATGTGTTTTTAAAAGTATTAATTGTACATGAAAAATACATTTAGTTATCAAATTAATTATCAATATTATATTAACTTTTTATTGCTAGAATGGCTAAATGTGTCAAGTATCCCTTTAAAATGTAAGAGACTCACACAAAGTGTAGTCTTACTGCTCTTAATGTGTAATGTAGTGGAGATGACTAACGCAGGAAATAAAATACGCTCATAATCATCAATACCAGATATTGGTCATATGCAGTACCAAGACTCACCTGTGACAGGCAGCATGTTGCTACAGGACATTAAGACTACTGGAGAATACAAAGAAGAAAGAGTACTAGTAGAAGAACAAATAGAAGATTAAGGCTGTTTCTCAATATGAAGAACACAGAGTACAGTCTCGTGAACTCTATAAGAACATCCACAAGAAAGTTCTAAGAACGTGAGGCTCTTCTGTGATAGCAACACAAAATGCATCTTGGGATATTTTCCTAGCCAAAGTTCACAAGTACAGTTATCCTTGGTTTAAGCTAGCTTGCAAGAACATCATTGGAGGACTCCATGCATTCTTGCTTTATGCGTACTTTCAATTGGAACAGTTCTTGGGCCACTACGGATAGCGTTTCATGAGTTCACAAGGACGTAAGAACGAACAACGACTGTTTTTTGTTTTGTTTTTGTAATTGTCTTTTGGCTAATGAAAATTAGTTTTTTAGTCAGGGCTCTTGCATCGGATTCGTAGAGCCAAGCAGGTTCACCAGGGTTCGAGGGATCGAGCGACGGAGGGCGTAGTCGGCGTGGAGCGTCACATGACAGCTCTGCCACGCCGGCTACGCCCAGGAACATCAGCTGATAAGACACGTCACAACTGTCAGTTTGACAGCTTCTGAGGAAGGCGGCAGTCGTCGCCGAAACTAGTCAAGGTAAAGCACAACCTTTTTTTGTCTTAAAAAAAGAAAAAACACAGGACGATATAGATTTGTTGACAAGATGAATTTTTTTTCTTAACCAACAAAGTCCTAAATCGAAGCCAACTCAAGTGGCATGACAAGGAACTGGCAAGACATGGGAGGAACGACAAAACGTGGACATGACAATGGACCGACCCAGACAGGACAAACACAACAAAGGCCCCGGCCACACGAAAGCCAGTTTCAATGTATCCTCACAAGTTACTTATCATTCAGACCGTTCATCTACACGATGGCGCCGTTTTTAGAGCTTGAAGCCGATAATTTTTTAAACCGGGCTCCAAAGTGGAAAGATTTCAAAACGCCGTACGCGTCCGTCTGGACACCATACGCAGGATACTCCTCCAGTGATGACGTAATGGTCGCAGCTCGATGACGACGTATTGTCGCACATTGAATTCTCGCGTGACCGTCAGTCTGTCAACAACAATGCCCGATAGCCGTGTCGTAGTCGTTTTGCGCAGCCTCCTTAGCTTGCTTATGCTTTTGCAACTAAATATTTTGCCTCTTAATTCCCACATTCAATAAGCGGACCTTAATATACCAACATTAATGAGACACACCTGGGGGAACACAATAGGCTGAGGGCACCGATTGGTCACACACACTGAGAAGGGAAGAAACACACAGGTGGACGTGATCAGACATAACGAGACAAGGGGAGAAATCAGGAACACATGACAACCACAAACCACAGACAAAAACAACAAACATACCCATAATAAACAAAACCTAAACCCTGAAAAACCGAAACATAACCTTCAGCGCATAAAAGAGTACAGACAGGACTGATGTGTTGTAGATTCTGAGTTTTGTTGCGAGAGATATCGAGCGGTGGCTTCAGAGTGGTTTCCAGAGGGACTTTATCAAAGTGGCGGCGAGTCCACGGCGCCGGTCGATCTAGGGCCTGATGTTGATGATGGAGACCAGCTAGACAAACGAATGGCCAAATTTGCCGTTATCTGAGCCGATGGAGATGGGCTGTGGGTCCGGGCCATCGCCGACATGCATGAGCTTGGTCTTACGCCAGCTCACCTTAAGACCAAGCTTGGCTGCGTCTAATGAAAATTTGCATAGATATTTTGGTGTAGACCTTCAAACAACTACTACTTTAACGCATACGGACCAACAAGAACGCATACAAGTAGTTGGGGCCCTTCTCTGGCTCTTCTTCTTGCTCTTAATTATGATGCATCTCATCCAGTGGAGCTCAGTGCTGCTGCGCAACGTGGCACTACACTAAAGGTTCTATACCGTAGAAAGCCATAGAATTATTGCTTCAAAATCCACAATATAGCGGGGGCACAAACGCTAGCAGGAAAACACTACGCTACTTTAGCCTTGGCGGTGGCATGTGTTGAGTTTTTCCCATGCCTCATGTTTCTCCATCTTGTCCATCCCGAGCCACTCTCATCCACAAGACACACAGTCTATCTCCTCTCTCGACACCCCCCAGCCTTAATTGGGAGTCAGGGAGAGCAGTGGAAATCGCATTAACGCGGGCCCTGTCTGGGCGTGCCATCCATCTTCTTTTTTATTACACCGCGCCGGGGCTGCCTGGGCGCTGCCGTTCGATTTGTCACCGGCCTCGTTCGCTGATAACAGGCATTTGTCATCGCCTTGCCTCCCTGTTAATGTCATCATCTCCTCCCTGACAGCAGCGGCCCTCCGCTGGGGAGCGCTGGCGACAAAGCACATCCGTCACGCGAATATTTCCACGGCTAAGGGGACCGCGCACCGCAATAAGCCACATTAAGGCACTTATGAAGGCTGCAGAGCGGGCCTGCGCACGCGCGCGCGCTTCCATCAGACGCGCACGTGAGGAGTGTGCTCGTTAGTGCAGCATGAGGGGTGGAGGTGGGGGCAGACGGGGAGAGGAAGAGGTAATTTGTTGCAATTAATTACACAGTGAGTGTGGCTTTGTTGTGTGGGAGAGCATTTTATCTGTTGGACTTCTTCCTGCGCCAGCCTGTGATGCTATTTGGCTGATTTATCGACTGGGTCTGCCAGAGGGCTGTGCGTGTCACGTGTTTCATAATGCGCTAATGTCATCCACACACTCAGATGGCGTGTAGGCTGAGTGACAAGGAGCACTTTGTCGGGCAGGACGTTTCTTTTATGTACAGCCGCACTTTGTGGTCATCTCTCATGGACTGAACCACTTTGTCATTCAGCAGCAATCCGCCAACTCCAAAGGTTGGCCCCCTCCTTTTCTTTTCTTTTTGGCTTGCCCTCCTTTTTCATTCGTTCTTTATGTGACAGCGGACTGTAGCAGAAACTGCTCAGATAAACACAGTTATTGGACCGTATGGTCAAACAGATCAAATTAGCTGATGTTTATAGCACTAGCGTATGAAGCGCCATCAGGGACAGGATTGAGGGTGACCTCTGACACATGACTGAAACACTAACATGCACACATACGGACACACTCGCATTCACACAACTGAAATGCTCTCACATGCATTCCATTCCTGCACACTACTAAAATGCTCTCTCCCTGATAAAAGGTTCAAGACGTGGCAGGATATGAGACGATGTGACAAAGGACAGGGGTAGACGTATATGATGTATGATGGATTCACAATGCCACGTAGTCAAAGTGAAACCAACGACGGCCATCTTGTGCTGCCACTCGTTAAGTGCGGCAAACTCAAAAACACTAATTTCTCTTCAGCATTTTTACGTTGTTTTCTGTCTACACGGCAAAAATGACACCATTTGAAATGCTAGTTTGTGAGAGCATTTCAGTTACACGTGCGATATTTGTGACTTATGTTGGTGACGCCCCCCCCCCCACGTCTTACTTTCAGTCCCGGACACGCAACCATGTGACAATATTTGTCGTACTCGTTTGTGTTAGTTCTGCAGGGGGGCTGACAGATGGAAGGAAATCGATCCTTCAGCATCCTGTATGACTACCAACGTCATATGACACATGGTGCGTTTGTTATCCAGGCTGCAGACGAGCACTTTTATGATAATGGCAGCTTTTATACGCTGGGCGAGAGCAAGGTTGTGCAACACAATGTGAAGCAGGAGTGGACATTACGTTTTAATGTCTCATTTCCATGCTGATGATGGAATAAGACGGTTAAGTCTCATACATGTAGACCACATGCTGTCTGTTGCGTGTTTGAATTTATTACATCAAATGTAACACTGCGTTAAAATTCAAATCTGTAGTAGGTTGTGTGGCTTATTGGAAATATTTTTAACATATGGCTGTAATACTTTCAGGATTTTTTCTAAAAGATTTTTCTGGGTGCTTCAGGGATTCTTTTTTTTATGGTCTGTTTTTGAGATAACGAACGAACCGAGTAGTTAAGTCCACAGCTGATGAATAAATAAATGCGTTCTGACCAACCACTTGTAGTATTTCTTGGAATGAGATTTTAGAAGCAATAAAACCTTAAAGCTGTAGAAATGGAGCATTATTAAGCAATAGCGCTGCCCCATAGGCAAGTGACACAAAGTGGAGAATGCCAAAAAAAAGTTATAAAACATTTGAAACATTAATGGTTTATAAATTCTTAATTTTATTGAATAAGTATTTTAAAACATCAACAGGAGTGCTGATAAATAAATCAAGACATAAAATGACTACTACAGTAGCCACAGTATCCATCTCTCTTAAATAAAGAGACAAACATTCCATTTGGTGCATGAGAAAAGAAGAACAAAAATATAGTTGTTTTTTTTGTCAAGACACTCAAAGTGCGCACTGACACTACAGTGGCCATGTCCCCTCTGAGGTGTCATATTTATATACATACAGTATGATGTGAACGCTCACGAATGGTCATGGGATGCGTTCACATATGTGCAGAAAGGGCAGGGGAACCAATTTCCTGGATAAATGGCGATTAAAATGCTTGGACACTTGATTAGAGACGCATTGCCGTGTGACCTTGGAGTCACACGCTGTAAAGAAGATTCTCTTGAAACCTTGTTGCTTGTAAAAAACACAAGGACAGTCACATGAGTTGAGCCCATACGGCCTTTGCCTTAACAATAGCCTTTTTTTTTTATAACACCTTCTATACCTCTGTCATAGTTCCATCAGACTAACTTTGCATCCTAAAGGCCCAGGGTCCCATAGCCGTTCATGAGAGACATTTTCAGTTGCTCATTAGATGTCAGCTCCTCTTCAAGGATGTTGTTCTTGGAGGCAAACATCTGACTGATTTCCATAAAGGTTTTGTTCCTGGTCTCCGGAATGATGAAGATGGTGTAGATGGCCACTCCCAGGCAGATCACACAGAAGATCAGGTAGCAGTAAGGACCAGTTGCCAGCTGTAGAGGACATATAGGAAGGGGGAAAAAAACTAGGGGTGTCAAAATGAGTGTGTTAATTTGTAGTTAATTTAAAATTCCTTTAACGACACTCATTTTTTAACGCGCGATTAACGACCGCCCCTTACTTGGAAAGCCTGTACTGGGGGAATTTCAACGCAGCTGACACATCCATGTCAAAATTTAGCAGTAACATATTTAACTCATTCACTGCCATTGACGGCTATAGACGTCAAAAATTCATTTTAACTTTCTATTAGTTTTACACTTTTTACACTTTTGTTAATAAGAGTATGAAAACCTTAAAACATATTGTACATTTAGAACAGATATAACATTTCTGATTAATTGTGAGTTAATTATTGAAGTCATGTGATTAATTAGATTATTATTTTTTTAATAATCGGATGACTTTACTAGTTAACTCATGATTAATCTCAATTTTCTAGGTTTTCACACAAGTCGGGAAAAAAAGTTAAACTAATAGTAACGTCTATAGCCGTCAATGGCAGTGAATGAGTTATTAATAATGCATATATTTGAGGACACTGGGGTCAAGTTGTATTTCACAATTTTAAAAAAGTTTCAGAATTTCACAAGTTACTTCATGTTAAAGATTAGATCGCTCTTAATTTGAAAAGAAAAATGCACTGAGCTGCTACCAACGTCTTACAAATGCAATTATGCCATCTAGTGGCAAAAAAATGACCTCAACACAAATCAATATCACACTAGTTTTTTTTATAGTACTGTATATCTTTTTAATTTTAACTCAATTTTATGAGTTATTATGAAATTACTGAATCAATGACTAAGAGAAGCAGCCATATTTCTATTAGTTTACCATTTTATTTGTTTTCCTTTTAACAATTTTTTAACATTAATCGTGAGTTAACAATTGAAGTCATGCAATTTATTACGATCAAAAATGTTAATCGCCTGGCACCCCTAAAAAAAACACCTCTTGAAGTGCGATCATGCTGTTCTGCTGGTATAACGTGAACTGTATCTGATTGATCGTTAGTGTTTGCATGCGTCACTGTTTTTGATTGTCGTCATCACAGAAGATAGCGTAACACACGAGACCTCAATGATCAATTGATTACGCATGCGTTCTGCGTTTTCTGTGAATGTTTTTGCAACACTCATTCCAAAAGAAGGAGGCACCTTAACAAAAAGTCACTTCGATTAGGGTTTGTGAAGAAAGTTAACCTGGTGATCGTCACAAAAACTATTGTCACACTTGCCTTGTCCGAATATAAACAATTATTAGTTGTTTATATTCCTTCTGTAATCATCCAACGGAAACAGAAAGATGCAGACGGTAGCTTGTTTTCTTTTTGGTCAGGATTGTCCCCTGCCCCCCTGGGGAACCCGGTTCAAAGACCATCCACCCCCAACGTCCTCAGTACTTACGGCTGTAGCATTGAGCAAGACACCGACACCCCGGATTGCTCCCCGGGCGCTTCAGTTGCCCCCTGCTCCAGTGTGTGCCACTAAAAGTGTGATGGGTCAAATGCAGAGGTCCAATTTCGTGTGTGAACATGACAAATAAAGATTTGTCTTCCACTTCATTGTTCACAAAAAGTAAAAGGGTGAATGTTCATAACAACAGCATGTACCGACTGCTGTCTTTATGTGGTGATTTGTCTCCCTCTCTTTCTTTCTTGGGTTAGGGTTAAAATTATTGCGTCCTAATGATCACTGAAATATGTTTTGTCTCTTGTCAAAGAATAATTCTTGTGCTGGAGCCTACACAGCGAATTCTATTGAAGACTGGAGCAGAGTGAGCGAGCATGCTGACCAAGGAACATATTTGCACGCCATGTCCGCGTCATCAAGCCGCAGTTTGAATATCTTAGCTTCAGAGATCTGTCAGGAACACCCAAATGGATTTCCAAGACAGGAAGATGAAAATGAGTCGAGCAGTGTTTCCCAACCTTTATTGAGCCAAGGCATATATTTCACACTGGGAGAAAATAAAATCCCACGGCATACCACTTTGCAAAAATGTCACAAAAAGTGGCTGCATATTAGGGGTGGGAATCTTTGAATGTCTTACAATTCGATTAAATTACGATTTTTGGGCCTGCCATTCGATTCAGAATCTATTTTCGATTAGGAATGTTTTTTGATTCAAAATGATTTGACTGACAGAGATTTTTGCTTCAATCTATAGATGTGCAAGGAATTGTAATGATCTACTCCAGTCAGACTCGCTAATGCTAATTAGCGCGTTACTCGCGGCACTTTTATCACTCAAAAGAACGGCTCCACACTGCAAAAAAACAACTTTTATTGGAATAACTTGATCGTGACTTTTTCCTTCTACTCTCTAATGTGGCTACAACTTAACACACACTGCCCCTAAGTGGCCGAATCGGGTACAACATGAACAGCGCTCCAAATAAAGGCACACACAGACGAAGGCAAGACAGTATAAAATAATTTAAATAAAATCGATTTTGGGACATTTAAAATCGATTCTGAATCTTTCTAAATGAGAATCGCGATTCTTATGGAGATTATTTTTTGGCACACCCCTACTGCATAAGTAACTTTTGCCATTTCTTGGAAGAGCATTTAATCACTTAATCAGCCTGTTGCTATACGTTGCGGACATAGATAGATGAACAAAAATAATTTGTTTGTAGTAAATAAATATTTATTTCATTCAAATAAGTGACACTGGAGAATGTCCCGCCTGTTGATTCCTCACAGCACAGTGATGTGCCCCAGCATAATGCACTGTAAACCCGAACGTTCAAAATAATAAATAGATTAAGTACACAATACTGTACGCTTTTATGAGTAATTTGCACTAAAAAAAAAATTATTAAATTGAACTATACTAGATTTTAGGTAACGTAAAAAGATAAATTAGCTATAACTTAATACAATTGAGTTATTTCGTGATTAAAACCTTGTTTCAAAAAAGGTACAATTTACAACTAAAATATAAAACATACTAAAAATAAAAATGTATGTAATGTAATATTTTATGATTTGTGTATATGTGTCATAATTTATTTTACTTATTACTTGTTCTCAGTTTCCTACCTGGTTTACGTTAGATTATAAACATATGCTCATAGCAGACGGCGTGGTGGCCAACAACATGTCTGTCTCCTAGTCCAGAGGTTGTGAGATCGAATCCGGCCCTCTGGCCTACCTGGCTGGAGGTTGCATGTTCTCTACGTTCCTGTGTGGATTTTCTCCAGTTTCCTCCCACATTCCGAAAAATATGCATGGTATGTTAATTGAACACTGAAAGTGTACCCTGCCTACTTCCGGATGACAGCTGGGATAGGCTCCAGCATTCCTGCGACCCTCGTGTGAATACCGTGTACTTATGGTTTGGACTTCTGTTAACTTAATCCAGTGGTTTTATAACATTTATAAGTTAGTAACTGAGAATAATTGAGTCGCTGTAACAGAAAGCTTCTAAGTAATGATGTATAATGTAAAATAATTTGTTGCGCTCCCGCTTTTTATGACTCATTAAGAGTGTAAACATGAATGTGTTCTGACCTCAAGGAAGGGAAAGACGAAGCCAATGGTGAAGTTGGACAACCAGTTGAGACAACCTCCCATCGTGTAAGCTGCTGGTCTGTGCGACTGTTTGAACAGCTCCGCAGTGATCAGGAAGGGCACGCCGGCTACAAGAGATTGGGAAAAATAGGTTGAGTATTTAGTTGATGACCTTGATATCCATCTTAAGACAGATCAGTACAGTAGTAGCACCGTGTGCTGAATTGTTGTGAAAGGGTGTTGGAATGGATAATTGCTCAAATAACTTTCAAAAGTATGTTTATAAATAACTGATGCGACCGCAGACACACCTGTGAAATAGTCAACTGCACAGCAGGTGCTGTAAATTTAAGCGGTAAATAGTTTTCCAGAACAAAACAGTAACTTTTCTTCATTGAAAATACAAAAGGCATTCTCCTTTTTTTCAATATAAGCTTTATTTTGTGACGACGAAGACGTTTGCCATGTTGGGAAAAGACCAAACTATAAGAAGAATACCTTAATCAATACTTGTGCAATTCATTAATATATATTTTTTTAACTTTTAGATTGTCTGTCGGCTTTAAATACACAATTCTTCATTGTTAAAAGTGAAAGCGATTAAGGAGAAATGTGAATTTTTTCTCTCTCTAATGCTCCAACGTTAAGTATTACAAATGCTGTCCTCGTTATCTGCGCATGATAATTGCGCAGATGAAGGTTTAATATTGTCAGGCTAATAACGAGGCCATAATTTGTCAACATCTGTGGTATGTATGGGAGGCGTCATGGTGCGTGCAGACTTTAGTCTGACGGAAGCTGCATTCATCACGCCGAGCCGATGAACAATGAGCCATTAAAAGTCTAATTGCGGCAACACAAACCCTCGTCTGTGCGCCGAAGTATAGATTTTTGCCTGCTTGACGAATGACGTTGTGTATGCCGGATTCTCCCCAATTCATCATCCTCGCAGGTCCACTCAACATGGCTCCCAATGTTGTAAATGATTGCCTCTTAATTCACTTCACTCAACTCTTTCTCTTGTATAAATGACTGTGGGAATGGATGTGGTGTGGCACTTAAGACTTCCTAATTTACAAGACTAATGAAATACAATATCTGTGTGCAGGCGAGATGGAGAGAAGAAGAAGAAGAAGGAGAGAGGGAGGATATGGCGCTCGGTTGCATCATCAGCCTGTGTGTCCAGAAGGAGGCAGTGTTACCTTACGCACAGGACAAGACCCCATAGTGTGCCGAAAATTGTGTAGACAGGTTTGAATCCGGAGTCATTCTACGTTATTGCATGATTGTTGAAAAGGTGTTTAAACCGCATTATAATGCAGTACAACTGTGGGATTGTCCCACAAAAATAAACATGTTTACATAATAATTGGTTACTATATTCAAATGCAATTAGAATTATTACAAAAATAAATAACACCTTTTGTTGGTAAAGTAAAATGTATGTTATTTTGATTTAATAAAAAAAAAAAAAACTTCAAAGCGGTACTGCTTGGGTGCGGTGTTTGCATCAACTTTGCTACACAATAAAATTCATTTCAAAACATACAAGTTAGCATTGAACCTGAATTTATTTTAAGCCACTGACTAAAGTGTAAAACTATAACTATAAGGGAAGCCTGTAAGCAAGAAAATAAAAACAGCAAAAACTGGAAATAATCAACAGTGACTAAATGGTGCTCTCATTTAAGTATTTACCTGGACCAATGCAGAAGCCAGCAATAATCCCAACCACGCAAGCCACACTGATGTAGCCCATAAAGGGCAGCTGGTCCTGTGATTGGCCAAAAAAACGAAATATCATTTTACTGTGATTCAAATGTTCATTCAATGTAAATGGCTATAAAGTACAATAAGGCAGGAAACAAACTTCACTAACTAACTAATAATAATAATAACAATTAAAGGGATCAAAAGACACTCAACAACAAGTCATTGCATTGTATGTCGTTATTATGGACTCTAAAGAATCATACCCCCAAAAATATATAGTAGATAAATCCTCTTAAAGTTAAAAACTAGAACTTAATTGGACAAATAGGATGGCGGTGTACCTGGAAGAGGACGGACACGGTGATCCCAGCGCAGCAGAGGCTCATGAAGATGTAACCACCAATCATCAGAGGTCTTCGACCTACACGCTCGATTGTAAAACACTGCAAGGTTGGAAGCAAGGTGCTGTCAATTCATGTGTCTGCGTGTAACTACAGTTTACGTCATATATTCATGAATTCATTTTCTATAACAATCACACTTTTCAATATTGCATTTGCCTTTAATTGTCAATTATATGTGGCAGGTTGTGAAGCATGATAATGCAATTATATCACGCTGACAGTTTTCTTAGCGTGTGTGCACTCACACCCAGCATTCCAGAGATGACCTCAATAGCTCCAGTTCCCACGGTAGTATACTGGATATGGGGCTCTGGAATTCCAGCATTCTTAAATATATCATTTGTGTAGAACCAAATCTGAAATTGAGAATAAGTGAAAATGAAGACCATCAACATGTTAGAACTCATCATCGTCCCATCAAACGTCGCTCACATTCATTTGAGCTGCAGCGCATTATCTGGACAACATGTGACAAGGGCTGACTTTGAAATTAATTTGTGTATTGTCATTAATCATATTTTGCGGATGCAACATCTATCGCTGAGGCAGTGTGGACGAACTTGTGATGGGCGTGATTAAATGCCCCTGTTTTGATGAAGTAACCAAGTCAAGCGGCCGTGCATGCATGTACACACTTAAATGAAATAGAGAATGAAAACAAGGAACGATTAAATGAAAGCAATTATATATAATGATTTGATCATTAATAATTGTCAATAAAATGCGATTTTTTTGACTAATCTCATTGTGGCGGCGGGATGAAAAGAGTAGACAGTGGCCACTACAAACAGCTCCTGGGCTGATGTCATCCCTCAAGGTGCAGTACAAGGGAGGCACCTTGAAGGCTCTCGCCTGCAACCACTCAGCTGAATCTTCTAAACTTAAAACCCAACTGTCCTCTAAGCTCCACTTGGAACCTGTTAATAATATTTCTGTCAGGGAAAAGGTGAGCTGAGTGCTGCTGTGAATATCATGAAACTGAAGGTCATAGTCCAGAGTTTAACATCCAAAGTGAAGGGTAAAATGGGGAAGTTAATGTCATTCACATTTTATACACATATGTCCTGCTTTGGTTTGTAACGCGTCCAATTAAACGGCAAAGTAGTCTGTAAAATGGCAGATGGAGTCTCAGATAAGGAGCTCCACTTTGCTGACAGCAAAATGTTTCTGGGATCAACATGGTCTGGTCGTTTTTTGTGTTTCGTGTCTTTGGAATGGTTCTGAGGTCCATTTCACAGCATGTTTCTGAAGTTCTGTAGAGCTTATGTGAGTTACACTGGACTGGTCATCAGCCATTCACAAAATGTGAAATACTTCTCAAAGATGACTAAATAATAGGGCTTATCGGGCGGGTTTTTTATGAACCCTGATGAAAACCCCAAATTAGCTACATCCATATGTTTTTGTCGCTCAGTAAGATATACAGGGTACTTCTCATTTATTATTATTTATAATATATTTCCGTTATCATTTTTAAACAAAAATGTCTTTATATGTTTAAAATTAAAATATTTTTTGTTTTTTGTTTTTGATTTTCATGCTAATATTTTCTCTTTTACTGCAAATGAATATCGGTTATAGGCTCCTACTAATAATCGGTATTGGCCCTGAAAAAACATATCGGTCTATCACTACTAAATACATACAGTACATACATTCTTCTCATTCCGCAGATTTTTCTGTTCTGTTTTTTCCTTTTGTGCCATCAGATACCCAGCTGATGTAATAAGATGGCCAAAGAAGGAGATAAAAGTCACTGACATCAAGACAAGGAAATTCCTCACTATGAATGTCAGGTGTGATCCCAAGTCCTGCATCCTCAAACTGTACACTAAGCAGAAGGGGGACGCCTTGATGACATGTATCAAGAATATGGTCCCCATTGATGAGCTGCAAAGTGAATGCCTCAGGAAAGAGAAACCCCACGACGACAATACAATGAACAGGAACCATTGTGGCGGGGGAAGCCCTGCACTGCATGTACCACTGATAGTTAAAAGAAAAGGCTGATACGGAGATATAGATATGTTCAGGTTCTGCCTTTCACGTAAGCTGTTATGGATCATTCATTGCCATAAATTCATAAAAGAAAACGACAATTATTAAAAATTAGGGGCGACAGGCAATTACATTTTTTAATTGTAATTAATCACATGACTTTACTAGTTAACTCACGATTAATCACAAAATTTACATCTGCTAAAATGTACAATAAAAAAATCTAGGTTTTCATACTCTTGTTAACAAAAGTGGAGATTTTTTTAAAAACTAATATAAATAATTCAAATGAATTTTTGACGTGTATAGCCGTCAATGGCAGTGAATGAATAAAAAAAAGAAAAGAAAATATTATTAAAAATTTGAGGCGACAGGCAATTAAATTTTGTAATTGTAATTAATCGCATGACTTCACTAGTTAAATCACGATTAATCACAAATTTTATATCTGTTCTAAATGTACAATTAAAAAAATCTAGGTTTTCATACTCTTGTTAACAAAAGTAAACTAATATAAATAGTTATAATGAATTTTTGACGTTTATAGCCGTCAATGGCAGTGAATGAATAAAAAAAAGAAAAGAAAATATTATTAAAAATTTGAGGCGACAGGCAATTCAATTTTGTAATTGTAATTAATCGCATGACTTCACTAGTTAACTCACGATTAATCACACATTTTATATCTGTTCTAAATGTACAATTAAAAAAATCTAAGTTTTCATATTCTTGTTAACAAAAGTAAACTAATAGAAATAGTTATAATGAATTTTTTACGTTTATAGCCGTCAATGGCAGTGAATGAGTTAACTTAAACCGTCACCCTTCAACATGATTAGTTGTCGAGACAAACGGATAGAAGTCACATGGTGCTCATTATAAATGCTTGAAAATGTAGAACACACTCTATATGTTCACGTTCCGCTGCTGCAGTCTGCAACATCTGGGACTGGCAGACCCAGCGGGGCGCACCCCTGCTGGGGTTTTCTTCTAGCACGTGAACCAGCATGCCAGCAGATTCCACTGGCACAGTGCAGTGAGTACCGGAGTGTGTTGCCTGTATGTAGATGGGTCAACCCTCCAATGGGCTGCGAGAGGAGACCTGAAGATAATGAGGCGTGGTTGTTTGCCCCCTGCTTAGTGGGACTGTGATGTATGGACAGGAAGGCGTACAGATGGGGATGGGGGGAGGGGGGGGGGGCACACAGTGGGGGGGTGCCATAACAACTGCACAGCCTTTGCACAAACATGAGCGAGTCAATCCAAGTTTTCCCGACTCACCGCATCAATGCCAGACAGCTGCATGCCGATGTTGACCACGACAATGGTGATGACTTGCCAGCGAACGCATCGGTCCATGAGGAGCCCGCACACGGATACAGTCTGGGTGGAGGACAAAGAGCGTTGTTCCTCCTGCATCTCCTCCACCTCTAACTGGATGTTGCCTTTCGCTCGGAACCACTTGAGAGCTGGAGGACAGAGGATATGGCATTTTCAATTTGGTAGTTGAAAAAACAATGCGATTAAGAATATACTGCAATTTCAAACCTGCAATGGTGGCATGAACATTTCCCTTTTCTATCAACAGGTACCGTGGACTCTCAGGAAACCATGGCAACAGCATCAGCTGGACCAAAGTTGGAAATACTATCAGGGACATGAGCAGAGGCCAGTGCTCTTCCTGGAAAGAACACATGCAGCTCAAACTTGACTGCCCATATGCTTCACACTCCAGTTGAACACCACAATGTCAATACCTTTCCCATGAGCTCTTGGAGGCCCAGAACCTGAGCAATGAAGACCCCGAGGCAAATGTGGATGCTGGGAATAAGAGTCAGGAAGCCTCGAAGATTCTTGGGGGCAATCTCACCAAGGTACATTGGCACCACACTGAGAGAGATACCTGTGCATCGAAGACAGAGAAAAAAAATACGGTACACAGGCCTTTTTTTCTTTTTTACTTTTTTACAAGGCAGGAAAGAGAGAAGCAGCAAAACATTATCAACTGATTTACTGAATGAACTATTTGAATGATTTTGACTACTTTTTGGACATTTGGGCCTACCCGAGTGTACTCCAACAATGAAGCGCCCGATGACGACCATGGATGGCTCCCTCCATGCTCTGCTGAGGCCCATAAGACCTCCCCCAATAAACACGAGCAAAGTTGTTCTCACCAACGTCCCCTTCCTATTTAGACACACATTTTCACTCAATTTAAATTAAAAAAAAGACGTTTTTTTTACCCATCAATACAGCCTGTAGCCATTGAATATGAAACAAAAACACTAACCTTCCATACTTGGTTACAAGTCTCCGCACTAGCAGGGCTCCAATCATTCCACCGATTGCAAAGATGGACACCGTGAGGGAATACAAGATTGTGAGGTGCTTCTCATCTGGAATCCAGCCATACGTTTCTTGGAGTGACTCATTGTAGAAATTTTTGATGTACTAATGGAGGGAAAGAAGTGAATGCTATTACTGTTGTCAACACAGCAAGCATGAAAGGTTTTATGGATGGATGGATGGAATTCAGTTAGTAAATGCACCAAGTTCAACTTTTAAACTCATCTGAACTATTTTTCAACAACATGAACGTTAGTGCATGGCTGAAAACCTGCAAACATAATAATACATGAATAATTTAATTGTATTGAATACAGAAAAATCATACTGAATTGTTGTGCATACTATATATCGCTGGCGTCGGGCCAAAAAGCTTGTACCTCCAAAATAGTCACTTTTACTTTGCATCATCGAAGAGAGCAAGCTATTTTCAACACTTTTGATTGGTCAATAATTCACAACACCCACATTGACCAAAAGTATATATTTTTGTAAAAATATTAAATTTGCCAGATTGTGACTTGTGAGGTTTTGGGCCGACGCCAGCGATATGCTCTTTTGTGCAGCGCTGGTTCAAAACTATACTACATCTCAAAATGTCAAAATAAATTTGTGCTCCCTAAATGAAATAAAATAACGACACCACACATGACAGTATTTCATAAAATTAAGCCAGTAGTTTTAAAACTAACATTTATAAACTAGAAAAATTTCCGCGGAAATTTTGAATGGGCCTGCTGACTCTTGCAAGGTGGAAAGACGCAATACTTGTAGCAATAGTAGTAGTAGTATAGTAGTAGCAAGTACTTGTAGTAGTAGTAGTAAGTAGTAGTAGTAGTACTTCTACTTGTAGTAGTAGTATTAGTAGTACTTGTAGTTGTAGTAATTTTAGTAGTAGTCAAATGGCTAAGATGGCCGCCGACCCAGGTGGGCGAGGGGGAGAGAGTCCTTGGCGTATCTAATGAATTGGCCAAGATGGCCGCCGCCCTGGGCGAGCGGAGTGGCGAGAATCCTGGGCGTACCTAATTAATTGGTCAAGATGGCCGCCGACCTGGGTGGGCGAGGGGGAGAGAGTCCTTGGCGTACCTAATTAATTGGCCAAGATGGCCGCCGACCCAGGTGGGCGAGGGGGAGAGAGTCCTTGGCGTACCTAATCAATTGGCCAAGATGGCTGCCCGTACATAGGCCAAGCCTTGAGTACACCAAGAAAAAAAGGGGGTGAGTTGAGCTCAACAGTAAAAGAGATGATTGGCTGAGGCAGTTGCTATGCAGAAGTGAGAGACCAGGCAGTATCAAAAAAATTCATTCGGGTGGCATCAAAACCATTCGTTCTGTAAAATTATACCGTGAGTTAATCAATCAACTCAAAAAAGTGAGGCAACAACTCAAAGAAGTTGAGGTAACATAATATCTCACTTTTTTTTTTTTTTAGTTCTGCTAACTTATTCGAGTTAACAAAACAGTGTGTAATTGGCTAACCAACTAACAAACCATCCCTGCGCTTGAGCCTAATCAGTCACACGATGACAAAATCATTTTTGTTTGCCATCTATTGTATGCTGTATGATTGTGATGCTCTGTTGATAATTTGTTGACCTTTGACTTTTTATTTTATTTTTTACAAATATTCTGTCATTTTGAATTTGATGCCTAACACATTCCAAAAAAAAAGGGGGCTCCAGGTGGCGGAGTGGTACCGTCACATACCTACGATGCAGGTTGGCGTGAGTTCGCTTCCCCGCCATCGGAGACCATATTGTATGTGTGAAATACAAAAACAAAAAAAAAACATTCAAAAAAAACATTTCTGTTACAGGCGACAAAAGACTAGAAAAGTTGAGAATACTAAAATAAAATACCTGTTTTGTATAGTATTTTTTAATTACATTTGGTTTTAAACACGTCCCAACTAAATTGGAATTAGGGTTTGTCAGTAGGATAGTTTTCAGTCTTAAACATTGTCAGAGTTAACAAGAAAGTTGTCTCACATCTTGTGGAAGACGGTTCCAGATTTTAGCAGGATAAAACTGAAACGCAGCCTCACTGTGTTTGGAGCCAAATCCTGTGTGTATGTGCACCGTTTGTGGTAACATGGCACTTTGACACAAATGTTTGGCTCACAAAGGACTACCGGTATACTATATTTGATGCAATATCCTCAGTGAAATGACTTTATACACCCGATATAACATCTTAGTTTATGCGTGAAGACACACAATCCATTCATTCTCAGAAAGAAAATAATGATTCACTTTAACGCCATCTTCCGCAACAAAACTGCTTGTTCATTATTCGTCCAAAAGCAAATGGGCAAATCCGCATTATGCACTTAATCAATCTGAATGGGGCAATTAGACATGAAGGAAGTGGACCCGCTGTATGCTTGTGAAAAAGAGAAGGGCCTCAACCTTGACTTGCATGATGACATCTGAACAGTGAGCATGGGTTGAGTTCCCATTCAGTGATGGTGTCTGTCTCTATATCTGCTGATTGGCGACCAGTCCAAATTAGTCTGCTTTTTGGGCTAAATCAGCTCCCCAAAAGCCTGAACAGGATATCAAAAACTCATGAATGGATGGATGAAGATTTATTTTCTCTTGTCTGTCACTCAACCAAATTTATTTAAACCTTTGGAGATGTATTTTTTTTTAAGTAAAAAAAAATATATATACATACATAAATAAATACATTTGTATTACATTTTTGAATTATATTTTTCAGATATCTGTCATTTATTTATTTATTTATTTGGAATTTTGGCAGGACAAAATGTTATTCAAATGAGGGGGCGGTCCTAAGCGCGTCTCAGGTTGTACTCTGTTGTTGCAAACTGCCTTTCATTTTCCTTTCATCACCTCGACTTGTTGTCGAGCAACTCAAGTCGCAAGTTGTGGTGACGGTGGCCAAGATAGTCGTCCATTGTTGGAGTTCTCCAAAGCAAGCCGGCGAGACTTCCTTTTTCGCCAACCCGCTCTCTCGACCATTGAAAGGCAGTTTGCAACGACTGAGTCCAACCCAAGACACGCTTAGGACCGCCCCCTCATTTGAATAACATTTCGACCTGGCCGTATGGATCAAAAGTGCCAGGGACCTTGGACATTTCTCAGAAATGAAAAAAAATCGACATTCATTCGTCCTGTAGACATAATGAATGGAGGTCAATGGGGCATGCCTGTGTGGATTTAGCCTGATATTTTGAAGTAGTGATGGAAATTAGACACATGATTGGTCACCCTGCTCACCAAGTCAAGGCAAATCCATTTCAGAATAATGAATTGATGCAGAGTGAGTAGCTAGTAAACACAATTCGATAGGCTGAGTGGTGCTCAATAGATGCGTTACCATTAGACTCAGATTTACGCACTCATGAGGTGCTTTTTGAGACGTGTTGAAATATAAGTCACTTTTTTCGCATTTTCTGTAGTCATGTGACCCCGCCCGGTAAAAGGAAGAAAAGGAAGGTGGAAGTACATGGCCACTCGCTTTTGTGTCGGAATTGCTCCTGAGGGGACAACAAGTCTTAGTGAGCCAAGGCTGCCGCGGCTCCATACCCGCATACTATTTATTCTCGTGACGTTCATGAGGAGCCGTTAGCGTGACGTGACCGCCTACAAGAACTGCAAGATCTCGCGAGAGTCAAGGCGGGACAGTAAGAGAACTGCGCCTCAGAAACAAATCTCTCTTCAATGGAAACACCTACAAGTCAAAACTGTACTTAAGCGAAATAATATAAATATTGATTTTATTTTTATGTTGTTTTTGCACAATAACAAGCCTCAATCACTCTATTTCAGAAAAAAAAAAATCCATCACCTTAGCCGCCATGGTTCTAACCTCTTCAGGCCGAAGCAGTCGATTAGACAACATTTGAGTGAATCAGCTCCGCCCACTAATTTGACGGGTGAGTTTGACAGATAAAATAAATTCATGAAACGCTAGGAACATGAAATAAATACATACAGAAATAATTATATATATATATATATATATATATATATATATATATATATATGTGTGTGTGTGTGTGTGTGTGTGTGTGTGTGTGTGTGTGTGTGTGTGTAGGTAATTTAATTAATGACACATTTATTTAATTATTAGTTCATTTAATTCCATATTTAATTAATAAATGACACATTTAATTATTTCATGACACATTTATTTAATTATTTAATGGTGTATTCATTTATTTAATTTGGGCACTTTTGGTCCTCCATAGGCTGTAGCCGACGCCGTAAAAATAGAATACAACCCACGAGAGGCTAGCAACAAAGTCAAGATTGACATTTGTATTTTAAAAAATGTTGACGCCAATATTCCCCCCCCCCCCCTCCTTTTTACTGAAAATGAATATCGGCTTCAAATATCGGTTATCGGCCTCCTTGACTATTAAGAATCGGCATTTGTATCGCCCCTTAACATATCGGTTTATCTCCATAATGAATGCGGTAACAAGAGTCTAAACAATAAGTAAAATACTGTAAATTATAGTACAATATAATAAAGTGTTACATTGAGCACTGCACACCAACCATGGAGCGCACATGCTTCACCATGGGGTGAAACTGATTGTTTCTCTCCTCTCTCCGGTTGAGCACCGTTTCAAATCCAGCATTGAAGGGTTGATCAAGGCACATGATGGAAGCACTCTTCAATTTAACATGCAAAGCCACATGACCCCCACATGATAATCGGACACATCACCTCGACACGTTTGCTTCAGATGACAACATGCAGCTTTGGTTCATAACAGAGACATTTGAAATGTTCCCAGAGATTTTTAAACATCTGTAACAGTGATACAAACCTGCGCAGGCGAGTTGACCACAGCAAGATTGAATCCATACAGCATGGAGCTGCCAAACGACGCCAGAAATGCCACTGCCAGCAGTGACTTTGTCAGGTTCTGAGAAGAGGACAGACAGACATATAGACAGATAGATTCTTTATTTCCACACTTGTTTGTAGAGGAACCTTGAAGTGTCTTAAAAACCCATGTGGTCAAGTTGCCAACGTAAAAGCTTTGTCATGCAAAGTATTGCAAACATGTTTTGTTTACATAAAAGCAGAGCCAGCAATCAACAACAGTGGGAAAACAAGTACTTCATTTTAGGTTACAAATGATTAAAAGGTGGTCAACTAATTTTCCACGAAAATAAACAAATGTTAGTTTCACACATTTGAATCATGCGTAACCCATGTACAACGTTGTTCCCAGTATAAGCGTTATGTACATTTAGAGTATGTACTTAAAAAATTTTTTTTACTTAAAAGTACTTCTACAAAGGTTTTGCGTGTGTGTGAGCACTTTTGCAACCTCTGGTGTTGTGTGCAAATTGTGAATTGGGCACAATATACTGTACAAGAAATGTTAACAGGTTTTGTCACTTTGTCACTTATGGAAGACCAAAAATGCCCCCCAAAAAATAAAAAAATTTTAATTAAAAAGTGAAAATAAAAACGGATATAAAAAATATAATCAAAATTTAAATACAAAATAAATAAATATACATGGAAATAATATATATATATATATATAAAATACCAAAAATAAAAAACGAGATTCAAAAAATAAATGCAGAAATGCACAAATAAATATATAAATAGAATTAAATGTCAATCAATGAATAAAAAGGCTCTGCTCTCATATTTAGTTATTTCATGCAGATGCTGTCAGCATGAAATCCGTCATGAAATTTCAAATGAGGGAGCGGTCCCATGTGTATCTTGGGTTGAACTATTCGCCTATTGGTTGATCGACATGTCAGTCTATGTCGGACTCTGGCCATTCCAGAGCAAAGGGAGAATTCACACACCAAAGAAACAATGGACCTTGTTGTTTACAGAAACTTGTGTGAAGTTGTCGAGCAGCTCAAATTGTGGTGACAGTGGACAACATAGTCGTCCATTGATATCATTATACGGCTAGGCTTGAAAGTTGACCCCCGGGGTATGTATGAAAACAACTGCAAACGTACAAACGCTAAATGCCGCTTAATAACGTAAAAATGCTATTATTCGTTACCAAATTTCACACTCATATCTCTATTAATGTCAACTTCAACCTCTGAAAATATCAAAACATTTGCCAAAGTATTTGGCATTTTATGGGCATTCAGTTTTTGGGTCACCATACAGTGACCTTATAAGTACATACCCCCAGGGTATGTAAACTTTCAAGCACAACTGTTAAAATTGAAGCTATATTTTCATCAGGCTCCGTGTGTACTTATAAGTTGGTTCTTAGATAAATAGATGTAGAACAGACAAAAAGCTGAGAGCGTCTGTTCATACAATACATGCATAGACACTTAAAGAAACGTGCGTGCTGGAGCGTTCCAACACGTGAAAATAGCGGCTAGGGGACAATGCTGCCCAGTCAACATTTAATTTAGCCTCATTACCAGCAAGATGAGTAAAGTACATTTTATTTCTAGAGGCCGGACATCCACGGTGTGTCGGTTACTGTTTTCAGTCTTTGTTCTATGGGGAGAGATGTTTCCGATTTTCACCTGCTTTTGAAATCCACAAACACATTCGTAATTTTCACATTTGTCTTTGTTTGTGGAAAACAAAATCAAACAATTACGTGAAAATAACGAACATATTTGTGGATCTGAAAATCACGACGTATGTATTTGTGGTTCTGAAAAACAGGTGAAATCACAAATTGATTTGTGTGAATAATTTTGAGACAAATATGTTTGCCCATTTAGGTTTGTTTCTAAAAAGGTAATATTCTTCTGAGCACAAATAAAGCCCTTTTCCATGTTGACAAAAGTAATTTGTTCAAAAACTGTGACGTTAAAGTTGTAAATAGAAAGAATCAGTTTAGTGATGTTTCAGTACTCACAGAGTTGAATTTAGCCTCGTTCAACACCAACAGCTCCTCCACCATTTCGGCAGTTAAAAGAAAGTCTCCCCGTAAGAAATGAGGAGAATGCTCATGTGTAAATCTTTATAAACTTTGTTAGTACACGCTCATTTGTACTTTCCCCGCCGCTGTGACCCAGCTGGGGGCGTGTTGAGGGCGGAAGCTTGTTCTACTAATCGACTCCAAACTGCCCGGCACACGCTCGTGTCACGTGACACAACAGGATGTCACTGGCATAGACAGATGACAAAAGATATATTATTAAATGAATGATTTTTTTGTAGACCAGTTAAGTGAAATTCAACAATTTCCTGTGGCACGGTGGCTGGCTGGGAATCACTGGACTTTTTAGATCATCAAAATTGAGCACCAGAAAATGATTGCAGTACATTGCAAGGCTCATTGTATGAGCAATCTTCTCAGTTGTTCGCTGCTGGCCCTCACTACTATCAGATCAGCACTGACGTACAATTGCTTTTACTTATATTTGTTCCGTGAGATCATTTTCACAAAAGTCTCTTCTCATTTCTTAGCATCACTTTTGGCTGTACTGCTCGGGGTGGCGCTACATGGTGGCTCTCTGAACTCCCGCCACGCCACGTCAAGGAGAAAATTCCTGCTATTTTCCCATGGATGCAGTTGTAATACCCTTGAGATTTTGTCGCTCGCAATTCCATTACAGCGGTACTTTGGAGTTTGAACATAATTCAAAAATGTTCAAAGCCCAAATCATTTTTCTCCATAGGAAATAATGTAAATGCAATTAATCTGTTCCCAAGCTCCAAAAACAGAAAATTCCAATTTTAATTTCTATTGATGTTTTTTTTTACATTTACACCCAAACAATAAAAAATACCTTACCTTTTTTGTTGTGGTGTGAGGGCTTCAGTAGATGATAAATACTCACCCACATACAAAAAAAATAAGAAAAAAGAAAAAAGAAAAAATAGAGGAAAAAAAAGTAGATGATAAATGCTATGTTAATGCTTGCTTTAGTTCAGTGCTGAGTTTGTGTATTTTACATTGGGCATATTGTTAGACTACTAAGCGGTCCTTGCGTGCGTTAACGTCAGGCACATTGTTGAACAGATAAGGGGGGTCCTCGTGCCAGTATTTACAAAAGTAGTCACGGTAGTTACAACGGCGCGATAATCTCTTTCCTAATTCCACTATGGTTCGTAGTCTGTACGAGTTCCGAGACGTTCAAACTCCGAGGTTGTACTGTATATTAACTGGAGGGATATTTAAAAAATAAAAATAAAAATCACAAATTGTCTGAATGGGAAGTGGTGATTAGCTGATCATTAGATCCAGCTGCGCTGCAGGAGGGAAACATAGAAAACTAAACCGAACTTGAGCACCCCTGATGTAAACACTCTCTGTACTTATTTATGTATGTGGCGCGTTTTTGTTGCTTGTTACTGCAATACTAGTGTAGCTCATACTACCAAAGACAAATTCCTTGTGTATTTATTGACCAATACAGATTACTACAGTATTCTGAATCTGGTGTTTTTTGTTGTTGTTGTGCTTTTTAGATATGATTTGAAGGAACGGGCCATGAATCGTGGAAAGCAAAAATGTCCCATCTGAAAAAAGCCTATAATATTTATATATGACAAGCATCATATATTCCTTACATAAAGTGAGTAGAATTATCCTTATAAGGACTGTATATGTCATATAAGATATATGTGCAATTATGGCCACTTTCATACCAAAAAGAAGCCATAAATCATATATGGGATTTTTGAACTAGTATGTGAATATTATAAGTTCTACCTATGTTTTATATATGTAATCTAAAATGTTTTATATATGATACAAGTAAATAACAAAATTTATGTATGAATTTTATAATTTATTTTTAAATGTATGTATTAAACTTTATATCAAATTCTAGTAAATTATTTCTAAGTATATTAGGCAATTTATATCTGTTTTTAATACCTTAGTAACACTCTTAAAAGTTGACTCTCATAAAATATGATTACCATGACAGGGATTCGATCCAGAGTACCTTGATTACAAGTGTGAGAACCTAACCACTGAGCTATCTTGCCACATGTTGTGTGACTATTGTAAAGAGAAGGACCTCGTGCTCGGTCCTTTCATTTTGCCCAGGCTAATAATAACTGAAATGTTTACCCAAACTTTAACAGTCCAGTTTTTGCAGGGAAGTCTCTTCTGTGAGTGAAAATTACTTCATGTGCCCAAATTACTTTGTTTTCAAATGTCAATGTTTCCTGTGACATGCGAGGAGAAAGAAAATGTCGCCTGGAGAAGTGCCCATGCTAAGGCGGAGCTTAATTACATCTCTGCAGTGTTAATCTATAACCATGAAATAACACCTACATTGGACACCATTTAACACTGAAAATATTAAAATTACACTTCAGGAGTTAAAATCAACTCCCAAAAATTTAACTCTCCAATCCTCTGTGTAACTGCTTCAAATTCTTTGCAAGGATTAAATACTATTACTCATATGCATATTATATTATATTATTACTGTATTTGACCTTTTATGCACATTATGTGCATTATACAAAGAATATGTTGTCGCTGTCCTGTCTTTTTTTTTTATTGCCCTCCAAACATCTGCCAAAACAATCAGCCGATTATTTTCCCCTTAAAACGTTAATTTAGAAGAAAAGTGAAATTTCCGACACTGTGAAAGTACCCTGAATACACTTTTGCTTACGTAGCATTAGCAACTAGCAAGTGTGTAGCGTATGTTATTCTGGTTATTCTGTTGTCCCCCAAGCATCCTTTAAGCTGTTTAATGACATCCCAGTTGGAGTTAACTGTAAAACTAAACACACAACAATAAGAATAACATCCACTGTATATTTAAATATGAAACATGCTTTGTTTTTGCGACATCGCTAGCCTAGCGCTAATGCTAAAAGCGAAGAGAGGATCCAATTCTAACGCTAACAGGAAGTTAGCATCGACTTCGAAAGTGTTTTTCCTTCACATAACGAATATTCACACACAAACTCAGTGAGAACACATTCACACAGGTAAGCTAACACTACGGCAAAGGCACAAGCTCTTCCCAAAGTGTGAAAAACTCGCTATTTTAATAACACAATACTGCCCCCAAGAGGCCAAAACGCACATGAACAGTCAGTATTTGTTTTTACACAGTATATTCTGTTCTTAGTTCACGTTCTTATTTTTATTTTGTCATTGTCCTTTTAAGTTAGTTGATATTTTAAGGATTCAAAGAATTTATTTTCAACGATGCAAACATCCAAGGATTTTGCTTGTTTTAACACACATTTCCACATGATATTTTTCCAACCCAATTATGTACTCTAAACATATACAGTATAGCAGTTGTAAACAAGTAAGAATGGTTTTATTATTGACACATAAATCTACACAATAACCTTGTACACTTCATGAAATTTGTTGATACGGTCATACTATGGACTTGCCATTCAAAGCAGAGTGAATCTTAGTAGCAAAAGTTAGGAATGGAACGATAATTGTATGCATTATATATATATATTTTTTTTTAAATAATCGGCTGATTAATCTGTGATCTGTATTTTTTTCTGCCAAAAATCGGCCTAAAAAAATGCATATCGGCCGAATCGGGCCCTAATAAATACATAGCATTTTAGGATGGCCTGAGCAAAACTTGTAACAGCCAACATGGAGTAGTAAAATACATCTGTAGAATTTTGCACACGAGACATAAATACATAGTACGATAGAATGATGTATCTTATTTTAATGCTTCCCGTTTTTGTCATGTTATTATATAAGTACTGATTGATGACAACTGCTCGTTCATTACTTTCTTCTTTAAAGTAAACATTCAACCAATTATTGATGACAGATCTCGAATAATAAGTAATCGGGCTGCATCAAGCTCTCATTGGCCCCAAAGCACCAGCAATTATATAGACTTGTAAACTCACATTTGTTTTATGCACATGACTGTCTTGCGTGAGGTGGCATGTGGAGACCTCCCAATGGCCTCCTTTAGTTCTGCTCACAACTTACCATATGACTCGCACTCTGCACTCGGTTTCAGTCTTTTTTTTTCTTTTTTTTTATTATTATTATTATATATATTTTTTTTTTATCGGTTTCAGTCTTGTGCCTTTAGTATGTTCTGTTTTTGTATACAAAGTACCTCTGCAGGAGAAAGTATGCTTGCAGTGACATTGTTTATCAGTTTCAAGAAGCATGCTGTGTGTTTTTTTCCGTTATTCTACAAGGAGAAATGTAACATAGTTGCTGTTGGGAATCCATCTTTAACATTGCAACTATAGGCCCCAAGTGATGGATGTATAAGTCTGAGGTAGTCCCAGGTGCTCACACAATCTTCTGAATTTATTGTCATCCATCAGACTTTGTAGCCCCAACCCGCCATCTTCAGCCTTCGACGTTTGTAAAAATGCTTCGTGCCTTCTAACGCGCCTCATTGTGAAATGTTTGCCGTGTCATGCTGCTATGGAGCGCAAAATCGCGTTTGTTACAAGCTCACAGGACAATCAACAAAGAGCTGTCAAGGTGTGCGGGTGATAGTGAAGCCAAATGCAGAGTGAGGCTTTAACATAATTTAATTTAAATTAAAAAAAAATAATAATAAAACCGTTCAAAACAAGATACAAAGTACAAACCAAAACTGGGAATAAACTTACTAGTATCAAACTTAAAACAGGCAGGACACACAAAGACAATGACTCGACAAGGACTGAACGAAAACAGGGAACTAAATACACACAGTAACGAGACAACGAGAGACACCTGGACAAGACACACATGGCTGGGGGCACTGATTGGCTGAGACAAGAGGGAGAGTAGACAAGCACAAGAGGACATGATAAAACTTGACAATACATTGCTGGCTCTGATAGTGACACATTTTGTCTACTTTGATCCTGATACAGGAGAAATATTCAGCATCACTTTGACATGCGTGAATAAAAAATAAAGGATTTTACTGTAGTTAGTAAGAGATGTAAAAGACGATCCCCCCCACTCCATTATTTATAACGATTTGGCTTGGCCCTTGTCATTTACATCATTTTCATCAAAACCAATTTTTCCATTCAAGTATTTTTTTTTTTATTTCACCCTTGTTCCCTATGTGAGTGCATCATCAAAATGTGTTTATGTCACAAAGAGCAACCTCAAACTGAAATAGGTCTAAATGCTAAAAATAAATCAAATGACTTAAACACATCGTTGATTAAATTCTTCATATCAATAATTCATGAGTGACCTTTTGAAAAAAAAATGCCTTCCTTCAGAAGATCATGTTAAGCAATGTGAAAGTGTTGACTCAAGCATACTGTACTTTTGGTTGCATCAAACAGGAGTTTAAAGCCCCGTCCAGACGGAAGCAAAGCCGGCTTCGTTCCTCAAACAAATTTCGTACACACAGAAGCATTTCAAGACTTGCGTGTGTCCAAAAGAAGGCGCTGAGGACGTTTAACGGCTGTAATGTATATGCCAAGTCTGGAGTGGCGCTGTAGCGTAGCCACAGGGAGTTAGCGGAAAGCGTAGAAGAAGAATCGGCGAAGAAGACAAACACTTTTTTTTCTTACTTTATTGCAATCAACAGAACAAACATGGCTTTGCATGTATCAAAACAACATGAAAAAGATAAACACAGGAGAAGTGACAATGGCGGGTGATTCAAGTACAACACTGGTTGTTCAACGTGGGAATAAAGAAGCAAAATATTTTGCTGCAAAAGCATAAGCAAGCTAAGGAGGCTGCGCAAAACGACTACGACACAGCTATCCGCCATTGTTGTTGACAGACTGACGGTTCGCGCGCAGTCACGCGAGAATTGGCGCATACGTCATCAATCTGTGACAACGCGTTGTCATCGAACTGCGACCATTACGTCATCACTGGAGGAGTATAATTGTCATTATGAGATCAGCATTCAGCATTACGCTGACAACAAGTAAACTTGACAAGGTGAGAACACACACACGGAGTTTAAACACCTTCACTTATATTACCGGTAATAAGAAACATTAGGGGCAGCTGTGCTGAGGAATGATGGGGAAAAAATATGTTTCTGTTAATAAAACTGACATCTTCTGTTGCAACCACAATGCACACAAGCATGCTGGAAGTGCACTTTAACAGCCCATTATTTCAATAAACCTCTACTTGAATACCACTGACAGATCATCTGCTCAGGAAAGTAGATATTGAGGCCTTTAATCAGCCAGCCCCCTCCGAGCCTCTGTTGTCTCTTGTGCAGTATTTAAATTCCTCATTTGCTCAGACAGGATGGGCGTGTCCCCCATTGTTCGCTGGAGCAAACTGGGGAGCTGATCGTGTTAAGTGCACCCTTGATTGATGACTGCTGATGAAATCTAATATAGTCACGGCGTGTCATCGTTTAGCAGAAACAGAATTAGAGAGAAAGACTACCACGCTCGCTGATAAAAGTATGCAAATGTACTTAATGTTGCCGAGTTGGATTTGCTACAATATGTGAGGTATGTGCCGTGGAAAGACAGCGGATGCGTGATCGAGCGTGTGACTTCCTTTAGCGGATTTGACACATTTAAAAACCATAAAGTGGAGTGACCTGGCTCCAAAGTTCTCCCAAGGGTAACGGGATCTTATAACCTCAACGCAAAAGACTTGAAAGCTAAAGCTATCCATGGCTAACCTGCAATGTTGAACTGATGCTGTGAGAGAAATAGCTCATTGAGTTGATGAATAATTGAAAAGCTCTGCTGAGCTGAAAGCAAATGAGACTATAAAGACTCCATGATTGCTCGATGGCTCTTGTCTTTATGCAACCTGTGACGTGGCAACGTTCCACTCGATCCACAGAGTAGCAAAAAAAAAATCTTAAAAAACAAAACATCTATAAGAGCCAACTATACAACACCAGTTTTAACTGATGGGCTTTGAGCTTTAAAATTACAAACCCATTCAAAGAGAACACCCGTACATGTCTAAACGCCCCAAAACGCAGTACAGCTACCCAACAACAATGGCGGACTTGTACTGGATTTATGTAACTCGTGACCTTCTCTTCATTACAATACCATTTCCAATAAAGTTAGGACGTTGTGAAAAGGGCAAATTAAAACAGAATACAATGATTTACAATACAAAGCATTTCCCATCTATATTCAATTTAATACACTACAAATACAGCATATTTCATATCCAAACTGATCAACGTTATGATTTTTGCCAAATATTCACTCATTTCGCATTTGTTTCCTACAGTAGGGTTGGGGCAACCAAAGACTGGGAAAGTTGAGGAATACACACACACACACACACACACACACACACACACACCCCCCCCCCCACACACACACACACACACACACACACACACACACACACACACATTCCGCAGGTGTACAGGTTAAGTGGAAACAGGTGACTAAACGATTAGGTAGAAAGGCTCAGTTTTTCATAAGCAAGGAAAGCGAGAGGTTCACTACTCTGAACAACTGCGTGAGCAAATATCCCAACAGTTTAAGAACAATGTTCTCAACATGCAATTGCAAGAAAATTAAGGCTTTCATCAAGTATCGTCCATAATATCATCAACGAGATTTGGACAATCTGGAGGAATCTACATTATGTATTTAAGGGACAAAGCTGAAAACCAACATTTAAATGCTGGTGGCATTCAATCTTCTGAAAATCATAGTCAGTTACCACAGCTCCTTGCGACATCTACAAATGCAAGTTAAAACTCTTCCATGCAAAACGAAAGCCATATATCAGCAACATCCAGACTTGCTGCCGGTTTCTCTGGGCCCGACAAGCTCATCTGAGATGAACTGACACAAAGTGGAAAATTGTGCTGTGGTCTGACGAGTCCACATTTCAAAGTGTTTGGAAATCATGGACGTTGTGTTCTCCAGTGTGAAGATGAAATGGACCAACTGTATTATCAGCGCAAAGTTCAAAAGCCAGTATGGTGATGGTATCGGGGTGTGTTAGTGCCTATGGTGAGATGAAAATGATACAGTGCTAAACATGCCCCTGTCCCAGCTTTTTTGGAACGCGTTGCAGGCTCACAATGAGTGAATGTTCGCAAAAAATTTTTTTATCAGTTCGAACATTAAATATCTGGTCTTTGTAGTGTATTCAATGATTTGCAACTAACTGTATTCTGATTGTATTATTGTTATTTACACACCATCCCAACTTCACTGGGATTTGTGTTTCCAGATTCCTCCGTGAGTCGTGGTGGAGAGGTTTGCGTGTCCCAATGAGCCTAGGAACTATGTTGTCTGGGGCTTCATGCCCATGGTAGGTTCACCCATGGCAAACAGGTCCTAGGTGAGGGACCAGACAAAGCATGGCTCAAAAGACCCCTATGATGAATGTTGGAGCCAGGCCTGGAGGCGGGGCTCAAAGGCGAGCGTCTGGGGGCCAGGCAAAGGGGTCGAGTGCGCAGTGAGCTGGGTGGCAGCCAAAGGCGGGGGCCTTGGCGGTCCAACCCTCGGCTACTGAAGCTAGCTCTGGGGACATGAAATGTCACCTCTCTGAAAGGGAAGGAGTCGGACTCGCCTCCACACACAGCTTGGGTTCTGGTACCAATCCTCTCCAGAGGAGCTGGACATACTTATTGCCCCCCGGCTAGACGCCTGTACGTTGGAGTTTACATAGGTGGACGAAAGGGTAGCCTCCCTCCGCCTTCGGGTGGAGGGACGGGTCCTGACTGTTGTTTGTGCTTATGCACCGAACAGCAGCTCAGAGTACCAACCCTTTCTGGAGTCCTTGGAGGGTGTGCTGGAGAGCGCTCCCTCTGGGGACTCCCTTGTTCTGCTGGGGGACTTCAACGCACCAAATAGCAGCTCAGAATACCCACCCTTTCTGGAGTCCTTGGAGGGTGTGCTGGAGAGCGCTCCCTCTGGGGGGCTTCAATGCTCACGTGGGCAATGACAGTGAGACCTGGAGGGGCGTGTTTGGGACAGCCCCCCCAATCAGAACCCGAGCGGTGTTTTGTTATTGGACTTCTGTGCTCACCTTAGTATGTCCATAACGAACACCATGTTCAAACACAAGGGTGTTTGTATGTGCACTTGGCACCAGGACACCCTAGGCCGCAGTTCGATGATCAACACCAGCGGTAAGGGTTGCCGACAAGCTAAAGATGGAGTCCTATCGGGCCTTTTTGGCCTGTGGGACTCCGGAGGCAACTGACAGGTACCGGCAGACCAAGCGGAATGCAGCTTCGGCGGTCGCTCAGGCAAAAACTCTGACATGGCAGGAGTTTGTGAGGCCATGGAAAACGACTTCCGGACGGCTTCAAAGAATTTCCGGTCCACCATCTGGCGTCTCAGAAGAGAAAAGCAGCGCGCCATTAACACTGTGTATAATGGAGAAGGGGTGCTGTTGAGTCGGGACGTCGTGAATCGGTGGGAGAATACTTCAAAGACCTCCTCAATTCCACCGACACATCTACCTTTGAGCAGCGTCTGGGGACTCTGAGGTGGGCTCCCCTATCTCTGGGGTCGAAGTCACTGAGGTGGTTGGAAAGCTTCTCGGTGGCAAGGCCCGGGGGTGGATGAGATACGCCCGGAGTTCCTAAAGGATCTGGATGTTATGGGGCTGTCGTGGTTGACGCGCCTCTACAACGTCCCGTGGACATTGGGGACAGTGCCTTTGGATTGAAAGACCGGGGTGGTGGTCCACCTTTTGAAGAAGGGGGACCAGAGAGTGTTCCAACTATAGAGGGATCACACTCCTCAGCCTCCCTGGTAAGGTCTATTCAGGGGTGCTGGAGAGGAGGGTCCGTTGGGAAGTTGAATCTTGAATTTAGGAGAAGCAGTGTGTTTTTCGTCCCGGACGTGGAACAGTGGACTAACTCTAGACCCTTGGCAGGATCCTCGAGGGTGCGTGGGAGTTTGCCCAACCTGTCTACATGTGCTTTGTGGACTTGGAGAAGGCGTTTGACCATGTCCCTCGGGGAGTCCTGTGGGGGATGCTTTGGGAGTACGGGGTACCGAGCCCCCTGATACGGGCTGTTTGGTCTCTGTACGACCGATGTCAGAGTTTGGTCCACATTGCCAGCAGTTAGTCTTATTTGTTTCCAGTGAGGGTTGGACTCTGCGAAGGTTGCCCTTTGTCACCGATTCTGTTCATAACTTTTATGGACAGGCGTTGAGGGGTTCTGGTTTGGTGGCCTCAACATTGCATCTCTGCTTTTTGCAGATGATGTGGTGCTTTTGGCTTCTTCAAGTTGTGATCTTCAACTCTCACTGGAGCGGTTCGCAGCCAACTGTGAAACGGTTGGGTTGAAAATCAGCACCTCCAAATCCGAGACCATGTTACTCAGTCAGAAAAGGGTGGTGTGCCCCAAGTGAAGGAGTTCAAGTATCTTGAGGTCTTGTTCACGAGTGAGGGTAGGTTGGAGCGGGAGATCGACAGGTGGATCGGTGCAGCGTCTGCGGTGATGCTGACTCTGTATCGGTCCATTATGGTGAAGAAGGAGCTGAGTCAAAAGGCATAGCTCTGGATTTTCCGATCGATCTACGTTCCTGCCCTCACCTATGGTCACGAGCTGTGGGTCGTGACCGAAAGAACAAGATCCCGGATACAAGCGGCAGAAATGAGTTTTCTCAGCAGGGTGTCCGGGCGGGCTCTCCTTTAGAGATAGGGTGAGAAGCTCCGTCATCCGGGAGGAACTCCAATTCGAGCCACTACTCCTCCGCGTTGAGAGGAACTAGTTGAGGTGGCATGGGCATCTGGTGCAGATGCCTCCAGGGCGCCTCCCTAGAGAGGTGTTCCGGACATGTCCTACTGGCGGGAGGCCCCGGGGACAACCCAGGACACGCTGGAGAGACTATGTCTCTCGGCTGGCCTGGGAACGCCTTGGGATCCCGTCGGAGGAGCTGGTTGAAGTGGCTGGGCAGAGGAAAGTCGTGGCTTCCCTGCTAAAGCTGCTGCCCCCGCAACCCGACCCCGGATAAGTGGTAGATGATGGATGGATGGATAGATGCCATGTCTCAGTTAATCTCTGTATAATCAAAGATATCATCTCTCCTCATACTGGGATAAAACTGAGTGGTACGTCAATTCGATGAAGTGTGTTTTCTTAACTGCTGTCTCTCAGATGTTGTTAAATAGGTACCCCAAACAATATTTTTTAAAAGTTGTTAACAGTTCGGACCAGCAAGGCCTTGTCGGCTGTCGTAAAGGCTGTCAGAGACGCAAAGATAATGTATAACTAAAATGTCATTATTGTTACATGATATTGTATTTTTTTTTTTTTTATGTGCTGGAACTGCTAGCCAACGCAACTTAACAGTCTTTTAGGAAGGGGACTTTTTCTTTAACCAATCAAATTTTAAATTCGTCCTCACAAGCCCATGATGATGACATCATAATTTTTCTGTCCTCTAATTGGTTGGACAGAGCAAAACTTGTTCTCAACTGTTCCAGACGCTGTAGGCTAAATGGCACCGCTGCATGCTATATTGCATATCTGTATAATTTTGATGTGTTCTATAATTGTGATGTGATTGTGTTCGTATTAAGAGGTGGGTTAAATTGAAGAAGGCCATAGACCCACACAGTAAATTTGACTCTATTTAGAGGTGGACCAATTAGACTCAGTTTTAGAGTAGGCTAATGTTTACACTTGGCAGAGAGTAAAATAATAAATTGGGGAAAAAATAAATAAAGTCACTCAAGGTTTGAGGAACGAAGTCACAACCTTCAGCATGGGAGATTGACACGCTGCCACCTGAGCTGATGCCCTTATACTGTTTGCTTATCTCCAAGAGGAGACCAAAAACGATCTGCTGGCGTTGGGAAGATTGCAGCTGACACGAGCGATATACTAACACACAAGCAAGAGCTGCGTGGTACAGGGTGTAGATAAGCAGTCTCCCAAGCTGAAGGTCGTGAAGTCGTTCATCAACCCTTGAGTGACTTTTTTTTTTAATTCTTTATTTTACTCTCTGAGCTTATTTGGTCCCACTCTAAATAGAGTAAAGTTTACTCTACAAAACCTACTGTGCGGGTACTAAATTCACTGTCCACCACTGATTATATGTATTTTTTCATGTAGATAAATGTATCACTTTTGGATTGTATATTTGAATGAAGAAAATAGGAACTTCTCCAGCAAAAACTTTCTAGTGTGTAGCAGATTGTTGTGGTGTAGATTTAGAGCCTTGTCAAAGCAGTCGTAAGTCTCAGCGACAGTCTGTCATCCTCTCTCGTCCCTTCCCTCTCCCCTGCACGGGGCTTTATTCACTTCCCAACTACATTAGCAGTTGATTTGGGTGTAATGGATCTCCCTCCTCCCATCCCTGCCCATTCCCATTGGCTGCGACTGGCCCTCAGCCCAGCCCACCTGCTCCGCGGCGCTCTGCTTAATGTGACTGGCCGAGGATGATGGATCACCTCCTGTCACTTCCACCTCCTCCCCCAATCAACAACCACCCATGGAAATTGATTGTTCTAATTTGCTCTCATTATTATTATGATATTAAGCACAATATACAGACACAGCTCACTGTCAGATCTGGGCAGTGGCGTCATTAGTTACGGGGGCTGGAGAATATGCCTCGGCGGGATTTCTCCTCGCAGACGGCGAGATGTAAAGGAATCAGCGAGCACAAGAGAAACACATTGCTTTTCTTAATAAGATTTGCCACGCAGACCCTCGCTGAGGTGATGTAGCATCTAATTAAGTTCAAATACGAGCATCTGGGAAAGAGACTAAGGAAGATATGATTAAGTTCCTCCATGTTAAGTGTCGCGAGCATGTGCTGGATTGCTTGGAGTGGGAGGTGCAAAAAAAAGAGAGAACTCTTGTTTTAACATCGGCAAATGATGCAAATATGCTGGGGGATTTATATTAGGGACAAGTGGGGCAGTGCCCTACGAGATCCAGCAGATGGTGCTTGGTGATTAAATTGGAAAATGATTGCGTTCAAAAAATGTTCTCTCATAATCTACGTTGTTTTGGCGTGATTTACTGTTCACTTACTGTTTAACTTTGATCATGTTCGTGTTCGATCTCCTCCTCCTTTATTTGCTGTGTGGGGCAGTAAACTAAAATTAGGAGGTGACTCTGGTGTACTTAAGTAGAAGTGCAGATGCTTGTGAAAAAGAGACTGTATACAGTATGTATGAAATTATGATTGATATCCTATCTTTAGTATAAAAAAAAGTACGTTTTTAACATTAATTGACAATAATATATGTGACCTCAGTAGTCTAAACATGACATTCTGATTAATATTACATTTTATTTTGTGGAATATGAGTTATGAAACAAAATCCAGCCGTTTTTAGCCATCTCAGGGGCAGCCATTTTGTCACTTGCTGAAACCTGAACAGTTGCTCAGGCAACGACTCATCACAGCTCACCTGTTTTCTGAAGCTGGGCTGTGATTGGTTGTTACCTGAGACCTGATCAACTGTGATGTCATTGTCACTCGATAGAAATCAATCTAGTGGTTGACTGTTGCCTCTATGTAGGTTTTTCATCATCTGTAGAATTAATGAATTCATTCAAATGAATTCATGTAACTCATTCACTGCCATTGACGGCTATAGACGTCAAAAATTCATTTGAACTATTTCTGTTAGTTTCAATTTTTTTTTGTTAACAAGAGTATGAAAACCTAGAAAAAATGTATTGTACATTTAGAACAGATGTAAAATTTGTGATTAATCTTGAGTTCACTAGTGAAGTCATGTGATTAATTACAATTAAAAATGTTAATCACCTGATGCCGCTAATAAAAAAAAGAAAAGATTATTAAAAATTAGGGGCATCGGACGATTAATTTTTTTAATTGTAATTAATCAATTAATCACACATTTTATATCTGTTCTAAATGAACAATAAAAAAAATCTAGGTTGTCATACTCTTGTTAACAAAAGTGGAAAAAAAATTTAAACTAATAGAAATACTTCAAATTAATTTTTGACGTCTATGGCCGTCAATGGCAGTGAATGAGTTAAAAATAGCATGAATGTTTTGCAAATTTAGGGAGTGGAAAGTACGGATATTTGTTTTCACATGTAGTGTGCAGAAGTGGAAAGTTGCTTGTAAAAATAAATACCTCAATTACCTGAAATACAGTAACAATGTATTTGTACTTGTACTTTGTCCCTCCACACCACTACACAAATGGGAAAATCAAAAAAAGAAAAGAAAAAAAAAGTCACTTTTCATGAGAACCTGGCATAATTGTTCAACCAATAGGATTGCGTCATCAAAGAGCGCAAGTCATTTTCAACACTTTAGATTGGTCAGTAATTGACACCAGTAAAAGAGGTCCCGGGTTCATCTTCCCTGAGGCCCCTGCTGTGTTGAGTTTGCGTTGCTCTCCCCATGCTTACATGTCAAGTTCTTTTAAGACTTTTACTAGTCCATAGGTCAGTATGAATTTGTCTACTGTCTAGATTTTGACAGACCTTGCAACCCTAATGATAACAAGCGGTACAAAAACAATTCATGGTTGTTTTCAGTTTTAGTTTTACGGTAAATCACATAGCACTGTTTGTTGTTTGTGTGGTTTTGTACTATGCCGTTAGAAGAGAAAGTGAAGTGGAAAAAAAAGCAAGTGGAGAGTAGTTTTCCCTGTATGTGGCCTTTTTAAGTGGATGGTGCCCCATTTTCAAAATAAAAATGCCACTGTGCAAATATACAGATATTAAATGCTTAAGTGCAATTAAGCTCCCTCGGTTTACTTCACAGAGGGGGTGACGTTTTAAACATTTTGGATGGTTTGGATTGTGTACAAGAATAACAATACACATTATACAGTACAATGGTGTTAGGCGCAACCTGCCCAGATTTGTTCTTTGACTTTGCGCACAACCTTTCTCATTCCTCCTTTAAGATAACATTTGCCTTGGTCATCAGATCTGGTAAGGAACATCCAAGGTCAGCAGTATTATTATTCAGAGTGCAATTCCCCCCACCTTTACCCCCTGCTGAATTCACAAGCCTGGTTTGAGATGGTACAAATGAGACTCCAAAAGGCCAAAGCAAATACCATGGAAATCTGCTGATCCAGATATTACCGCGGCAGCGCCTCCAGCTGTATACTACTTCGATGTTCCATGGACCAAAGTGTATCCCCAGCCATGCTGTTACCAGCCCAGGGTATATTGGATGGTGCTTACATTAACACACAGTGTCTAACAAACCGCTTACGCTCCTTTAATTGGATTACAAGGAGAGCTGCATTCCCATTGGTGAGATTAGGAGGGTCCGGGCACAGAGCCGACACCAGCATCCCCCACCCTCCCCTCGTAAGAGCGAGCCATCTGATTCGTTGTCCTCCTTAACGACCTGCCGATGCCAGATGTTTGATTGGTGGACTGGCTCTGGCCTGGGAGTTTATTGGTCCGTGACGGTGTAATAAGGGGGGGATGCCAAGTCAACTGCCAGAGTGTTTAAGTGTCTGCTCTGATCTTGAGTTGATTAATGATGCTATCTATTTATTTACTGCTCTTAACTACTCTTACAAATATACTGTACTTGTTTATACTAGATGTGAACAGCAGAAAAACACTTAAACTCTTAGCATATATTTGGGTTCTAAATTAAAGATATGGTAATTTCCTGGTTTGGCCAGTGAATGTAGTGGAATGTTTTTGTTCTGGTACTTCGATTTGGAGCACTCTCATTTAGTAAATGTAAAATATATGTTGTAAATTAATAAATGAGAGTATTAAAAAAAAAAACTGTTGGCCATCAATACATTCTGTGTTTAGGTAACACAATCTAAAATATGCAGACCAAAAGTCTAAATGTCTGGATTCAACGTGCATATTAAATCATAATCATCATTTCTTACATAACTTTGTGCATTTTTTTTACTTCAACACTGCAAATTGTGAGATGCCTAACTAACTTTCATTGTTCCTGTGACTTCTATTCTATTCTTAGTGTAAATTGTTTGAAAGAAAAAAGTTCTCAGACAAATATTTTATTTGGTATTTTTCCTGATGAAAACTTAATCCAGCAATAATTAGAAGGGGGATGGAAAGCTAATACAGTTATTACAACTATTTTATTTATTTATTTATTTATCTTTTAAATGGAACCAAAAGAAACCCCGGAAGTTTCACTTTACGGCAGTAACACTCTGTGAATAATCATAATAATAATCATAATAATAATCATAATAATAATCATAATAATAATCATAATAATAATCATAATAATAATTAATAATAATAATGTCGTTTCAGAATGGAAGAAAGTACATTATTGTTGTATAATTATTTATAATTCTACAATTAAACTAAACTTAACAAAAGTCATCTTAAAAGTATTGTATCTTTTAAAAATATTGCTATGGAGATACGATTTTTGAAAAATCTAATGAATGACATAATCAAACGGCAGCTAGCTAGCTATCTAGATAAACTTGTAGATAGATTTTTGTAGATAGATTTTTCTATTTTTGTCTTTAATTTTTTTTAAATGTTATTTTTGTAGATAGATTTTTCTACATTTGTCTTAAAAAAATGCCACAAATAATAACTTAGTAAAGTCACATTTTCAGCCAGTAGTGGTCAGGTTGAAAATGCAGATGTGCGTTTTCATCTCGGAGATGTGCCTCTGTTTAGATAAGTGTTATGTGTATTTATGTGTGTGCACGAGAGAGAAGTTGCACCTTCTGACCTTCCACACTTCGACCTCTCACCTTTGGCCCGCGTTGTAAATCTTCTGTTTTCTCTCCTTTTTCTTTACACATTATCCAAACCTCTGACCACTAACTTATGTGATGGCCTGGACACAAGCTGCTGAAAAGCTGGCAGCTGCTGGCCTCCTGCGAAGGCAGACCCTCTCCATCATGGCGCTGACACCTTAACTGTCGTGCTCTCTCTCAATGAGGAAGGCCCCCCGCTACCACACACACACGCGCACACTCTCTCATGCGCTGGTGAAAGGACAAGCACAATGACAAATACTAGATGTCCTTATTTTACACAGGTGCAACTGTAAAGTCATCGTTGCCCCAAACACGCAATCTGAATCCCGTTTGATGTTAAAACGCTAAACCCTCAGTCAGGCTGTTCTCACTCATCCATTGAGTCAAAATATGTATGTGATAGAATCTCACATTGCATACTTTACACAAGCCACATAAACAGTTCCTCTTTTGATTCGTTTTGCACCCATAAATGAATACACACACACACACACACTGGAACCAGAACAATGTATTTTAACGTACCCCAGATTGTCCCTGCAGGTGACGTGACCTTTACTGTCTTAAGTAAGCCAGATGGCAGCAGAGCCGAGTAGGCCTGAACAACAGGCTGAGTTAATATGTAGCTTCAACAATTGTGTCCGCTTGCTGACAATGGCGCGAGTTGGGAGGGAGGAGCATTCGCTTTGGGCTGCGGCTGAAGATGGACTCCGTGCGCATTCTTGGTGGAGTTCATAAAAATGAAACTTAAACCCACTTGATTCATCACTGTCTCATTTGGACAGGAAAGCAAATTGACATGTAGTAAAGAAAGGAGGGGTGGGTGCTATGTGTTCTGAATGAAGACTGCAACAATGTGAATTACAATTACACTGTGACTACGTTTACATGCAGGCAATAACCCTTTTAAAACACAAATTTTGTACATGTAAACACGCGCAATAACCCGAATATGCTCTTATTCGGGTTTTTAAAAACCTGAATAAGACCCCTGGGTTACTCCTTTCATAACCGGAATTCTTGCTCATAGGAACGCATTCCGAATACCTCGATCGATTGGGGCAATGTTTTACGCTTTGCGCATGCTCGCTATTTTCTTCTTCATCTTCTTTTCTTCTTCTTCACTTATTTAATTCGCAAGGAATCATGCTCTATGTAGTCACGATCGCTCCGTCCTACTTGAATACATTGAATACATACTCCACTATTTTGTGTCTCTACAGCGAAAACGCCACAGTTTGTGCCTATATACACATACAGCAAATACAATTATATAAGTCCGTGCTTCTGGCGTGTAACCTACCGGAAATGCTCAAGCCGGTGTCAACAAACATGACGCTTGCAGCAAAGAACCACACTTCTGGAGCAAGGAGATAACCGACTACTTTATTTAGCATGGTGAGTGACATAAATATAATGTTAATACGTTAAAAGCGGAAATGATGTTATTTGCGTAATTACGTTGTCCGCGCGGGGTATTCGAACGAGAGTAACTCTGTCCGCCACGCATGTAAACGTGTTACCTCCATTGTTTCAAATATCTTAACCCGAATATTGACTGCATGTAAACATAGTCTGTGTTACAGATGATTAGGAATGCCTACACTGTATTTGTACATTTTCCTAAAACGTCGATGTAATTTACATTAACATTTATGAAAATTAGCAATTATTTTAGCTTCTACAACACAAAGTAATCTGTATTTCATTTAACAAAAACACAATAACAACAATAGTATTTTATTTATTTTTTTTAACAGAAAAATACCTCTTCAAGGTCTGTTGAACTTTTTACATCACAGTTGTTTTTTCCCCCAACCATTATCTTTAATGGTTTCTTTCACTCTCACATTTGAGGCCGCAACAATTTTCTCCTTTCAGGTCTGTTTGGTGACCATCCAACCTTATTAACCTATTGAGAACCTTTTTGCTCCACAGGTTCTCAATAAAGTTGAGGTCAGGGCTAAAAGTTGCCACACCAACCATTTTACTTCCTTTATAACATAACAGCTTAGCCAAATTAGTTAGTTAGTTAGTTCGTTCTGAGTCCTCTACAAACATTACTCCCTGTGACCACTGATGAGGTGTGGCCGAAAAACAGTTATTATTACTTTTGCAGCATTATCAAACTTCTGATTTGATTTTTGATGTTTATTATTGCAATTATACTGAATGTACTGCATCACCAACAAGGCTGCTCCAAATAGGTTTGACCGACTTAATAATAGTTTAAGTAACCAAAGTATTTGGAACAGCACTCAGTATTGCAAAATACATCCACAATAATAATAATAATAATAATAATAATAATAATAATAATGCAATGTAATATTATATTATTATTATCCAATAATAATAATAATAATAATAATAATAACAAATTATATTATTATTATTAGTAGTAGTAGTAGTAGTAGTAGTATGATTATTATTATTATTACTATATCGTAACAAATTATAGTATTATTATCTTTATTATTATATCATAATAATAATATAATAATATTATTAGTAGTAGTAGTAGTAGTAGTAGTATTATTATTATTATTATTATTATTATTATTATTATTATTATTATTATTATTATTATTATTATTATTGTGGTTGTATTTTGTAATACTGAGTGCTGGTCCAAATACTTTGGTTACTTACATTTGTTATACAAGTAGGTCAAACCTATTTGGAGCAGCCTTGTGGGTGATGCAGTACATTCAGTATAATTACAATAATAAACATCTGTCTGACAGAGTCAATCAAATCTGAAGTTTGGTAATGCTGCAATGGGAGAATATTGGCTACAGCTCTTGTACTGGACGACATTAAATGGTGCAAGTGGCCATAACAAAGTGGCTGGTCGTTGTATATAGACAAGTAATCATTTATTGATAAAAGTATTATATGCATTTGGTAATTGTCAAAATGGGCACAATTCAAATGATTACTCCAGATTATGAACATAATGAAAAATCCCTAAATAAATACAATGATAAGCATATATAGTACTATATACAGTTAATGTACTTTTTTTTTTCAATAAAAAAATAAAAACAATAAAAAACAGTATTCAGTGAATGCCCCAAACAAGTGAATACTTCATCATTTGGTCACTTATTGTGAAAGTGTGTACCATATAAATTGTTTTCAAGCGAATCATTTTAATAAATAATTAGTATAATGACACAATAAAGTTCAGTTAAAAGTCTAATAATCTTACAATGTATACTGTAAATCTTTCGTTATCGTTAGAGAGGACCCGTAAAATAAGTTATTTGCACTTGAGGGTAAATATCATGTAATGTATTTCAATTATTTGATGTGATGACACACCCGCAGTCACAAAAAGCGGGTCGGAACCGTCTCTCCCATGAATAATACGAGTGACAATATCACTAACATCTCCATTGTGGGCCTCTAGTCCAAAGCACAATCACTTTCCTTGAGATCAGGGTAATTTTCTATGCAAATGGCGCCGCCGTCATTGTTCCTGCCTCGTTAATCTGGGCGTGGGCTCCTTTGACAAACCCCACGGTGATTGATGAAGCCCTGACAGCTCCAATGTGTGCATGCATTTTCACAGATTGACATCATCATTAAGGTGCCGAGCAAGCCGAGCTTGAATCACTGCAGATTTACTCCCCCCGCCGGCTCATGCGCACACGCCACACAGGCACCTCACTTTAACAACTACACACGGCTTGATGCTTGTGTGCATGCGTCTCTCTCTCTCTCTCTCTCTCTCTCTCTCTCTCTCTCTCTCTCTCTCTCTCTCTCTCTCTCGCTCTCTCTGTCACACACGCACACAAAAGATCGAAGCAGTCCAACAGCTGAGCTCTCCCTTCTGTGCCCACAGAGTGGTGCAGGCGGCAGCACTGGCTGCTTGGATCCGTCATGTTGAAGTTAATTGGTGTAGGCTTTAAGCAAATTTCCAGCAGCCTCCCCATCACTGCGCCACTTGATGGGTGAGCCGCTGTCACATGGCACCTATTGATTCACCCAGGGGTGGAGATGACTCCCAAGGTGCTCCCTATGTCAGTGTCACCCTGTCGGGGACCGCCAGACAGGTCCTCTCGCAAGAAAATGCTGTACACCTTTTCAGGAAGGGTATGAAAGGTTGCTAAGCATTTTTTAAATATATTTTTATATATATATATATATATATATATATATATTTTTTTTATTAAATAAATCAGATGCTAAAATTCAGTGTCACAGCTTGCCTAATAGTGAAACAGAATGTGTTCTGCTTTTCCCCAATACATGGTTTTCCAATTTCCAACAATTAAGTTGAGTCTTTGTGCTCTTGTGCAGTTGGTTGAACGATGCTAATAGCAAGATCACACATATTGAAAATTCACTATAAGCATTGTTTATGCATTTATAATGCTTTAGCACTAATTGCTAACTTAAACTAAAGTTTAAATGGACACCAAACTATACACTATAGGCCCAATTTTCGTGCCTAGCAAAAGGCATGGTCTAACTGAGCAAATGGATGGAATTTACTTTAGTTTGGTATTTTCATAGACTACGTTTACATGTAGTCAATTTTCGGGTTACGGTCAGAATTCCGGTTTCCAGAATTCCAGAAATGCGGCGTCGTCATGTTTGTTTAGCCCGGCTTGAGTATTTCCGGTGGGTTACACGCCAGAAGCATGGACTTATATACTTGTTTTTACTTTATGTGTATATAGGCACAAACGTTTTCGCCATAGAGACACAAATTAACGTGAAAACACAGCGGAATTTTTTTTGTATTCAAGCGAGGCTTGTGTAGCCGTTCGCGTGCTACAAAGACCAAAATTCCCTGTGAATACAAAAAAAGAAGAAAAAAAGATAAAGAAGAAAAATAGAGCATGCGCACAAAGCAAATCAATGCCCCGTTGTGTTAAATGATCTAATTCTGAAAATAATTTAGAGGGTTTGAGGCATACTTTTGCCATACTTATGAATGAAATACAATAACATCTAGCACACATTTGCGAAGTGCAGAATCTGTTACAAAATCACATTACATCAGCTGTGCCACAACTTAGACATGGTTTCACCATGTTTAAAATCTAGTCTGCTTTTCAGTTACAAATTGTTAAGTGCATCATGGGTGGGATGAATAAATTGCAGAAATGCCCAGCATGGCGCAACGTGGTCTGCCAAATTCCCAATCTAGACAAAAATGAAGATAGACCAGTTTTTAAAAAAAATATGAAAATAGGGCCCTGTATTGTAGAAGTATGCGTAGATAGCAGAAAGTGAGGATAATAATGAAACAGTTTGAAATAAATGACTAAGATGGGAATAATAAGCACATTTGATCAACTTACGGGAAATAAGTAATTAAAATAAAATGTGCTTTAAAGTGTGTTGACGAGAGTCCTATTATGAAGAATAAAAACAACAATGAAAGGCTTAAATTTCTCCAAATTCATCGCAAAAAGTACAAATGAGCCACAGAGTTGAATATTTCATTCATCTTAAGTCGATCTTTGAGATCATTTAGAAATGGGAAAGTGCTTTTTAGTCCCCCCCCCCCCCCCCCCCCTGGCTAGCATAAGAAACATGGCAGGAAGGGAAAAAGACAAAACGGCGCCTGAGTGCAGGCAGCTGCAGATGAGCAAATAAAGCCTTCAATATTTATGACTGAAATTAAAATCAGATAAAGATGTCACATATTACTGCGTCGCCGCCCTCCTCTCCTCACTCCCAGGCCTCTGGTCCTGACTCTCTGGTAGTCACAACTCTGAACGCGCTCAGTGAAAGAGAAGCATTATTCCTTCCCAGGCCAATGTCTTCAAAGACAGTAATGAATGCAATGCAGTGACCCAGAAAATGGACTTTAGAGAAGGAGAGGGGGGGGGGGGGGGGAAAGCAATCTTGCGTTAGTGGCGGAGCATTATCACTTTTACTCTCCTCCCCTCGTCCTCTCCCCTCCTGGGCTGGTGTGTGCGACTGTGCATGTGTGTAGTGTTTGTGTGTGCACCTGCTATAATGTGTGCGCCTCAAAGGCCTTATGTGCCTGAGTGCATTCATGTGAGTTTGTATGCACACTTGCTTCTGATTTTGTGTGTGCGTGCGAGCAAAGCGGTGGGTGAGCTGAAGTCTCAATCAAGAGAGAATGGGCGCAGCCTGACAGGCAGGCCCATTGTGGGGTTAATTAAACACTTCAGGTTTAACACCCCATCCCTGTCGTTAACCCAAACACTGGCTCATCACTCATCCCTGCCACACTTCAGTTAGAGAGCAGCACGGGAGGCGGGCAAAGGAGGGCCACAATGGAGACGTCACTGTGGACGAACGTGGACGTCAGATGGCAGAAGCAGTCATGTTTTTTCTCGAGGAAAATTAGGGTTGCAAAATTCCAGGGATCTTCAAAACTGGACACTTTCCGTGGGAATTTTTCAGTTTCCTGAAAAAAATTGAGCAATTAAGTAATGCAGAAAGTAAGCAAGTAATGCCCTCGCATGTGGGCAAGGAGAGCTATGGTGCCGCCACGGAAGGGTACCAGTGATGGCTTACAGGAGAGCAGGAGCGTGAGCATCTAAATCTTTCAACTTTGACTGATGCAAACTATTTATTTACGGCAACCTGAAATTTTTTGATTAATTTCTTGTCAATTAATTTCATAAAGTGAAGCAAACCAATTATTTAAAGTGGTTGGAAATTGAAATTCTCTAATTACATTTCCATTACTACTTAATCCCAAAAATCGTTCCAGATTAACCTGAAAGTTTGTACTTCATGCAAACCATTTTTGATTATTGGAACCAGCAAAAAAAAAAAAAATTTTGTCTCAAAGATTTAGGTCTCCATTTTCATGGTGTTGACTCAAGCATAATTTAGGCTGCATTAAACAACAGTTTAAGTCTTAAAGGAGTAAATTGAGTTTGAAGCCTACCTACTAAGAAAATGAGTACTTTTAAGGGCTCTTTTGTCAAAGCCCATTGTGAGTCTTGCACAAGGAGCAGTTCAAATTTGCACAGGGGCAGGCTAGACTGGGTTTTGATATTTGACAAGACACACATGGTGCAGTTAAAAATTGACATTTTATGAATTTATGCCATTGTTGGAATGAACACAACCGACTTCACCCTCAATCGAAGCGGCTCCTCTAATTCCCTTTAAAATTGGCGTGCATGAGGTGCAGTCTTTGACATGGCAGAGGCACAAACATTTACACTCTAATTCACACTTTGATAATAATTGAAATTTCTTTAATAAAACAAGCTAGCATGTCGGTTTGTGGAATGTGGGAGGAAACCGGACAGCCCTGAGTGAATTCAGAAAGAAGGGACAAGGGAGAATATTCAAACTCCACATAGAATGGCTGGAGATTCAAACACACAACCTCTGACTGTGGCCAAGACGTGCTCACAACTGTGCTGGATTTGGAAAGATTTATTTCTAATGAGAAATAATGGAAATAGAAATACCATAAACACCATAAAACCTTTATTTTATCAAAATAGTGGCAATGTTTTAAGTAACATTTTAATATTCTCAACGCTCCTAGAAGTATAAACGTGCGTTTAGCAGTGTCAGAATAAATATGAGAAATTATTTTCAAGATGAACATGAACGAAGTGTGTAACCGATATTTATATTGTTTAGCAAAGTCAACTAAAGAAGACTACATCCATTTAATATTTTAGCAATATTCAGTTTTCATAATACAAAAATAAAGACTTGTTAACCACATCTAGATTTTTTTATTTTTTTTGTAAAACTAAAACCTTCATTGATTTGATATAAAACTGATTATTCAGGAGACAAATGTGCAGAGGGAGATCACAGCGGAGTCAATTTCCTGTTAACTCATTGCATCATTAATTGTACGCCTTAGAAAAAGCCAGACAAAAAAAATGGTGGCTTGATGGCTGTGATGTGGTTTAGAATTGTGGGGATTCGATTTATTGATCATTGTAAACATCAGAGGCATTTTTTCCCTCAAAATATTGGTAGAATTCTGAATTGTATACTTAGTTTTTTTTCCTCTGCGTGTTAAAGGATTTCGTCCTCCATTCAGAATTTATTTTTTATTTTTTTTGTGTCGGATTAGCTACAATAGCACTAGAAAGATGTCAGCAGACAGTTTATTCCCCCTGTCCCAATTACAAAGTATTATTATATTATTTATGTTTATATATTGCTGTTAATATTATGTCATCGTCATTTTCTAATATTAAGTTATTTCACTTCTGGTGGTGACAAAAGTCTTTGATTTATCAGAAAAGGAAGTAATAACTTTAGAGTAAGTGAATGAGAAATGTTCAAGCACTGGTCATTTGTGGGAGTGTACGACTGCAGTGTAATGGATCATTGAACCACTAGATAGCAGTAGTTTACACCAATGACATCTTAAGCAGTCCGTACTTCCTGGGTGGTTGGTTTGAAACAATTTAAGACATCTCATTTTGTATCTCTAGATATAGAAATAGAAATAGATACAGCTGGTGCTACATGCATTATACGACAGTATATGTACTATACAGTGCATTATTGTGCTCATGACCAATTTTGGGGTTTCAATACCTTGCTCAAGGGATCCTCAACAGTGCTCAGGAAGTAAAATAGGATCTTGCCAAACTTAAGCCCAAACTGCCATGTTTATTTTTCATTTGCATCTCGATGTGTGTGCTGAGCTATTGCAAACTCAATAATATGTACATAAATATAAAATAAAAGTTTTCTATCTGTTTCAAATCAGAGACTTAGCATAATAAAAAGATTGGCTGTGGATCAGTAAAAGTAGTCACCACAAGCATTTAATATTTTTTGATTGATTTTTAATCATCATTGGTATACATCATTTTATGATTGACATAGTTCATTTTTCAATCCATTCATGAATGTAATAAACGTTTACTAGAAAGCACCCCATGCCCAAATGCTATAAATCCATTTTGGTTTAATTGTGAGAATTTTTTTTAATTATTTTTCCTGTCAAAACAATTCATTGGCTTAGTCTGAACATGTTAAATAAAAGTTAAAATCCTGTACACAATGAATTGCAAATGTATTTTATTTTTGATCTTGGTTTGTTAACGAAAGCATTATTTGATGTGCATGTATGGTTGTCAGTACATAGGTCATTCATTCCTTATTTCCAAAGTGTATGAAAGTGATTGCTTTTAGTCATCAGCAATTTAGTAGAGATGTTAGTCCAAGTTGAATAACGTGCTGTGACTCACACTGTGTTATACAATATCAAGTCCTAATTAACCTTGTTCAGAGTAATCAATTGATAGATGTGATATGACCTGACATTTGAATCCAGAAGTCTGTCAATACAGTGTTCCAGTCAAGGCATTAATATTAATACAAATCATCACAATTTATAAATGAATCTCCTCTCCCGCACTAGACCGGTGTTTTTACAAGGTGTTCTTCCAACTAGAGAACAATTAAATCAGCGAGAGAGCGTAAACAAGAACATAGCTCAAGCGTGCAGGATTACATTGCTTTTGATGGACAAAATTAGCAGTGCAGGTGTGAACTAAATTTGGTTATATGTGTGCAGATGAAATGATGACCGGTCAGGTTGTGTTTCTGGGTCGTTGTGTTTCTGTTGTTCTCGTGTGTTATTGGTGAGACGCAGCCATGAAGCAGTCTTTTCATTAGCCATTAGCCCATTAGCCCGTTAGCACTCAGGCTGTTGGAACAGCTTGAATGTGTGATGCTAATGCTTCAGGGATGTAACCCAAAGTGGAGCCTTGGAAAAGGGCCAAATAGGAGCAGCAGTACAACGACCCACTTCCTCTCCGCCCCACTCATATTATCACCTCGCGCGCTCTCATTGTTTCTGCCTTTGCTCTTGATTCCAGTAAGATCTTTAAGATACATGAGTAGATCTGTTCCATCCTGGCGCCATATGTTAGCAAGCAAGACTAATGAACACGTCTTTTCGAATGTAGCTAAGCCATCTTTCTCCTTCAATTCTCTCGCTGTTGCCCACTGCAGTTTATCCCCGGTTTGTTTTCCAAGCATTTCTCATAAAAGTGATTTATCAAAAACACTTAATAGCAAACTACCGATGTTTCATCCTGAATGATTCCAAAGGCTGCCGAAGCTGCTGGTTTTTATGGCTCTCGCTGAAAAGGGTACCTCTCGGGGCCATGTTGTGTTAGCTTCTTGTAAAGTACTAACGCACGCACAAACACACACACACTATCCACACTGGTGTCGACCGGGGATGGGCGGCGAGGAAATGTCAGGGGGGATAGAGGTCATTGCCTTCCAAAGGGATAAAAACACACTCCACACAGCTCCTGACTGCGTTATCATTTTTCTACCCTATCGGACACGTCTCTGAATGTATTTATATGTATAAACATATTCTTTATTTATATTCTCTGAGGCCACTGCACCGAGGAAATGATATTGATATCTAACATTTGGAGCGCCATCGTGACTGCCAGGATGCAATTTGTGTTCCATCTCCGTGGAAAAAAGGGGGCCGTGATGCCCAGGGGCGGCCATTTCCTTCCCTGCAGTGACATTTTTAACAGGGTGCCTGCAGGACAGCGGGTCGCAGCCTGAGCCGCACTCCCCCCCCCCGTCATGGTAGACGGGGCGAGCGGCGCACCGTGGACGTTGTCTTTGCGTGGCTTCGAACGGCTCGCAGTGTGATCCTGATTCCATTTGCGGGACAAGGTTGTGAATGCAGACAAGAATTTTGATAGTTTGAAGGGCGGTCACTTTTGCGCAAAGGTGTTTTGTAGATGTCATGAGTTCGGAAAGGTTGTTTGTTGTAAGATGGTTTGTTTACTCGACAAAAGTTTCACATACAGACGACAACATTGGGTGGGGGTTCTCATGCACAGCCGACTTCATCATGCAACCGAGCGAGTCAATTTGTTTCCATGTCAAACACGGCGCATGCTCTGGACTGTCCTGATTTCAACGCAAATAAAGGAGGCCGCTACGATTGGCCGGGTCTCGGCTGTATTCCATCCCATAACGCAAAATGCGCAACATGACGCAAACGCCTCTTTATAGCTGTGCGCATCTACGAAAATCACAAAAGAAAGAAAAAAAAAGTCAATTGTTGTGTACATGCCCAGATGGAATAATTAATTACCCTTCATTTCAACTTTTACTTCCTCTTATTTATATGTTTCGGTTTACTGTACTCTAGTTTTACGGTTACGGTTCATTTAGTTTAGTTTGAAATTTGATGTAATTAAGTAATATGACACTGCTGGATGCATTAGTTGTGCAGAAAATGTACACTTTGCTAGAGTGTTAAAAGGGCAGATGTTGGAACAGCCATTTTGGCAACCACATGCATTCGAATGACCTTCATTTTGAACTTGCGCTTTGTGACACATGAACATTTTCAGGCTCAAATACGCACTAACAGCACCTTGTTTGTCATTTCAAATGTAGCTTAAAAGACACTACAGTACAAGTCACCCAATTAACTGTTAATTAGAGTTACGAGCCTACATTTCCTTTTGTGCTATGGCTCATAAATCTCAAGTTACGAGCAAGCTTTAATATGCTGTCGTGTGAGTGAAGTTTTTAAAAAGTAGCAATTAAAATACTGTAATAAGTTGAATTGAGACGCTCACGTTGAACTATAACAGACCACATCAACACCAGCCACTGACGTGGCTCAGCAGGCCACGCCTTTTAAAAGCGCACATCACCCGTCAAATGACTACTACTATATAGGCCTATGTACATTGAGAAAACTTTGAGAATCAATTTATTTCTTTACATGTTTTACGGCTTTTATTTTCTTATGCGATACTTTGCTTGTTTTCTTTATCAAAAACAGTTGTGGTGTTTTTGGAGGCGCTGAAACGGAGGAATGGCAAATCAATTCATTTCAACGGGGAAAATGTACTTGATATATGAATGTTATTCACGGAACAAACTCATAAGTCATCATTGTATCACTTTATTTCAAACAATGAATCCCCCGCCTACCCACAAAAACTTGTTATTGGTAAGTGTAAAACAACAATCTAGTAAAAAAAAAAAAAAAAGGGAATGTAAAGCTGCTCTACGTAGGAATTTTTAATAGCTACTGCCACATGTAACTGAAAAATTTAACTGCGCATTCCCTTCTTCACATGCACACCCATGCGCACCCCCTCTACATAATAGCGTTCGCATTCCACTAGCATGCTGTAGCTACAATAAGCTATCGTCACTGAGGAAAATAAGGTGACATTTAGCCTGAATGGAATTCCACAGAATGAAACGTCTTCAAAACATCGTACTTTTCAATTTCATCCATTCTTGGCGTTCCTTTTATGTTCAATCTCACCCTCCACTTTACTTTCACCCTTGGTTACGACGAAAAAGTCGGTAAGCTCGAGGTAACTGCTAATTGAAAATCACACAACTCATTTATTTCTAAATGCCAATACTGTATCGTAACTGGATGTCTGGGGTGTGCTCGATGGCGATCTCTTTTGAGCAAATGTAAAATCCACAATGGTCGTGGCTCTGCGACACAATTAGCTAGCACAAGAACGCGCATGATGTCACATCAGAAGACAGAGAGCGGGAAATTCAAACCTGAATCCAGTCTAAAAACTATTGGCCGGAGGCTTGCAAGGAGTGCCTATTGTGAACAACTAAGGTGTTAATCTACTAATTAGAAAATGTTTGAGTCATAAATGGTCAAATAAAAAGGCTATTGTAAAGATATTTTGGGGCAAAATCCTATATATATATATATATATATATATATATATATATATATATATATATATATATATATATTAGGGGTGTTAGAGAAAATCGATTCGGCAATATATCGCGATATTACAGCGCGCAATTCTCGAATCGATTCGATATGCGGCCGAATCGATTTTTAAAATTCTAGTTTTTATGGGAATATTCAACAAAACGTCTTACTTAGGGTTAGGATTCACACAGTAAGCATGAAAGAATGTTATATTAATGGAACATTAAGCCTTAATATTTTATTTCAGTGCTGTTCAAACATGAAACAGGCTGCAATCTGTTTGTTAAATGCAGTGGCTCAGTTATAAGCCTGAGTTTTTAGATAAATACATTTTCTTACAAATCTTACAGTGTACATGTACAAGTTTACTGATTAGTATTTTCTAAATTTGAGTAAAAAAAAAATTGCAATGATCAATTTATAGATTTGTATCGGGATTAATCGGTATCGAATCGAATCGTGACCTATGAATCGTGATACGAATTGAATCGCCAGGTACTAGGCAAATCACACCCCTAATATATATATATACACTCACAGTTGTCACCTTGTTTTCTACCCTGAAATTCAGAGGTGGCCTCTTAAAATGAAGCACGAGACTTTCAAAGCCACAGACACTTCTTTTCATTAACAGTGATATATACAGATTCAGGTGCATTCCCTCTTCCTGCCTGTATTTATCAAAGCAACATTAGTAGTGTATCAACATCAATTTGCCATCATGAAGCATGGCGCTGTATTCCACTCATGTGTGACCATTATACTAATGAGGTTAATGGTTCAGCTGTGCTTACCATAAGATGGATGCCCCCAGTGGAACCTGTCCCTTTTTTGTGCACGTGTGTCTGACTGTGTGTGTGTGATTTTACTTACTAGCAGTGTAACAGTATGTAACAAGTTAAACTTGATCATCCCTTACCGTCCAGCCATCATTGTGTTTGTGATGGTGTGCTCATTTACAATAAGAAAACAACATCTCCTTGCTATGGTGACCCTCGCTCACGAGCATTGAACGCCCGGCAGCATGAATGAACCAGCTGGGCTAACCCAAGGTCAGACAGCCCTCCTAATGAAGGACCCCCAGAACAACTTCATCAAACCATATGGAAGATCTTATGAAGCCTCATAGCCGCCAAAATGAGTCTGCATATGGATCAATACATGAGCAACATGCATGTTAGGTCATTTGAAGTCTCTAAATTGTCTTTAGATGTGAATGTTAGGTGGGTTAAGCTTCACCTCACGGAAAAGTTTTCGGGCCTGCAATTATTCATCTCTGTTATCAATCCATTGTTGTAAGACCGCAGACATGAAGTCACTGGCAAGTTACACAGATTTCTCTCTAGTTACATAGCTATTTATAGAGCGCGTGCTGCTAGCCTACACAATTGCAGTGCAAATGTTAGCACGGAACAAAACTAGCGCTAACGTGTAAGCGTTCGACTTTTGTCGAAGCGTTGATGCACTGCCTTGCTAAGCTTTATTGAATGATTGCTTAACAGTTTAATTTAAAGCTCATTAGCCAGTTAAACACTCCCATACAAATGCAATCACTTCCTGTGACGTATCTACTACATACGTCAGACGCGTGGCCATTCGAACATTCCTGTAATACACGCAACAATGTGACATCACCACCGGTTCGCGCACAGTTCTAATCTCAACATTTAAGTCATAACACTCCTGGTCTCAAGTGAATTTGCTTAGCCATTCTCGTCAAAGGGATAAATGCATCGTTGGCAAGCCACACCCACTTTCTTGAAAGACAGAAAGCGGGTCCGGAAAGGTTGCCATTGACTGCTGTTTGGCCCCGTTCAAAACAAATTTGCTGTGACGTATTCTTGTGAGGAATGTCACTCTTCGGCAGACGATAGTTTACTCCCTTAGCATAAAACTCAGTTTTAAATGACCAGAAACGCATAGTCATTAAAAAGCCGAGTAGTTGACGTCACTGGAAGCATTTATTTCAAAAGAAGACGCGTGTCAAGCTCACTCACATGTACGGCAACCACACTAACATACATTAATAATAAATACATTACATGTTGGCGCGTTCACTCACATTGATCAGCTATTGCATGTCGAGATGTGTCTACTTGCACAAAAAGGGGCCCCAAATGGATGATGGGGGGCCCCCCACAGTGGCTGGGGCCTTGTTCACATTAAGGTTACTTATTCATTTGTCAAAAATGGTCACATTATCAACATGTAACAATTAATTGGTTATCAAGAAAATGGATGGATGGATGGATGGATGGATGGTTCACAGTCCTGAGTTTGTGGGCGCTCCAGCTTCCTCCCACATACAATATTGTATAATAAACATTATAAGGCTTTTTTTTCTTAAGAGAGAGAGAGAGAAATACAATATATAAAATGATATAAATGAAAGTAGTAATTGTATTATGATTAGGGGTGTCAGGCGATTAAAATTTGTATTTGTAATTAATCGCATGACTTCAATAGCTAACTCAGAGACTAAATTCAGAAAATTTTATATGTGTTCTAAATGTACAATAAAATATTGTTTTCATACTCTTGTTAACATAAAAGTGGAAAAAAAATGTTAAACTAATAGGAATATGGCTGCATCTTTTGGTCATTGATACAATAATTTCATAACAATTTATAAAATTGAGTTAAAATAAAAAAATATGTACTGTACTGTAAAGACTGTGATATTGGTTTGTGTTGAGGTAATTTTTCTGCCACTAGATGGCATAATTGCATTTGTAAGACATTGATGACAGCTCAGTGCATTTTCCTTTTCATTGTAAGAGCTATCCAATATTTAACATTAATTAACTTGTGAAATTCTGCACATTTCTTTAAATTGTAGAGTACAACTTGACCCCACTCTCCACAAATATATGCATTATTATTACATTTATTACTGTTAAATTTTGACGTGGACGTGTCTGCTGCGTTGTGACTCGAATTCCCCCAATACAGGCTTTGCAAGTAAGGGGCGGTCATTAATTGCACGTTAAAAAAAATTGTGCTTTAAATTAACTCAAAATTAACGCACTCATTTTGACACCCCTAATTATGATTACTGACTTATGTTATCTGTTATAACAGAATACATTTGTAAAGTAACACTCCCAACCGTGATACAACACTTAAAGTACACATTACTGTACGGCAGAACGGAATAGCACACGCACCTATTAAGCCTTAGAGGCGGTTTAATGGAATCAGGAACAAACAAATCTAATCTATAACTTAGGAACCAAAAAAAACAAATGAAGAGAAAAGCTTGTCACTCAGATTTATGTGTTCCCAGCTTGCCATTGTCCAGAGTTATCTTTGAACTTTACAAACTAATGTGATGAACTAATGACTTCTTGTAGGCTATTACGAGAGGGCAGATTACTGGTGTCTATTTTTTGCTAATTACAAATGGTAAAACCAGTGAAGCCTTTTATAAGCTAGGATACCGTTTATGCCCTGCCACATGCTATTCAGTTTAAAAGTGAAATAACCCTCAGGAATGAGATCGCACCATTTCTTTAACAGATGGGACACAACAGCCATCTGTATTGTTTTAGATGCATTAAGGTGGAAAAATTGTTTGTCTCTGTACCTGTTCAGCCACTTTAAAACAACACACAGAACGTTAAGAGATATGAGCCCCGCCGTTCAAACAAAGTGAGTGGAGAGCTAATAAACACTCCTGTTATTGATTTTAACATCTTGACATAAACAGTTACGAGGCCTCAGATTTGTTTGCTTTTGTTGGGTTTTATTTTTATTTATTTTTTTCGAATTTCAATTTCAACATCCGCATTGGTACTGCGTGCCAATGCTTGTTTGCACACAAGCCCAAAACCACAGTATTGCTTCTTAATTAGATTTACAGGATATTAAAAACACAGTAGGTGCTCCTAAACGATGATCATTGGAGACAGTGCTGAAATAGCAGGCTATCATACGTCTTTTTTATAACGCCACTTCAACTGTAACAGTATCTGTTTTTGTTTTTATAAATGTATTCAATTACTCCCACCAATCTCCGAAAACATGACAAATGTCAAATTAGGAGTGCAAATTTGCAAACGCATGGTGGTGACTCTTATCAATTTTACCATCTTCAGAATGGCGCTTTAATGAACAAAACAAAGTTGGGCTCATTTGCGCTTAATGCAGTCAAATGCTTTTTCTCAGTGGGTGCTGCCCAATAATCTGAGGAGAGGAAGGGCACCGGGTCTCTGGAGGGTTACAACTTTAATTGGATGATCTCAAACTCCTTTTTCCCAATTCCAAATGTAAACAAGGCGTGTCATGGCACATCTAACGACAAATGAACAGAGCTCATAAAAAACGCCTCTCAGATGTTTCCCATTTATTTCCTTTTTGACTTCATCCCAGAAGGCCCATCATAACATATTGTGCTGCTTTATCATACATATGATAATAAGAATGAGCGGTTAACAGACTTGACTGAAAGGCAGAATCCCCTTAAGACCCATCTTCTAAATTTAGAGACAGGAAATGGTAAAAACTAGAGATGAATTGTTATTAATAAGGGTTAATTAAACTAATATTCGCATTAGTCACAAATAACTGAGTGATTGTAAGAAATACTTTTAGTGTAGAGGATCATCATTGATCCGTGGTCGGTTCGGATCAGGCCCCACGGTTCGCAGACTGGTTGGTGGGGGGAAAAACAAAACAAAGTGCGCATTCACAGCCAACACATTCAGACATGGAAGCTGAAACATACTCAACGTAGGATGCCGCCTACGCTAAGACTAATTTCAAAATAAAGTTGACCAAATAACACATCAACGCAAACAGCCTTAGTAGACTTTTACTTTGGCCCACGTCGTGGCGTGGTGGCTAGCTTGACTTCCCTTTTAGACGTTTAAGATTTCTTTATCCTAGTTTTTGATTGACATTAAAGTTGTAACCAACATCAACACAACGCTATCTCAAACTCATATTCAATCGCTAATTTAGGACGCTAAGAAAACACTAATTAATTACGCCGCCATTGTATGATACGGCAGAAGTCTCCGACGTAAGTGGCTAGCAGCTAGCTGTTAGCATTACCAACAAGTGTCTGGCTGGTAGCTGTAATTGAGTTTGACAGCTGGTATCTGGCTTACTTTAAATCTTTTTCAATATTCTGGACCAGGGCTACTTTGTAATTCACTTTCCATGTTTAAAGGAAGGGAATGTGCCTTAAATTGTACGTTGAGGTATTTTCATCATTAAAAAGAAAGATAAATAGAAGTTTGTCTTTATTTGATGAAACACTTCTGCCCATTAAAAAAGAAAAACATTCAACTTAAAATGTCAACCAGAGCATATTTTACACATGGACCATGTAAAAATAAGAATGCGTCTGCCTCATATTGCACCTAAAGTTGTGTTCCTAAATCCTCAACAGCTATATTAGACATTTTGAATAGATTTTTTGGGGCGAAGGCGTTTTACAAAATAAATGAAGACAAAATACTATTTTTTATTTTACTTTTTATTTTTTGCTGATCTGAAAAACGATTCGATCCATGAATCAAATTTGTTATCTGATCCGAACCGTGACTTTTGTGATCCGTAGCAACGCTATTAATCCTATATAAAGACATCCACTAGTAAAATGCCCCTTATATTATAATTATTGTTATTCTTGGTATTACCTTATTACTTGCTGGGTATTATTTATGTAGTATTAGAAATTCATCATTCATCAGTGAATGGATAATCGATTAGTAAATGTTCAAGCAATACATTTATATATTTTTATATTTGGGCAATTACTCTATATTAATGCATTCACTTAGATTTGAGTAGCTTTAGTAATAACTCGTTTCAATTTTTCACTAAGCCTTAAATGCCTCGTGTTCTTGTTTGCTTCTCCCAGTCTACATATGGGCGATTATATCGGGCCTTTAAATTTCTTTCCTTGTACCTCAGCGAATGTGTTGAGTAGCTGAGCTAAAGACTGCTGAGCTAGTGAGTTAGCTTAGCCGACCCTTGGGCCTTTAAAGCTGCTGAGCGCAGCACACACACAGGCGCACACACACGCACGCACGCACGTTGGGCCCTGAAAACACATAAAAAGTTTTCAACCCCCGGACACCCGTGTGTACGAAGGGCTCTCTCTCAGCTGAGTAGTTTAACAAGACTTGTATCAACATCTCAAGGCTGTGAAATACGCAACTGACACACAACCACTTGCTCAGAAATGGAAAAAAAAACTAAAAGGTGCTCCATAAAGTTCACGCTGGCGCTGAGTTTATTGGCTCTGGTAGGTTCAAAAACGCGTGGCCAATGGGAGCACCAGCACACAGACGGCATATTAATTCACCGCTATTTATTCGAACCTCCGCATGTGCTAAAGATGGTAATCCGAAGTCATTTGTTTGTGCTGCATCGGCACTTTGACTTTTTCCAAAGCTCCTTGACAGCAAGGTTAGCCCCCGTCTCGGAATAGAAACAAAAAACACGACATACACAGCTCCAATTTGCAATTCATACACATTTGGGGAAATGTTTAATTCCATGGCTGTTATTCAACTCAGTTCATTAATTAAAGAAAAAACCCGAGCATTTCTTTATCTGCATTCCCGCCATCTTTTTGATGAGCTTTCTTCAGGAGTAATTGAGTCCGTTAATTAGACAGAATTAGGCTCTAATTATTCCAAAGGCACAATGCCTGGGGGGTGCAGCAAGGAACCAAATGCGCCATATTTCACTGCCTTGCCACCCCAACAGCTTTCACTAAATCCCCTCTAACTCTCTTTGATGTCCTCTACACCGCCACTTTCACAGGAAATGGATTGGATATCAGGCCGCCTCATTCTGCCACTCTTTTGACATTTGCGCCGCCTGATTTCCAGACACTAAATGCATTTCATTACAATGAGGTGTTTTATTTTCTGCTGCTCGGTCTTTGTGTTATATTCAAGGGGATGGACATCTGTCTTGTTTATGTCCGCTCACTCAGTGGCAGTCCTCGGCTATATCACGTTTTTATTACTTTAGTTTTAGCTGGTGCTTTGTCACGCTAGGGCGTCGGATTTAAAAGATACCACATTCTTTCTTTATTGCAATATTTAAAAGAATACACTTTCATTTCCCTTACAAAGCACTTTTATCAATTGTTTATAAATCAATTATTTGTGTGAATATAAGCGATTTGTAAATCCCTCACAAGCTATTGTAATTAAACAATAAGTGGAGCCTCATAAATTGGAAGATTCAAGCACATATATCTAATCCGGTGGACACCAGTAGTTGTAAACCTTTGTTGGGCGAACGGGAATGCGATTGCTAAATGTAATTGAGTACAATTATTCATTTAAAAAATGCTACTGCTACAAGTATTTACTATAATTAGCAAATATTATATTGCTATCGTAATAGCAATCGATTTCTTCAATCGATTCAATTTAGATTCACAAGAGATCTGTTTGATTCGATTTAGATTTTTTTTTTTTTTAATATGATTCGATTTACTTTAATCCAATCTGATATTGATTAATTTTGGAACATAAATTATTCTTGAATATCAAGGACATGATAAAAACTCCACAAACATTAAATTCCAATTTTGCAGAAGCAGTAACTGATAAAATTATTTAGATGATTAATTCAAGCAACACATGTTATAATCACTTAAGTGTTATACAAACATTGACATCAGCAAGGATGGGATATTGAAAATATTTTCATAATTCTAATTCAATAATTGTAAATATAAATTAAAAAGATTCTGAATTGTCTTCAAGCGCAATAAGTCAGGTCTTGCATATATTTAAGAAAATACTTTTAAATTCATGTGAACAATACATTTCAAGAAAACAGTAAAATACAAAAAAAATTGCCTTTTAAAATGCAATTTTCTTATGAATTTATGGGAAATAGAGATATTAAAATAATTGATTCATGGTTTTATGAATCGATATCAGGCTCGAAAAGGAAAATCGATTCGATGTTGATTATTCAATGTTTTTAAACCCAGCCCTAAATATATATATATATATATATATATTAGGGGTGTTAAAAATCGATTTGGCAATATATCGCGATATTACAGCGCACAATTTTCATATCGATTCAATATGCAGCCAAATCGATTTTTAAAGATAAATTTTTGATGGAAGAATTCAACAAAATGTCTTAATTAGAGTTAGGGTTGCTAGAGGGTAAAATTTGATTTGTTTATCTGTTAAATACGGTGGACCACAGTTTATAAGCCTGAAGTACATTTTCATACAAATCTTACAGTGTATGTAAATTTGAGTTTAAAAAAAATAATCACAATAATTGATTTATACATTCGTATCGGGATTAATCGGTATTGAATCGAATCGTGACCTATGAATCGTGATACAGATCGAATCGCAAGTCTGTCCACCCATTCGCAATTCACACCCCTAATATATATATATATATATATATATATATATATATATATATATATATATATATATATATATATATATATATATATATATAATTATTTTTGTGGGGGGGAGGGGGGGATATCGAATATTATATCTTTACCAGTTGTTGCTGGATGTTTACATGATTTTGTAGCGAGAGGCAGGAAAGCTTCAAATCCGTGCAAACAAGATTTAAAGTCATAAAACATTTGTGCTAATTTACACACGCACGCACATCCAGCTGCTCCAGTCAAAGTCTCACATGCAGATGTTGAATATGACAGACCACCCTGAAGCAACGTGGCATTCAGAACCACAAGGCTCAGTGCCGCCAAACACGCCATGATGAATCGGCCCGCGTTCATGCCAGCTAAGACGATTGAGAGACTGATGGCTCCCATTGGTTCAGCTCCAAGTGTTAATGGTTGTTCCCAGATTGTAGCATGAAAAGGCCCTTTAGCTGCTCCTAATACGGTAAGACGAGGGAAAACACAAGCCTGATCCGTCTCAAGTCGCAAGACACACGCTCGAAATATACTGGTGCAACAATAAAACGCACCAAAAGCATGATTTTATTAATCATTTACATATTCATATTTTCCAATTTGTAGAACAAATGAGACTCAACACCGAAGCTTGCGTCTGCTTTTTCCCCTCCTTTGGTGCTGTGATTCAAGCATTCCCTCATGTTCAAGGGTAAAACTGTCGGCCCTTATGAAAAGCGCCATAAACTAAACGTTGTTCAGAGGTGTTTTCCTTTATTTTCTGATGCCAGACGCAGCATGTTATATGAAATGCCCCCGTCATATTTTTCATGGCGACAGCGTCACGGCTTTCTCTAAGGGGGCACTGCGGTTAGTTTATCCTCAACCGTTGTATTACCCTTTGAATGTCTCTAAGTTAAACTGCCGCTGACAGCTTATCAGTCAATGTAATGCACAATGCCTCGATGTGCGCAAGCAGGGGAGTAATTCAATATCCCAATGATTCAAGGCAAAAAGGGCAAAACAGAGATTTATTCCGCTGAATGGTGGTGAAGAGGGACATTAACGTTGGTGGAGTGGGAAGAAAAATCTATTGCAAGCGTCAGGCTTCCATTTGGAATTTATACTAATATTAAATTATGTTTACCAGCAGACAAATGGAAGGCTCAAACAAAATGATGTAAATCTTGAGAATGGTAGTGACAGGCAGTAAATATGTCTGCATATTTATTTTGTTCACTGCCAGACGGTTTTTGATTGCTGTATTCTTGAAAACATCCATTATCTGACCCGCTTATCCTAAAACATAATTTCTCTAACCTGTGTAGCTACATTCTTTCCATTTTGAATTACCAATTGAAAACGACTGATTATTTTGTTATTTGCTTTTTAATCCAACACACACACACAAATGAAAAAAAATTAAATAGTAAAAGAACAACAGGAATGATTTTGTGTAAATTTGGTAAGTATCAATAAAGATACGTTAGCATGTTAGCTGTCACCATCAGTCAGCGTCAAATAACACAAACTAGTTTAACAAAATGTGTGACATTATTTTCATTCTTCTTTCAACCACTTTGCAATAATATGCAAGCAACAGCTACAGTATAGCACAGTGACTGATTGTGGCGGCTAACAAGCTAACGTAGCTTACTACCAATGTTCTTACAACAGTTTTGGGACCCATAAATATTACCAATTAAATATTAAAATCAGGTTAAGATTAAGATTCAGATTTTTTTTTTAGGTAAACAACATAAATAATTAGTCGCTTGATTTTGATGTGAACAAATGTTTTTCTTTTTGTTTTTCTTTTTTCTCCACGTTGTGTGCTCTTTGTTTGTCCGGTGTGAGGTTGCGTTTGTTTGCACCTCTCCGAGGGCACGCTCTCTCACAAGTGGGCCGATCTTTGTGCTCGCCATGAAATCCCAGCGCCGTGAACTCTGACCTGCTACTAAGCCCTTTCCCAAACAGGTCTGCATAATAAACATAGAGTATCAGAAAACATATTGCCGTGGAGTTATGTTCATGAGATTGCACGTTTCACATTTCTCAGCATTTTCTCTATTTTGCTGCAGCGTGTAATCCAATTCAAAACATTGCATGCGCCATCATTCCATCGCCATCCACTAAAAAGTGACAGTGGCCCCAAATAGCACACAGAAGTCAATGACACCGCATTCCAGACTTCTCCATCGCTTCCATACGTGAATTTCTTACATTTTCTTTTTATCTGCGGCACCTTGGAGTTTACGAGCAGGATCAACATTTTCGGCCCGTTGGAACGACCTTGTCTCCTGTCACGATTTCGGACTCAGAGGGAGAAGATATCAGAATTGGCTGCTCTCGCACCTGTTCTACCAGATGCATTATTATCTATTTTTACATGCAACTTTTGCATAATTGCAGTCTTTGTTTAAGGCTAGTTGTGTTTCAGAACGAGCCTGGGAATGTTTTTGTGGTTTTATTTTTGTTATGAGAGTTTAATGGGAGTAATTTTTTTTTTTTTTTTACATAACCACTCCATTTTATACCTGCTTTAATTTAATTCATATCATGGCCCAAGTTTCTAAAAGAAAAGCATGGTTAAAAGGGTCTGTGAGGTAGGAACCAATCAAATGCTGAAGGGATGGGGGGGGCAAATTATGAGAAAGAAATAATAGATAGCCTGTTGTAAATATTTTTCATTCATTTTGTCTTCAGATTATTAAGCTATAAATTGCACCAAATATGACTAAACACAACTCCAACTAAATACATGTGGCAAAATGTTTTATGGGCTAATGAAACCAAGGTTGAACATTTTGGTCATCGTTCTGAAAGATATGTTTGGTACAAACACAGTCTTGTCCAAACGTTTTGTTCCAAGGGCCACATATAGAAAATCGAAGGATGCAAAGCCACTTTTGTTTTTATTTTTTTATTTTAATTTATCAAGCACACCAAAATCATTTTTTAAACTGCTACCTGAACAGCTTTCTATAATTACATTTATTTTATTTATTTATTTTTAAGATTTTGAGGTATTGAAGACCCTGTTACCCCACCAGAAAATAGCCCCAGCAGCCCAATCCCATCTCTACACTCAGAGGAACGATCTGTCATAAGATGACAATTTCTAAGTTCATTTGCATAATTTTATATTTATAAAAGTTCTACAGTATTGTATATAAAACAAATTTAATAGTAGCAGATCTAATTTTTTGTATAAGTCGCAGGCCACTTTAAAATGAATAGCGGGCCACAAGTGGCCCTCGGCCCATAGTTTGGTGTGTACTGATTTGGATCATACTGAACACAGCCACATCCTGCACACTTGTGTTGTTTATTTTTACTTACTTACTTATTTTTTTCAAATTTCAATTGAGATCTACTGTGAACGCAATACTGGTGGACAACATTTTGAAATGATTTATTTTGGTCTATTTTCTTTTTTATAACACAAAACCCAGGCATTTAAACAGGGGTGTGTAGACTTTACATCTATTGTATATCACATTAATTATTGGCGTTGGAATTAACATTTTGGACCAGATGACAAAGATTGCTACTGCCACTGCGATTATCAACCAAATTCAGCTGTAATTACAAACACATTTTAACAAATGAATTGAATAATTATTCAGATTGCTCTCTGCAGGAGTTAAAGTGAGAATAGTTTTAGACTTACTAAATGAGCAAAACAGGATTTTGACTATACGACTACGGAATGATTACTTCACTATACGCCACATTATTCAATGGTCGTTCCAATTTTGTTCTAAGCCTTTATGTTTGGCGTGAGGAAAACAAGATAGTGTGTCTTAAGCATACGCGCACGTGCCCACACACATGAACACACTACGCAGGTGTTTCTGAGCCGAGCAACAAGCCGCGTGGCTCCTAGAGCAGCTGATGAAACACAGCCGGCTTCCAAAATTTAGTCGGCGATGATCTCCTCATAATAAGATTAGCCCCATTCCCTTATCCAAACATCTACAAGTGTTACCCGCCTAACCCAAGACCACCTTTTAGGCTCACGAAAATCACATCCTCGCCTCGTGTTTTCTTTTCCCCTCTCCTCTCAGGTCACTTCAAATAATCACAGTTCCTACACGGTGTTTCCAGAGAACTTGTTGCAGAGCATGGCTGCCGGGAAAGCAGATACTCTCTTAATCCAGCTGCCGCTGAAGCATCATTAATTCCCTTGATGAACCTGTAATCTGAGAGCGGGTAACCTGTGAACTTGTCATCCAAAGCACACAATTTGCGATGAATCGCCAAAATACAGGCTTATCTCTTACGTGTAACGCACGAGCGGTGAGGTCGCTTTTTTTTTCTTCTTGTGGTGGGATCTGAGCGTAGTGCGGTCACGGCCGTTAGTGGAGGCATTAACTGAGTGCCGGAGTCAGTCCGTTTCCTGCCACGCAGGGTTAAGGTGTCACGACTTGAGCTCTGATTGAGTTACGGTCACGCTGCCTCGCAACACGGCTGCCACTCACATTTGGCCAAGACTCTGCAAGACCAAATAGTCCTTGATGTGGCAATTACACACACGCGCGCACGCGCACGCGCACATCTTTAAGAAAACCTGAGGTCTTTTAAAACTAATGTGTTTTTAAATTGTTTCTTCGGGGCTGTTATACAGTTGGGACATGTTATGAGTGATTGTTAGGCCAGGCTATCCAACCGCAGTACACCCCATCCTCTAAATCTAACTATAAACGGCTCATAATGAAATTAAAATGTTCACATTCACTCCACACAGTTCTTATTTGACACCCAAGACGGAAACATTTATGCCATTTGGGATGCAGAGAAAGTATTATAAAAGTGTAAACAATTTCAAACATTTAACTATATGGGCCATTTTTATATAATTTGATGAATAACAATAAAGTCGTACCCCACTGAAATATTTGGATTATTGTCAGTTCTCGTTCAAAAGGTCGTGTTTTTCATGTTCAATGACAAATGTGTCCCACGTGAAATTTCATAAATTGCAACATGTGTTCTGTACATACATTTTTGGATACAGTGTCTTAAGAGTTTCTTTTTTTGGTTATTCTACAAATTGGCCTTCCATGTCACTCAGTTTGTCTTTAACGTCAATGCCAATGGAGGGAGCCTCTTTACGTCGCAATACACCAGAGGGATGTGTAATCTGAAGTGGCAGCCATTTTGTATTCACACAATAGCAGACGGCAGAATAGATGGTGTTACTTCAGAGTTATGTATGAATTTGTGAACATGTCAGAACCATTGTATGTCTTTACCGTTATTATGGATGTATAAAAACAAGAGTGTGGTCAGTTTAATGAGCAGTAGATCATAAATGCACTTTCGAAGGGCAACACATGTTTACATGTTCTGCACTTTTGTTTGTTTTACCGTTGAGCAAAAAGTGTGTTTGAGTGGGCCACCATAATTTTCTCTTTAAACAAACATTTTCATAGTCTATGATTTTTTTTCCCCACCCACAAGTTTAAGAAAGCTTGTTGTTCAGTTCACATTTGTATTGAACGGCCATGAAGTTACAGCACTCTATTGTCTTTACTATTACATCCTAAAATTCTAAAGTTTGTAAGTGTCTTTACCATTATTAATCGAATTACAGTATATTAAAATGACCCATAGTTAAGCAATAATCCTGTTACTTTTCCTGTTGTGTTGCACGCAACACTGATTCTAACATCGGAACACACAAGCATGACAAAAAGTGTAACATGATCATGCAGAGTTTAGCTTTTTAGGGGCCGGGGGTGGGAATGGCAAAATTGTTATGCACCTATATACGGTAGTAGTTCACAATCAATTTTTTAAATACATTGTACTCACCAGAGATAATGAAAATCAATGATCAGAGCAACAGTAGATTATTGTTGTGTAATGTAGTTGTAGATGTGTTGAGTAGTCAGAACAAGCTAGTTGTTGCGCTCAAGTGCCGAATAAATCCTTTAGCAGGTTCCGGGCCGATCAATTCGTACAATGTCCAGTTTTTCTTTAAAAGTTTGTCTTAAAAATTAATTTTTAATAAAGTCCAACACTTGTCCTCCACAGTCAGCCATTGTGCAGATTCAAGACTTGTTAGCTCAGATCAACCAATCAGAGGACAGAAAAATGCAGATGTTACTCAAAGCCATTGTGAAGGGGTGGTGAACATGAAATGAGATTGGCTAAAAAAGTGCAGGCATTGCGAATGGCAACACATACAAATTCATATCAAATAAGATTAAAAAAATAAAATAAAAAATAAAAAAGTCGAACATATACACTAATGGAATCAAGGCATCCAATACATGAAGTATGGAATGGAAATAATAGACTGCTAGAAATAAATGCAATTTCATGTAATTTGTATATGTAGGTCAGTGCTTTTGACTGTGTTTCGGCCAGTAGAGAAGGCCTTGCAGGCCCTGACAGTGTCACTCCACCTCCCATGGTGCAAGTCTGTCCACTCATTAGGCCGAGCTCATCCTCTTAAGTGCATGTGTTTTCGTCTTGATTTGGGTTCATCTGGTTTTGTATTCCCGCGATCCTGTCGTTGCCTCAACCTGGTCTTGCCAATTCTGCTCGCCTCGTATCAACCAATCCACTCATGTCTACTCAGTACGTGCCTCATTTTCTAACTTAATTAACTTCTTGTTCTCAAAGCAAACTCTTTTTTTAAATATATTTTTTATATGACTTTTTTTTTGTTGATAATATTAACACAAACCTACCAAATATACCTCCTATGATAGATATTCATTAGTCTAATAAAGCCTATTTATTTGAAATGCATAATCCTCAGGTCCATGTATTAATAAAAAAAATAATACTCTAAATTAATAATAATGAGATTATTTATTTAAAATAAATAAAGTATATTGTTTGAATTGCATAATAACCAGGTTACCTATACACAATAAATATAATGCGTGTGAAAACCACTTATGTCCTTTTTTTTTTTATTCTTTTTTTTTTTTACATTTTTATGTTTTGGGGATGAAACTGAATGCAGGCATCCCAAAAACGTACAAATAAAATAAAGTACTACTACTAATACTACTGCAAATGCAAGGATTATGCATTTCAAATAAATAGGCTTTATTAGACTAATGAATATGTATCATATAAAGTGTATTGGGTTATAATAAATAAATAAATGGGAACTGGTCATGCAAAAAAATTACATAAATCTTAAGTTAGGCTTGAAATATTTCTGTGAGTGTTTACTTAATTTGATCCTGCTATGAAGTACCTGTTTGCTATTATGTCATACTTTTTGAGAATACCCTTGCACTATTGCCTTGCCCGTTTCCCTGCTCTTGGGTCCACTTGCTGTCATTGCCTCCACCCTACCATGCGAAGCCCCTCCACCCCCCTCGTGACAAACATTCCAAATTTGTTGTCTAACCTTGGGAACACACCTGTACTTCTATTGGCAATGAAAAAAGTAAAGTTACCTTGGAGGACAGTAATTTGGGTACACACATTTTTGACACTTTCTCAGCTCTTCACTTCAATTTCAGTATTCCAAGGTGGAATTTTGTCAGCAGCAAAGATGGAAAATGTCTTCATGGTGTTAGCGGCAAAGATGGAGGTAAACTGACCTGAGCTAAAAACTGAGCTCATATTAACAGAACACATTGAAAACATATCTTTGTTTTAATTTGGACTCCTTGTTTATGTCTCTTGATTCGGTTATTTTGGTATGGGCCGTAATGCGGCGCACCCGGCGCAACGCACCCACAGCGCTCTTCTTTTGATAAACCACCGAATCAGCACGAATACAACCATTGATTGGTGACTTAATTCCCAATTCAAATTATCATCCTGGGTCCATACCCAAGGTTGACATGAGCCTTGAGCTTTGGTGCGACTAAATTATATTCTGCTTCCTATTAGCCTGCCTCAAATCCACACACATACACACACACGCACACACACACACTTCCCCCATCTTCCTCCACTGTATACTTCCCTCTCGATGCAGCTCAGGTGCTGATACAAGCAGAAATCTTGCACGCCCCATCGCTCCCAGAGCACATACGCTCATACACATTGAGCACACGCACACAAATACACCCCCTCACACACCTTCATTCACCGCACCCCTTTGGAAAAGCCGAGGGTAGGCGGCATAAGTCTCCTCGCTGTTTGCTGCGTTAGCATGGAGGCGATATGAAGCATTGGGAACGCCGTGGTTTGCTGAGGGACGATGCAGCTGCGGCACGTATGCGGCGCGGGAAGCAGAAAATAAGAGATGATCATGTTGATGCATGGGCGGCCGGAGTCTTAAGTCACCCAAGGTTGTGGCCCTTCTCTCCCAATGAGGATATAGTGGCCAATAAGTACATGATGTCAGCGCAAAGAAGGAGAGAGTTGAAGGAGAAGAAGAGTGAGAAGTAGTAAACAAGGACGAAAAGGCAAAAGGGGACGAGGAGGAGTGGATTGAGTCTGCTATTGTCTCTGCTTCATCAATATCCTCTTATATAAATGTCAACTGTACAATTTCCCTCATCACTGTTTCACCACCCCACTGGCTTTATCCTCTGGTACAAGGGGAGGGACATCACTCTCTCGCATCTCTTTTTATCGTTTTTCTCCCACCGCACTCCCTAAATCGCTTTACTCTTTCTCCCCTTTCCACTCGTTTCTCTTGCGTTCCCTCCTTCCCGCTCTCCGTCAGCTCTTTATCATTCTTTATCTCTCCTTCCCTCTCTCCCTCCTGCCTCTTTGCCTCTCATAGCAATGCGTCACTAGCCTGCCCCCATGAAACAAGTCAATTTTCTGCCAGCTCGGCGGAAGAATAAATCTCCCTGGCGCTGCTCAGAGCGATGGGGATATTTATCTAAGTGGAGTGTGTCCTCCTCGGCTCAACGCCACCGACTTCTCGTCTAAGGCGCTTTTCCAAAGGGGATGGAGGGAGAAATTGCTAAGGAGGGACGGGAAGGGTAAAAGAGGGAAACGAAAGGAAAGGGGGCTAGCGGAAAATCCAAAAATGTGAGACAAAGACATGAGGGGGGAAGAAAAGGAAGAGTTAAGAGGTGGAAATATGAAAAAGATGGATAGCTAGGAAGGTAAAGGAGGCGCCTGGAACAAAGCCTATAAAGCAGCGCGACAGAGGAGTGAGGAAGGGGCATTAGTCGAGCCTGCTCGGGCTTAAACGGCAGGAACAGGCAGAGATGTGGATGAATGGCGGCCATCCTCCTCCAGGCCACACGCTTACGTCGGAGAGAGGGAGACGCTTGGCTTATTAAGCTCGCTGTGAAAAACGGAGAGTTCTTGGAAGGATGAGACGGAAAATGACGACTGTCTGATGAGGTTGCTGCGCTTTTCGAATGTCTGCTAAAAAAACGAGTGGGGGAAAAGACACGGACTGCATAACGAAGCACTGAAAAACGGTGTTTTACTGATTGGTTGGATAATCAGTATGAGGTGAATAAATTCGGACTAGAATGGTATCGCTTACATTTTTAATGCAGAGTGATATTTTGCAGTGTAACAAGTCAGGAGATATAAAAGGCTTGGGGCAGCAGTGGGGTATTTGTATGGGGCGGGGGGTGGGTGGGGAGGGGTCTTTTCTAGCGACCAACATTAAAGCAAAGTAAATAGCTGTTGTGTCTCATTACCATTCAATTTTAAAAGGGGCTGTTAGTATAATGAACGGCTCTGTTATTTTCTATGAACTTGGGCCTACCTCAGTACTAAGAAGAATAATTCCATTTTTCATGCTAGATAAAGTCCAAGCTAGATCCTTTGCAATTAAAATGGTCAATTTTGCTTATGCACAACAGGCGCCGTGTGATATCATGTTTTGCTCTTAATTACCTACAATAACCATGTGATATATTGGGAAGAAGGTTCTTTGGAGGCAGATACTGTATGTAACAAGACACTTAAAAGGGAGGGAAAAAATCACGCCAGGAGCGCAAATAATGTATGGTTTAAAAAAAAAAAAGGAACACAAAACGACATTCATAAAAAGCATCTTAATGTTGAATGTTTGCGTGTTGGTTTAATGCCATTGTAGCATTCGAATTCCCGTCGATTAATAAAAAAAATCTACTAGTCTGCTCTTCTGAGAAATGAGGGAATGCTTTTCAATTATATCAAGGTTAAAGGTTGAGAACCCAACACAGCCTTTTAGCCTGAGGTTTTCTCTTGTTTATGTTATCACCAGTGGTCATTACTACAGATACGTTTATGGATGATGCCATCAAATCCTTTTTGAATTGGCTATAAAATTAATGCTGATTCTGTTGAGTCAGCCATGCACTTTGCTGAATTGAGGTGTTATTTGAACTCGTATTGGACTGGACATTTCATTTAGTACACCGACAGAATCTATTACAACGGCAGGGGGGAAAAAAGTACTTTGTACTTTTTTCACTTCAAACGTGTGCATTTGTTGTACATGTTTGAATGAAGTAAACTCATAGGACTTTTTTGTGTGAATCAAAAACTCTCCCTTGACAGGTTGTGCAGTCGTGTGCACTTTTCTGGAAATCTTACTCTGAGTCCTTTCGTGAAAATGCGCACAGTTGAAATGCCTTGTTGTTGTCACAATAAAGGTGTCTTGACAGCTGAAATGTGTAGTGGCTTTTATTTTGTCTGTGCCGCGGGAAGTGTGTCTTCCTTCACAATGAACATGTTAGCATTTAGCAAGAGTCTTTGTCCCTAGCCTGGAACTGATTCGGAGTTTGACAAAACTGATGAAAATAACATTGTTAGAGATCTGGCAATGAGGAGCAATTCGCTGATAATTCTGTTCCACCAAGAACCATTACAGGACTTTGCGACTCCACAAGCACCATAACAGCTAAAGAAAAGATAAATCATAACGACTCGTGCGTGAAACACTCGCCTAATGTAATTTAACAGCAACAACAATTGTGTTTCTCTTAACTGTTTCCCACAAATTACATTTATCAGGGTGACATATGTGGCACAAATCACCATATATCAAAGTATTTTATTTACTTATTTATTTTTAATTTTAATTAATTGCTGTAGTAATTGACAGTGGTAGAACATATATGATATTGGTTGTTATGGAGTGAGATGTTTGTGTGGCATTAAAAAAACAAACACAAACATCTATGAAAACACCCTATATAGCCTAGACATAATTAGAATTTATTACATAAAAAATGAAATAATAATTATTATTTTTTTTAATCTTATTTTATTTTTTTATCCAAATAATTTGATATAAAACATTTTTAGCAGGGAAACTAGTTACTTTGCCTTGTACTGTAACAAGTTACTTTTATTATGAAGCAGTTCAATTACTCAGTTACTTTTTGTGAGCAAGTAAGGAGTAACTATTACTAATTACTTTTATAAAGTAACGTTCCCAACACTGATTCGTGTCACCAATAAGATGAAGGCCGTCTTACTAATGCTGGCCAAGAGGCTGGGTACACCCTGGACTTTTCGTTAGTTACATACAGGGCACATATGAACAACCATTCACCCTCACATGCACATGATTGGTCGATTTTATGTTATGGTGTTCTGCAAATAAATGGGTTGAAACACTACCATAACAAAAACTGTTTACAGTTCTTACATGGATCAAGTCTAATAAAAGTGTAATATCTCATCGTTTCATCTTGACAACACACATGTATTTGAGCTGCTTCATATTTAAGGCTGTAATATGTTGTCACTAGATTAGCATGATGAATGCAAACACTTCATTAGAGACAAATGAAAGCTGTCTTGACACAATTATGGCAAAAACAATAACAGCGCTGTGTGAGCCGTGCCATGATTGATAATACGGCGGGGGGGGGGGGGGGGGCTCAATAGTGGTGGACTTAACCAGGCTTTCCCTGAGGGGGTTTCCTTTGGTATTAGTCAGACAAATCCCTTTGTCAACCTCTCCCCCTTGCCATTTTTATTCATAAGCATTTGGCCCTAAGAAAGACATCAAACCTAGAATACAACGAGAGGTCAACATCATCTTTGCGCAATGTTAACCTCTGCATTGATGAAGCTAATTCACATTTCCTCAGTCCAGCCTACGGGGGTTCCACAGAAAGGGGGAGGAGGAACTGAGAGAGGCGGTTGTGTGTGTGTGTGTGTGTCTATGAATACATTCGTGTGTGCTTGCGTGTGTCCCTGTGTGTCATCAGCCACTTTGTAGAGAGTGTCCCTCTTGACCCAGGGCCCTCCACATGGGGTTTGTATTGATAGTGTTTAGTGAAGGGAGGGGAAAGTGAATGTTGTCCAAACTGATTGGAATGACAATGGGGGCATATGGTTGTGTGAGTGTTGCTGTATGTTCATGGCAGCCACCATATTCCTCTGCGCAGGGTTGCCAGGTGCTTCATAATCGCACCCACTGAGAGCCGACAAATCATACACAAACGCGACAGTCTGGCTCGTGGCTCCTCATCCCATTGGGTGGCCTTCTTCCTCTTGCTCCTCGCTACCTCTGTTCAATGTGATGTAACTCACTATCACCATTACAGAACATGAAGGAAGCGACGCCGGATTTTGATGATCAGTGGGAATCATTCGTTATTGTCTTTTTTTTTCAAGGCGTAAGCCCCACAGAGAGGCGCCGAATACAGATGTCAGCAGCAGCATCCCCTTCCACACAAAGGCCCTTCTCATGAATACTCAGCTCCACCCTAATGACTATTCAATACAGTCTTCAGGCTGCAGATGAACGGCCATTCCGCAGCGGCATCTGCTGTGGGCCCGACTCGCCAGACGCCAGCCTTGTAAGAGGCTAATTGAAAGACAGAGGCCACCTCTCGGTGTTTGTTTGTATTTATGTGTGCGTGTGACTGAAAGAAGAGAAACAAGGGGAACACAAGTGTCAAAGGGTGGAGAAAATGAGGAACAGCGAGTGACGGTGAGTGGGGAGAAGGAGGACAAAAATACCGGCCCCCACAGAAAGAACAGCTGACCTCTCGCCGTTTGTTCCCATGCGGCCATATTGGAAAAGCCCAAATGGGCTTTGAATGATCTCAAAGGAAACCTACTTCATGTATGTAATTAGAGTGGCCCTTTTTGGGGGAATTCATGTTTGAATTACGGAGCACTTGACATACATGAAAAAAGAAGCCATAATTAATACAACAGGTGCTGCAGGTAACAATGGCTTACGATGAACAATAACTTATGATGGGTTATAATATACATAGTTGTGTCTAGAAAATTCAGCACTTATTTCCCTTCTGTTCGTTTTCCTACTTTTCACCTCAAGGCATCTTTTGCCTACTTTGTAAGACTTTGCATTAAACAAAACAAAACAAAAGCTGTGCAAAGGAAAACTGAAGGATTGCTGTCATAATTCTCCCCAGTTCTCCTCTGGCAGTTTTTACTAGCAAAGGCAGTGAATAATCTTGAGCATCCAGGCCATCCCAAATAACACAATCCTTCAGCACTACAGCTTACTGTGTTTTATGGTGAAGTGCAGATGAGAAAGAAAAAACATTGAAATGATGCACTGCTCCTGCTGCTGCTGGTGCTACTGCTGCAGGATAGCATTCAAATAGTGCCGAGGAGGAATTTGCGAGTCATCAAATGTGGGAAATTAAATAAGAAGAGTGGAATATACGCTTCGTAGTTATATTGTTTGCTACATCCATAGTAAGAGATCTATCAAAACATCGGGTACAATGCGCTTGACAATAAGGGAGTTACTATGAGGCAAGTGATGACATTGTAGACAGATTAACAATGACAACAACGATCTGATCGGCTGGATCGGGATCGGACAATATTTTGCATTTTATGCAAAATTGGTGATCAATTAATTTACCCGATCCATCAATGATGTCATTGATCTGCGCTGCGAAATCAGACATTGCATGTTCAAACGAATGATCAGTTATCTTTTTTTTTCAAGCTCTCTATTTACTGATCAGCGATCAGCCAAAAATTCTGATCGTGTAAAGCCTATTAAAAATAAGTTTGATCATTTACTGACAATATGTGTTGGCACATTATGCTGGCAAATTTAAACTGACACTTTTCAAGTTTCTATTTTCTGTTTTCGCTGTAATCTTGCCAACACTGTGAACGTCTACTATTCATAACGAGGAAAAAGAGAGCCTAAGTGTAAAGTGTAAGATTAAATTATTGCCCAAAAAAAAATAGCGAGCACTATTTTTTTAGGCACAGCAAAATACAAAATGTCATTCTTGACGTTCTTAGGTCATCGCTAATCGCAGTTAGCTGGAATAATCATTATATAGTCAGTCATTGTAAATTGGTCATCGAACTTTTCCTTGACAAAGATAATGCTTAAAATAATTAACACAATTAAATGATTACTTCTCTGTCTATCTATGTTGCACTTCTCTGCATCCTCCTGAAGTGTTTCTATTTTCTACCCCTCTTTTGTCAGTAAAAACAATAACAAAAATGCTACAAACATCTCTTGTGTGTAGTGCAGTACTACATCACTACAGACTACAATTACAATCATGAACATATCGTAAGTTAGTACCTCATTCGAAACTGCACTATTATCCATTAAGGTTTGATGCAGGTCTCCTTAGATTGTACTAGCAAATAAAGGAATCAGTCTTCAGGAGTCGGTGAGTGTCATATATCCTAAATAAGGACAACAATAATTAAAGAGGATGTACAGTACAAGTCAAAACATTTCTGACTGATGGCAAATGCAGGAAGATTTTTTTTCCCCTCCGGATTAGGAATGCTCACGTTCATGCTACACTGACAACAAGTGTACATGCAGGCCCCAAACCACACCAGTATGGTCAGACATGCTGTTAGTGCCTGGCAGGGTTGACAGAGGGAAGCAACCCACCAGTGTGTGCTTCATGCACATTCTGTTAATCATGTCAAAACATTATTGTTAAAAATCTAATGGCTGAAGCTTTTGCCGCAAAATCCACAACAGTGACTTTGTCCTCCATCCAGAGAGTCATGAAAAGGTTTCTTTAAAAGGGAGTAAGACAGCATTATGCACTCTCCATGGGGCAACGTCTGTGCTTCTTGGATTTCTTGGGAGTCGGTGCACCTGTTTGTGCTTTTCCTTACATTGGGGGGAAATGTCCTGACTTGTAATTTATTGACTGTTGTGTTCAGCTGCATTTTATGTCCCTGTTTATCCATTCAACCGCCTTTCAGGGAGTTTGAAAGCTATCAGATCAATTTCATGTCACATTACCATGAATCCGCTTAGTGAACGAATCTTTAAAAAGTAGACGTGTGATATATATCATTAGCCTAATACCGTCATTGACTAGGCATTTTTAGCTTAGTGTCACAATATCAATACAAAAAATACCAGCATACTTGCTGAAAAAAAAAAAATTCTCCCTCTCTTTATTCATTAAAAATTAAATATGACTGAGGCAACTATGCTATTAAGCTAATCAGTTAGTATTAATAGACATAATAGTTAAACAGTATTAATTATTGATTTTTTTCCCTCTCAATCTCTGACACCAATTTTCAACTTCACAAAATGGGAAAATATCCATAAAATGTGTTTTTGTCCAATAATAACATAATAATATTAATTTTTCCATGCACAATTTCAGTGATTTGTTGTACATATTTGAACAATTTTGGTGAAATATTTTATGACCTGTGACTGCGGTTGTTTGTAGAGGATACTTGTAATTAGACGTTACACCAGTCTGATCAGCTGGATTGGGATTGGACGACATTTTGCATTTATGCAAAATCGGTGATGGAATTGAATGTCTTAATTTGCGTTATCGATCGATGGTGTCATTGATCGGCTCTGCGAAATGAGACAATTACATTCTATATTTAATGTTTATCAGCACTTTTTGAAGAATTTGTGTGCTTTATTTTTCCATGCATTTCAGTTGGCACCAATTACTGTATATGTGGGTTTTTGCTATTCGTGGGCCAGGCCAGTTCCTATGTTTTTTTTTTTTATTGCTGATCGGCCAAAAATCCAGATTGTGTAAAGCCTACTTGTAATAGTTTATTGCACTTTCAAAAAATACTGTATATCACATGGAGAAATGTGTGATTAATGTCCATTTATTGCCAATACTCCTGAGAAAACATAAAAGACAATGGATTAGTTGCATGTAATTATTATTGGGGAAAACAAAACTGCAATCAAGCTTGACAAAAATGTATTAGAGGTGAAAAATAAGCACCTGCCTGCATGTCTAGACATTGTACAAGATACACGTTGGGGGATTTGAGTGAATTGACCTTGGTCAAGGCCGTTGTAAAGGTCACAGCGGCATCCAGCTAAGACAAAAGGTGTGCTGAGAGGCGCAGTGCTCTTACATTGAAGGACTGTTGTTGTGAGGTTCCAGCAGTACTGCCACTGTACTGCAAGGCAGGAAAAGGCGGGCCGTCAGGGATTTGTTAGGGGCCTGTTATTACATCTCCAGTCACATAAAATATGGCCGCCTCTCCACGGAGCCGACTGCCAGATAAATCCACTCTCCTCCAATCACACTGGCCCTTGCGAGGAAAGCGCCCAATGGTGCGCCTGCAGAGAGTGACCCTCTGGTAATGACGTGTGATTTATACAGTACATGTTTTATACAGAGAGACACAATCCTGGTATCACTCTGTCTCTATTTCTTGGTATCTATATATGGTGTGCGGTGGGAGTTAAGGGGCCTTTGGGAGACTGGAGATCTGACACCCAACTTTGGGGTCTCACAAAATGGCTACAATGTGGATTGTTCCCCTGCAGCTGTCAACTAACAGCCGCCTAAGCCTGCAGTGGGTGCTGCGTCTCCTTGCATGAGGTCACTAACACATAGTAGGATGGAGCTTGGAGCTAACAGACTGCAGTGTGGACGGCCTAAATCAACACCTGGTTGGGAAGAGGTGAATGAGGAGAGGCTATGTGAAGACTGCAGAAGCACTGGGAAATGTTACAGACAGATGAGATGACAAACATGGCTTTGACTGAAAACAGGTCAATTAAGATCACACCAGCAAAATCATCTGACACAAAATAGCCAGTGTCAGGAATTGCGAGAGAATGACTAATATTGTTGTCTCCTGCATGCACAGTAGAAAGACATTAAGCCACTGTGTAACAGAGCTAAGAAGCGTCTCGTTGCATTAAATTAAAAATAGATCAACTTTTACATTATACACTTTAACATACGCACACACACACACACACACACACTAATATATATATATATATATATATATATATATATATATATATATATATATATATATATATATATATATATATATATATATATATATATACACAGTATATATTTATATGTTATAGTTTTTTATTTGAATATATATATATATATATATATATATATATGCATACAGTATATATTTATATGTTATAGTTTTTTATTTGAATAATTTGCTAGGCAATTATGCAATGAATAAGGACTTATTTCTTATTTAAAATAATAACTGCTTGATAAGTATGGCATTGACTAATACAGCAATAAGCCCTCAAATTCTCATTTAACATTATTTATAGGTTTATAGGTCGAAATTTTCTGAGACTTGCATCATGAAAAAATTATTTTTGCATATGCTGTGAATAATTGAACAGGGATGCGAAATGTGTCCTGTATTATTTGTGATGTTATCTCACTATATAAACCTCAAAACACATTTGTGCATAAACACATTTGTGAAGCGACAGAAAATAGGTCGCATCTCAACAAAGTACCACATAAGCAGTTACCTCTGAAATTAAACCTCAACCCCCCGCAGCAGCAAATAAAACTGACAGGATCTATTATTCTCCCCCGAGCAAATTATTGTTTTTTTATTTTGTTCTCTTATAACATACATTTTAATATTCTCTACGAAAATAGGATAAACAACTATTAACATTCAAGCAACAAATTATATACAATATTGAAATGTACACATTTTTCATTAATAATAATAATAATAATAATAATAATTCATCAAACAGAATATAATGATAACGAATTTTTGCGCCAACACTTTTTGCAAATCAAATATAATTTTTGTTTTTCGTTTTTTGTAAAAGAAAAAAAAACATACACACAAACAAAACAATAACAATTAAATCGAACAATTTGGACAAAATTAAAATGATGCCATGCATTTGTTTATTTTATCTTTGTTAAAAGTGTCGTAAACCTGTGATGCCAAACCTGCACGGCGCGGGGACATTTGAGAGAAGATGAAGTATTTCTTGCAAGTAATAAAAAGGAAAGTAAAGGGGGGGAAAAAAAGAAGCCTATTGCCTGAATTATGAGCGGGCTTTGGTGATGCTGAGAGGGCCGCATGCTGCTCTTCTCTGGCGCCCCAGAGGAGGCATCATCAGAGCTGATATATGGCTCAGCTCGACTTTACCTTTACAAAAGAAAGAATCATCCAGCTTTGGTCGAGGGGGGAAAAAAACATCCTTGTGACTAACTGCGACAACTAAAACAAACCTCTGTCCACTCGTCGAATAATCCAACCTTAAAATGAAAGAACGCAAAGTGACGCCAGCTGAAAGTGAACTTTTATGCGTAAAAAGGCTTAAATAGGCTACGGATTGTGATTTCTCTCCCTCTCTCTTCACCCCCACCCTCCTCCCCTCCTTCCCCACCCCCCTACCTCCCCCCTCATTGACTCCACAAAGCTATTCTCGTAAGTCACCACACGACTAAATTAGACCAAAGATGATATGAGTACAACGCATGATAATTCCGCCGGGCTCCTCCTCCTTCCAGCCATGCATCCTAATTAATGGGACACCCCCCCCCAGTCGCAAAAAGCTCCGCGCTGGACTGCAACATAGTCAAAGAGTGAAAGGGAAGAGGGCGAAAGTGCCACTGGAAATAATTGATTAGCTAGCAGTCAATGATAACTTGTTAGTAATCGTCAAGTGTTTGGAGCTCGCCATTTTCACGGAGGCTTCTCGTTGCAGCGTACTCCGGAGGAACACTTTGAAGGCATCCCGTTTTGGAATAAGATTGTCCACCTCCAGTCTTCTTCTGTTATGTGACTTTTGCCACCCTTCTCCCTCCCCTGCATAGCCTCTCTCGTTTTAAGAACCGATTCCCCCCCACCCCGACATCCAACTCACCACCAATGATGACATCCAAAGAAGTGGCCAAATGTGATGCGGGGGAAAACAGGAGGCGAAGCCCGCTGGACCACTTGCCGCCCCCCGCCAACTCCAACAAGCCACTGACCCCCTTCAGCATCGAGGACATCCTCAACAAGCCGTCGGTGAAGCGAAGTTACACCATTTGCGGCACGGCGCATCTCATCTCATCCTCGGAGAAGCACCGAGCCTCCAGCCTGCCTCTGACCAGCCGAGCTCTCCTCACCCAAACGTCGCCGCTGTGCGCCTTAGAGGAGCTGGCCAGCAAAACCTTTAAGGGGCTCGAAGTCAGCGTACTACAGGCGGCAGAAGGTATTTGCGGTACTGGAACACTCTTTAAACTGCTGCATGGGTCACATATAGCCTAACCCCATTTTGGTATTTTAAAAAATATATATAAAAATGGACCGACCAGCTATACAACTTTTTCTTTATTTATATATTTAATATAAGCAACCAAATTAATAATAATAATAATAATAACAATAATACAGCATTTTATATTTTACAGTATGTTATTATTATTATTATTATTTTACAAAACAACCCAATATTACAAAGCAACCCAAAGTTTGGTCGTATTGACTCAATTAACGGGTCAGTCCAATTTTTGGACCAAAAATCGGTTCTTTTTGACCTAGCAGTTATAAAGGACGATAAATAATAATCTATCTGGAAATATATTAAGACACACCTACTAACTCGATGCTAATAAATACAGGTTCAATTTACTTTTGAAGTCATATTTTTATTTTGTTTATTCTGCTGTGGTCTCTTATTTTTTCCTCAGAACTGATTGGGGGCCTTACTTGCAAAATAGATTTAATATAGGCTACACTCACCGGTCACAGCGGGTTTGTTTTGATTGGTAGCTACAGATATTAGTCAAACAATTGTGGTTGTAGTATGTCATCATTTTTACCACATCAAGCAGTCAAGAAAAGGTCACGTGTGCTGAAAGACTGTAAACTGCATGCTACTGCAATAATTGCTAAATAAGACCAATCAAATTGAATATTGTGTGATGATGACTCCGTGCAGGTGGTCATGATGTTGTACATTAAGCCCAATTGTGGAGTAAAACATCTCCTTTTTTGCAAAAAAGGTATTGATATTTATTTATTTATTTTAACGCTGTCCTTCCTCCTCCCCAGGCCGGGACGGCATGACCCTATTCGGCCAGCGAACCACCCCGAAGAAGCGCCGGAAGTCCCGCACGGCCTTCACCAACCATCAAATCTACGAGCTGGAGAAGCGCTTCCTGTACCAGAAGTACTTGTCCCCGGCCGACCGGGACCAGATCGCCCAGCAGCTCGGCCTGACCAACGCGCAGGTCATCACGTGGTTTCAGAACCGCAGGGCCAAGCTAAAGCGGGACCTGGAGGAGATGAAGGCGGACGTCGAGTCGGCGAAGGCCGTCGGCCAGGTCCCCTTGGAAAAGCTGGCCAAGCTGGCCGACCTGGAGAAATGCGCCAATGGCACGCTGGGCCATCCGCGAGTTGAGTCCCCCCCGCGGGGGGTACAGCAGGAGCACGATCTGGGCCAGAAGCTGACGAGGTCCCCGCTGTCGCCATTCTCAGACCACACAACGAGCAAAGAGTGTTCGGAGGACGAGGATGTGGAGATTGACGTGGATGACTGATGGGCCGGCGTGGCGAGAGCCAAAAACCGATTTATCAAGAAAAACAAAAAAAAGACGATGGACACAAACGGCGTCGAGGACTTACTTGTATAACTTACTGCTTATATTGTGTACCACTTTTCTGAACATGTACCAAAATGTAATTATACTTTTGTATGGGCACACATAAGCATGAATACACAACGAGAAGAAATATGCAGTGGTAATTCACAATGTAACAGACAGTCTTTGCAATCAAAGCAATATGGTCAAAAATGACACGTGTAACTTATTGTTATTATTATTATTATTATTATTGTCATTGTTATTTTTCAAATCTAACACACACGCGCGCGCACACATACACACCTGTTCGTTCCATTACTTTTCAAAGGACCTCCCCCAATTATGTTTTGCATGCAAATGCATGATTTGATTTGTGATTACTGTTCTATTTATTTTTACGTTAGTTTTCCCCCCAAGTTTGTTTATGTTTAATTTAATTGTTTTGTGTTGGGTGAGCCAGTGCAGACATCCCTCCTCTTTTCATCTCGTGCCGCCGTGCATGAATATTGGGATTTTTTTTTTCCTCCCACGATGATGCATTTTATTTGATGGCGATAAAACGACTTTTCATTGCGGTGATTTTTAAGTTGTTGGGGTTTTTTTCGATTAATTTGTTTGCATACCGTTTATGATTTGAACACCTGTAAGTGCCTTTCTAAAAATCAGGATTTGAAAACCAATTAATGCACAGACTGCAATGTACATAGGCAACAATGGGAATAAAAAAAAATGGCTTTTTTCCTGAATATTTTATCTACGTTGTAATTCTTACCTAAACATTTTTACTTTGTCGAATGGTGACTAATAAACCCCGTGCTATAAGACACACCGCTCGGGCGCGTAAAGCCTTCAAACGCGTCTATTTAAACGTATTATACTGCACTATTTAATCCCTTTGTGTCCTTTTCTACGAGGATGCTCTAAACATATTGTGGCTCGGTCTCTCCCATGTCCTTTCACGTCTTAAATGCGTATCTTGGCTTCTTGACCCGAAGACGTGTTTCTCCATTCGGGCCAAAAATTTATGTGAGAAACACAAATCTGGCCCCGGCAAATAAAGACGAGGATGCCACGAAAACACAAAGTTTTGGCCCACTTTCTGCCGGCCTTTGGGGGTCTTTTTTTGTTCTGCGGGCCCGGGTCGTAATTTTGAGCGTAAAGCATGAAAAGTGGGGACAAATGAGCAGCGTTCCCCGATGGGCCGAGTCACAAAGGCGCAGGGCCGCCCCCCGCTGCCCGCAATACTGAGACAAGTGTGTCCCACCGCACAAAAAGGTCGCAAACGTTTGGAGGCCATATGGTTTTGGAAATTTCCTCACCATTTCAGACAATTTGATGGATTGAGTTAACCCTCCTTTTAAACAGTTGAAGTGAGTGCGAACAAAGGCCATAATGCCTACATAGACTCTCCCTTCACGAGGGCATCTGCGGCTATTAATGTCTGGCCCTTTTCTTTGCCTGCCGTTTTGAACAAGTCAATGAATTACAATGAAAGTGGCCTTTTTGTGACTCGCTTGTCTTTCTCCGCTTTTGCTGCGGAATAATATGTTTGACTTCTGTCCAAGAAGGGATTCTAAACAAGAAATGATTTTTTTGAAAGTGCTTTTAATGTTAAGTAGGCAGTCCATAAAGAGTTGAGACTGTGGCATTGATGCCAAAGTCTGGTTAGGGAGCCTTTTGTTTGTTTTCTTCCTTTTGCCTCTTTATTCCTTTTGTCTTTAAGGGGTTTAATGAAGCTGAAAACATGGTGATGTGAGAAAGAAAGAGTGTCACGAACAGCAACTCAAAAGGCTGCCTCTCGTTTAACCTCCTTTGTTCAAAGAAATGATAAGTAGACCTGTCTCTTTCTGTAGGCTTGTTTTATAGTGTTTCCCCTTTTTCCTCGTCTTAAAACTTCAATAAGTTTAGAGGACTGTGGCTATTGTCAACTGAAAGTCATAATTGAAAGCCAATTCATCTTTGGGCCATTACATTAGGCACACCTATATATACAAATATCTTTCACTGTTTCTAAAATAATGTCACGAATATATGACGCAACAACAACATACATTAATGAAGATGATGATGTGCCTATAGAGACCCATCAATTGGTTATATAGCATCAGTGCAAAACCCCCGGATTACTATTCATTTTAGGTAAATCCCATCCTGAATCAAGCATATGCATGAAAGGAGAGAGTGTTAAGGCAGCCCAAGTTTATGGATTTCACTTGTTTATTTTATGAGGGCTTGTCAGGAGGCCCCATGATAAGTAATATTACAGTCTGTGGGACCACTTCATGGTAATTAATCTGGAGGTCTTAAGTGTATTTCAGTATTTCACTTCAAGATGGGAGGGGAGAAAAATCACTACTTCAATCGTCCGGAAAATTGAAGTTTGATGCATGAGTCCCTACTGAAACAATAGTACAGTCCTCCCATTGGCCCCGCTCTCGTTTCTCTCCCCCACTCCATTTTATTTTATTATTTGCACCTTGTGGAAAACAGTCTCAGGTGCAAAGCTAAATGAATTTTTGAGCCACTGATGGCCAAATGACAGCATTGCAGCAAAGCAATGGAAAGGATGAACTCAGTGTTCAATTGTGAATTATGAAATTAATAACCATAATTAAGACCTTGTAGATTTAACAAGAATATTAAAGATATTTTAAAATTAGCAGCAATAATAAGTATTAATAAAAAAATAATCACAATTGCCTTTGTTGTTAAAAAAAAAAAGGAAAAAAAAGACATATACGACTTTATATTTGCCTGGAGTTAAATCACTCTATATATCTAAATAGAGTGGGATTGCAGAGTTTTAATCATAGCCTTCCTGCAGAGCCAGTTAATACTTCAAACTTCAATTTTACGGGCGATTGAGCTAAGCATGTTTCTGACAGAATTGATGTATGTATTAATTTCCTTTAACTGTTGATTAATTAGGCTGCGCTGAAGGCTCACACGGAACGGTTTGTTGGCAAATTTGCATATTAATCAAATTCTAGTTGATCATTCAAATAAAATATCGTTGGACTTTTAAGGAAGCTTTAAAACAGCTGGAATACGCTACCCCCCCCCCCCCCCCCCCCCAAAAAAAAAACTGTAGGCCTATACATTTCAAGATTACAAGGCAACAAAATGAGCAGATTGCAGAATGCCGAAACATTCTTATAATAAAGAGCTGCAGTCAATTTGTGTATTAACCCCAACCACACCTTTAGCACAACAAAATAGCACGTTGCAATATATCACTGAATTTGAAGAGAAGATGCACTGAATATAGTGATAGACCTACTGCATGTTTTACTTTGTTGGTCTCATGAAAACATATCTTCAACCTAATAATAAAACTAATTTTAAAAAACTTATATTTATACAATATTTATAATAATATTTTAATTATAATATTCTAGAAGTGCCACAGTTTTAGTGAAAGCAGCACTATTTGTAGGCTATTTATAAAAGTTTGATGGCGATAAATACCACACAGAGCGTAACATTGTGTATTGACATCTTTATTTAACTTTTACTGTTATCCAGGTAAGGCAATTAGAAAAAAATTCTCATTTGCATTTCCGACCTGCATGGCAACAGACAGCAGAGTAGGATAAAGCTAAAGAAAATAAAAGAAACACAATGCAGGAGATATACAATTAGCTTGGAACATTCTGGTGTAATGATGATTTATGGGTTTAGCATCAGCATACAAGTCATCAGGAGTTAAGGTCAGGACCATGTAATTTTTTATAAATGTGAAGTTTATTATCAACAAGTCACTTTATTATTTATGAATACGTTAACTGCTATCACTATTGGCCGAGGTGTATATTTTATTCATATTAAAGATGTTTGGCGAACTCTATACAAAAAGTTTAACATATCTTTATCATGTTGCTTGTAGTAAATTACCTGAGGGCACATTCACCTGATGATTTATCTTTTAATCATATAACATTTGTGATTCTTGAAATAAAGTTTGTATTCAAAGAACATCTAATATTCAGAGAGATGGATAATGTCAAGGGTGTCTAACCGGGGAAAGACAACAACTGTCAGCTACTGTACTGGTGAGGAGACGACTAAACAGAGACACCTGCTGGTCAATTGTGGCAATTCAAACCCGCGACATTGAATGCACTTCAGCCACGTTTTTAGGTAGGACTTACAACAGCAGCAGCAGCAACAACAACAACAACAACAACAATAATAATAAATGTGAAAGTGGCCAAAGAGACACAAAAAATATTTATTTAAGATGACTCCTGCTAATTTGAAGAAATACAGCGCTGAAACGAGGGAGTATCGTTGCCTAAAAAGGGGGGACAAGAAAAGAAAAAAAGAATGCGCAGTTGTACGCAGCAGTGGTTCTTCTGAACGCCCTTCTGTTACGATGTCGCATATTAGATGACGTCATCAGCGTTGGCGGCATTTTGAAAAAAAGAAGCGTTTGTTGTGTCTTCCTTCGTCAGATATGGTAAGTATTGAGTTCCTTTTTCCTTTGTCTATATATTAACTTGTGTACTATACATTTACTTGCATTACCACGACTAGTTTATGTTGGTTCAACAGTGTCACATCGCAAACTATGATCTACCGTCTTGCTACTTAACATAAGTAGGTTACAACGTCGCCTGACCATAAAGTCCCAGCCTGCATTAAACTACGTAACTAAGTAAGACTAGTCCTTTGTTTACTTAATCATAACGTATAGATTCTCATTTCTAAAACAAGCAGAACACCCGTATCAGGCAACGAAAACATCTTTGAAGTAGACATTTTGCGGTGAACAGCAACTCTCGACCAAGCGCTATTTTACCGTGAATCGCGCGAGAATTTAACTGTTGGGCTGATAATGCCAATAACAGCCTATGCTGTGATGGTGTGTGGTTAGGCAGGTAATCCCGATAGCAGCAACCTACCTTCGGTGGCAAAATAAAAATGAACTTCGTGAAGACACAGAAGGGGGTGAAGCGAACAGGAATTACGCCCAGTTGCATGACTCAGTACGCCGATTTACCAATCGGAGCTGTTCACGGCAAAATAGCCCGAGTAGAGTTGCCCGTCACGGCAAAAATATCCAATGTCAAACAACTTTAAATGGATACTTAACTCATTGAGCTACTTTCAGTAGTAAAATAAATAAATACAAATTATCCCGAATTTATTTGGTAACGTCATTGTTTTTCACGTGCAATTAACACCTTTACAAACTACCTTTTCCACTTGCTGTAGACTGAAGATGACCTCACCTGTGCTGAGGAAGTAGGTATAAACGACTAATCACGGCTCACCTGTTTTCTGGGTTTGGTCAGCAAACGGAGCCATGATTGGTCGTTAGGCTCGTTACCTACTTCTCAGCACAGGTGAGGTCATCTCACTGATCTGAATATATGACTGGATAGCCGATAGGCCAAGACGATCCAATACATTTACAGTATCGAAATTGGAAATTTTTTGAGACAGTACTTTGTAGGAACAGCATGATTTATGGTGTTTTAAATTAGTTAAACATAAACAAGAGGACTTCAGACATTTATAATACATGTATAAGTTATATGCTTACTGATGTCTACAGGAGGAAACTTGTATATTTTTATTAAAGAATTACAACTGTAATTCAATGAAAGATGCCTCTGCCAAATCTAATATTGGGGTCTAAGGAACTGAGCGATAAAAGAAGAGGAGGGTCTTTAAAGAAGCACATACCGTCCACTTGTTAATGTATTTTTTTTAAACCCCAAAACAAACCTGCCCCCGGCCTTATACTAACTGCCTACAAGCTGTATATGTATCATCTGTACGTATACCGGATAGTTTATACAGTAGTCTGCTCGCGAGGTGGGAGGAGCAAGATGGCCACCCTGTGACTTCAACGGCTTGCACGGGCATGTATGGGCTATTGGCTATCTAGTCATACATTCAGGTCAGTGGGTCATCTTCAGTCGACAGCAAGTGGGAAAAAATATAGTTTTTTAAAAATATTAGTTGTACATGAAACATAATGAAGTTATCAAATTAAATCTGGACAAAATATTAACTTTTTATTGCTGAAAATGGCTCAGTGAGTCAAGCTAACAACCTTAATTAGATTTAACAACTGATTGAAAAAAAATCTTTCATAGTAATTCATGGATCAGTTACCTTTTGATTTTATAAGACCAAAACATTTATATTACTTCATGTAATACAGATACATTTATTTACATATACATGGGATGAGCACCGTGAAAAAAAAAATCTAATATTAAATAGAGCTATTAGGTTATTTTTTTTAAATCATTCAGCACGATTTGAGATATTAATTTTTGCTTGATGGGCAGAACCCTGGAATGTGATAAATATAGTTTCAAGGCAATGCACATCTTAGAGAAAAATACACAGGGACCTCTTGTGCATATGTTTCGTGTTTCTTGAATAATGACAGTCGAAACATCACAGCACTGACTGTTAACATGACTTGGCATCCTGCATAAAGTTGCTTCTGTGTATGTAGGGTGAAGTTGGGCAGGGCAACCAGGCTCTATCTGAACTGTCAGAAGATGCCCAGAAGGAACTGTTGCACCTATGCAAGCATCAGTTTGCGCAGTTTGAAGAGGTAAGTATTTATATATTTAAACTGTATTGATGACTTCAAATACAATTCTGTGGAAACTGAACAAAATACTTACCCTTTTGCAGCTTCAAAACAAAATTTTACTGTGTGAGCCAGACCAAGGTGAAACTACTCAAGAGCAGGTGAGATGAGTGCACATAACTGATTTTGTGGAAATGTTTCAGATACTTTTTAGTCTATACCTGAGATACAGTAAGGGTAGAAAGAATTGAGTTTCTTGCTGCTCTTGGTGTTTCCTTTAATTGTCCTTGCTACAGTCCAGCAATCTTTTTTAGATTGATCAACATTTTACAAAGTGGCCTGGCCTTGTTAATGAGTTAAAAGCAATGGTGGTCCTTTTTTTTTAATGACAAATGTAATGTTTTTAGTCAGTTAATCGGCTGTTTGCAACAGAAGCGGAAATGAAGCAGTGGGTTACAGTGGAACCGAGACGTAAGTAACCATTATAGCATTTGGGTATGAAGTTAGTATGACTTGAAAAAAAATTTTTTTTACACAGATTATCCAGGTTTAAAAAGATCTTTGAATGGCGTAGACTTACTTGTATGATAAATCAAAACACAAATTGGCATCGAGCGCATTTCTGAGACTGAGCAAACCTTACAGACAGTTTTTAATTGTCGCAAAGACATTTCAAACATATTGAGACCATTTTTCACTGTCTGCAAAGATCTTTTGAAACCTTTCACGAACCCTGACGAAAACCCCAAATTAGCTACGTTCACAACTTTGCATGCATTTGTTGTCAGTGAGATACAGAAGTATTTTTCATTTATGGATTAATTTAAATTTCTACTTAACAAAAGATGATGCTAACACTGGGAACTCCATACACTTTTTATGTTTAAAAATTACAAAATAAATACAAAATTAAGGAAATATGTAGACATTTTCGAAAACTTTATTTACAGTAGAAAACTTAAGAGAACTATTTACTTGCTCAGGTTTTGATTTGCTGATGACCTTGGAAGCTCCTTGCAAGTTTTATTTTTGTTAATTTCTAAACAAAGCTGTCAGCAGTCAAACTGTTTTTTTCCCCTTTTTTTAATTTTTATTTTGACGCTAATATTTTCAGTTGTATTGCAAATACCGGTTTTCGGCCTCCTAACTACTAA